>NC_139925.1:9711663-10181663 GCF_963514095.1 Eutrigla gurnardus
AAGTCTTGTTTAAATGATTTTTGATCACATTTATTCTTTTATTCTGCAGATTTTTAGACTACCTTCTTGTACGAATGCGTGTGCTAAGATGTTTAAGACCGCTGCATTGAGAAGTTTTAACTATTTTGTTGAAATAAAACTAATTGTGCCAAAAGCAACCAATGATAGGCAAAGAAACCCAAGACTGTTTTGTCCCTCTTAACAGCATAAATAAACCTTTCCTCACAGACAGGCTGCAGTAGAAACGCTCCTTTACTCCACTTGACTCACACTAGCAGGCCATCAAAAAGCAGGGAAACGCAGTAAAATCGGCTATAAATGAAATGGAGTGGTAAATAAAAGACACAGGAGACGCGTACGATTCAAGAAGTGGTTTTAAAGGTGCTAAGTGCTAGATCTTGACAATTTGGGTCATGTTGTGAGAGACGAGCATGAACCGCTCTCTGGTCGGCTGCTTCTGTCCGACTGACATGAGGGTGCAAGAACATAGAATGGCTGTAATCTCCTAATCATTAAACGGGGAACTACAGGATGTAAAAAAAAAAAAAAAGATGTGACTTCTGCCTGTGAGCACTAAGCCGGAGGAAGTCGGGATGCCAGATTTAAGTGGAGCAATATCCTCCTCGCATGTGTGAGGGAAGGGGGGAGCAGCTCTTGTTGAATGGGTGTCATCACGAGCAAACAGTCCCTTCGTCTCCGGCTGTATTGTTTGTTCAGAGCGATGCCAAGACTCGGTCCAGACTCGGACCCCGGAACGGTGAATGGGCCTGTAATTTTGAGGCGGCGCGGCGTTCCGCAGGGCTCACATTGATCTGCCATTGATAAAGTTAATGAGCGTGGACATGAGGCACGGAGCCTCGCCACAAAGACATCAAAGTGCCGCTGCTATGACTGGCCTGCTGTGCGACTGGCCTTCAGGCAGACACCCGGGCTGCCGCAACCTCGGACTCCCCAGGAGGGGAGAGGAGTGAGGGGAGGGGGGGTGGAGGTGGAGGGGGGTCTTGGCACTAAGTGTAAGGAGTTTGTATGTCTTCATCCTTTTCTCTTTTCTCCTCACTCTTTCTCTCTCTCTCTCTCTCTCTCATGCACATTTCTGGTGCACGGTTGGCATGTGTTTGTGGTTCTGAGTGGTGTTCACGGGGAAAGTATAGCAACAACTTTTGAGGGGCAAAGAAGATTTCTTAACCCCGATACTCTGCCTTTACTCACCACCTGCTGCTTGGGAACCTGCTGGCAACACACACACACACACACACATGCACGCGCACAAAGTCTTGCTACTAGGTAACCCATTGGCTATCTGCCTTTTCATTCCTCTCTGTCAACAGCAAATAAGAGAAGGGGAAAAAGCAAAATCCAAGAGCAAATATTGGCCTATGCAGACAAAGGCATTCCAGACAGGGTTGTCACTCTCACTCGCTCATCCTAAAAGTCCCATCCTCCTCCTCCCCTTCATCCCCCCATCCCTTCACACAACCCCTCCTGTTCCTTTCTCTATTTCCTCCCAAGGTCTCTCTTTTCAGCTCGGAGCGAGGCATCCTCTGCTCTCTCCGACACTGTGGTGTCTGACATGTTATAACAGAATGCATCTCTGTATTTGTATTTATATGTGTGTGTGCAAACGTGAGTAAATAGTCCAGCTCTGATTTCAGAATCAGAAAATAAAATAACGTGGACATCATGAGGCTAAAGACATTCTTTCTTTTTTTCCTCACCCCCACAGTCCACGTTGTCCCAGCCTTTTATTAGTCCTCCTCCTGTTCGTCGTCTTCCTCCCTCCCCTGCCTCTGGGGGTTCAGATGTCATCCTCATCCTTGTCAGAGGAGTCTAATGGATCGGTCACGCTCAGGGCCCTACCAGCCTGACTCACAGAGCTCGGGTGAAAGGTCACGGCTAGGGTGAGATAGGAACCTCAGAGAGAGGACATCCGCTTGGCTATTCCCAGACGTGCGTGCGTGTGTGTGTGTGTGTGTGTGTGTGTGTGTGTGTGTGTGTGTGTTATTTTCTCAATAAACACCTTCCCTGCACCAGTATGCTGGGTAGCAGGGAGGGGGGGGGGGGCGATTTGCACAGAGCAGTAAAATACACCAAAGAAAATAAATAGCAGGGTTCAGCTCCAGGATGTAGCATTGTCAGGTAAGCATACAAACGTGTACTTCCACACACACTCTCCCCGTGTCTGGCATATCCATCACAGCCTCTCGGGGCCTCCTGTTCTTTTCTGGAGGTCAGAGTTGAAAATGGTAGAGAGGACGCCTACATAGACAGACGTGGAGTCTGTGTGTGTGTGTGTGGGTTCCAGATCTGTGCAGCGCCTTGGTGTTGATTAGGTCTAGACCGGTGGGGTGATCTATCGCCATCTGAAGAAACACAAACCAAATGTATGTCTGGCAACAAGGCAAGTCAACACATATGATGATGTATGGCTTAAAGTTCTGAGGGTCGGCAGCACTTTGTCTCCAAAAAGTTGATGGTCTTTCTTGTGGGGGATTTTTTTTTTCTATATGGCAGGATTTTTCTTTTCCTCAGATCCTTTTTTTCCCCCTCGACACAGCTATGGTATAGGAGAATCTCGGCAGGCATCATTAATGCAGTGCACATTTCCACTCTGCCGTTTGCAGATTTCTTTTGTTTCCTATTTGACTTGGAGATTTTATATTGCCAGCCTATTATGTCCTGTCCTTCCCTCCATCTTTATTATCCTTTGTTTCTCCTCCACCACCCTCCTCTCCTCCTCCTCCTCCTACTCCTCCCTCTGACTTTTCCCTCCCTTTCTCCCTGGATGGTGAGTTTTAATTTCATGCCCCCTGCTCTGTCAGTTGGTCCTCTAGTGAGTGCCAGCCTGGCTTTGTGACACACAGCTTCCTCAGGGGCTAGCAGTCCCTTTAACACACACACACACACAGCCACAAATATGCATGCTCTCAGCCCCAGACTATGCATCATCATCCATGCAGAACTTATGATAATAAAATGATCCAGAAGTTGCTTTCAAGAGCACACAAAGATGCTTACTGTCAGGGACGTGATGACACAAGCGAGCACGGTGGCAAGTTAGTTCAACTCCAAGAACATGACACAGTGTTCACACGGAACAAAAAAGCTACTGTATTCCCACTTATCCATCACAGCTGTCGTTGTTTCAGTAATTCATCTAAAGGTATTGGCCTCATCTGGCCGGCGACAGTGTGCTAACTGTGCTGGCATGCATTCATTACTCCACGCAGACGAGTCGCAGCCCTGGGGAGTAATCAGTCTTTATGTTAATGCTGCTGGGTGATGATGGATGTGCTTCAGCCTCCATTGTGTTGGATTCTATCTGTTTGGAGAAGGAAATACCGTTTCCGTCATTCGGTGACATATTTACGCGCTTGTCGAGATGAGTTAGAACGATTATGTCGAGCTGCGACTTTGAAGTGCTTGGGATATTTTATTGATTCAACCTGGAGTACAGTTAGGTAGACAAAGAGACGCTTTAGCATAAGTCTGTGTGTGCGCGTGTCTGTGTGTGTGTGTGCGCTCTTGGCCCTTGTGGTAATAATCCATGCCTACGGCTGCATCTCTGCAAGGGTTCATTAACCCTGAAAGCTCCGTCTTCTCAGGCCTCATCTTTATCTCCTGATCATTGCGGATCACATCTGCTGCTCCAGGCCGGGTGCTCATTAATGAAAACACCTCAAGGCCATGTGTGACGCTTCTGAAATATTTTAAGGAAAGCAGGAGGGTAATATCCCATGCCAAATGAGAGGAAGGTAGACCTTCTGTCAACCATTTGGTGATTTTTTTCCCCCCTTTTTTGTCTTAAAAGCAAATGTTGAATCAAATCATACAAAACTAGTTTCACACTTAACCCTTTATGGCATCAAATGTGGAGGTTTTGGAGTCATTCGCTGAGGTTTTGAGATATCTGCTCTTGAATTAGCGTTGTCAGCCAAATTCTAAAGAGGTGAATGGAACTGCGATGCAAACATTGCAAAAGAGCAACGTGTCTTTCCAGAAACAGCGTGGCGGTTACGTCGGATAATCCACAGACCTCTCTGTGAACAATTTTCATGGGAAAAATCCCAAAGAAATAGTTCCAACGCAAACTGTTCACATTGAGGTCTGCCATAACGCTACGAGGAATAATTGTAAACGTCTTGTCGGTCATGGAAGCAGATAATATATATCCACCAGCCGAAATTGTTTCTGTCTGTCATTATGTGGTGGTGTAAGGTTTGCTTCACTCGCTCCCCTTCCTACATTGTATGCTGGCTGTCAGTGTGGGAGGATGAGGGTATTCCAGAGCAGCGTGGCGGACAGAGTAAAAATCCAGAGCGGCCACTGATGGCCTTTGTTAAGCTCTTTTTCTCAGGACGAACTCCCACCTACTGCAGCACAGCTGGGACCAACTCCATTGTCCTCTCCTTCCTCTGCCAGCCCTGAGACCTGCTTTCAGAAACAGAACACACACAGACAAATGTGCATGCTTGCAAACACACACACACACCACCCTCAAGGCTTAGTCACAATTCCAGCTGGGTACCTTTTGTCTCCTAGCAACCAGCACCTCTGCATTTTCTGGCCTTGCACCTCTAGTTTGGACTGAGAACCCAATCCCGGCACAGACGCGCGCTGACGAGAGTCGGGTTTTGAGTTAAATTGAATGTGGAAAAAAAAGTATTGGGTCGTTAGCTCTGATGGAATTACTTCCTTTATGTAGTGAAGTTGATTAAGAGCACCGATAGAACGGGAAAGAGAGCCAGAAAGTGAAAGCCCAGAGGCTTCGAATCACTTTCATTGCAAAATGTTTTCAGACAAGAGGTCTGAGAATTTGCTGCAACCAAAGATTTATGGTGAGCAGATAGGATTTAAAACGACCATTTAGAAGAAATACGGCGTGAGCACGGGCTCATCGTGAAGTTTAAAAGTTTGTTGTGTGTTGGTTTGTGAGCGGCGACGGCAGAGTGAGCGTAGTCTTCCTGACAGCCTCATGTGATATTAATGAGAAGATTTCCATAGTGTCAGAGACCCTGCAGTTATTTATTCATCGCTCCACGAATGCCTTCGCTGACCCCTGACATGGACACACACCTGCCTACTCAAATGCAGACGCACCGTGCGAGCTGACCACTGGTTAACCTCCATCTATACATAATAGTCTTTCTGGAACGAGCAGACGGAGGAGCAAAGTCCCAGAATGCTGCTGAGCACATAAGAAATCAAACCATCCACTGTTCTGGGAACATCTGTGGCAAACCCTCCGATCATTCAATACCACCAAGTGGTTATATTTGGTATAATTTAATTCCAATATAGCGTGATAATGTCTGACGTATTGATACAGTGTTGCAGTGATGGTGGCAGCAACAGGTAAAATCTGACGCTTGGCTATAAATCAATTCCTGCAACGGAGGAGCTGCGAGTCTAACGCGACCTTCCGCTCGCACAAGCTCTTGTCTCCAGCTAACCACCGCTCACCTTTGATTGTGTGATTTGTGTAGCACTGAGTGCAGAGATACAGACACCAGAGGCCTGACTTACTGCTGATTACATTGTGGTCTTGCTGCGTTGAGATAACGTGTGTGTGTGTGTGGGAGGGAGTGAAAGCACCGTACGTATGTGGGAGCATGCCTCGGAGTGTGCGTGCATGCGAGTGTGTCCTGTTAGAGATAAGGTGATACATGCCCCGGGTGAATTGTTGACTTGACGTCGACCACAATGCACCTGTCTCATATATCATGGTGAGCAGGAGGCACCATGGGTAACCGAGGGAAGAGCCCGCAGCCGTTATTACTCCATCACGTCAGCTCTCTCTTCTGTGCCGTGGGACGACTATATCTCCCACTCTGTGCAATGTGGCCTTATTTCCCCACAGCCATATGACACATATCTGCTACATGTTTATGTCAATGCACACCCAAAACATTGTAACAAAAGAAAAAGTGGTGAAAAGTTATAAAGTAATTGTATGTCCAACAATAACAAGCTGAATTGAAGGTATGTTTTACTTCTAACGAGTTCCTCTATTTAGAATAGATGTCCTTGGCTGTATATCTTTGCACCTCTGGGCTGTTTTTGAGTTTAGCTTTCAGAGGGATTTGGACAGAGAGCAGGCGCTCACCTTCCCTCTGGCTTAGTCCTCTCCTCTATTCTCCCTTCCTCTCCTCTCTCCTGATACTTTCCATGTGTGACGACGACTGCGAGAGCTTAAAGTAATGACGGTGAGGCTTCACTCTCGATTACGGCGAGGCCAGAGAATAGAGCCGGCTGTGTACGGGTTCCTCCGAGGGAGGGAGGGAGGGAGGGAGAAGGTGATCTATGCGGGGGGTTCATTTTGGTCAGCCGTCGTCGAATCTTCGACTTCACGTTTTCTTTTTTCTTCGTCTTTGTCCCTGAGATTCTACCCCCTCTGCATCCCGATGCGGCGCCGCACCTCCTCCAAGTGCACGCAGTGGATTTAAGTGTCTTGGAAGTGCGTTCGGTCCACGTGTTGATTGAAACCGCTCCTGACTGTGTGTGTGTCTTAGTGACAGTCCTGTGATCTGGTATCAGCCGCCTGTGGTTAGGTGTGGTGGATCTGTCATCCCAGTGGCTCAATAACACTGACCTCAGACCAGCTCTGCCAGGAAAAGCTGTCATCCGATCTTCCGGATCGGTTTTCCCCACTTTCTAGGTAGCCAGCCGTTCACAAAGAGGCATCTTTAACTACTTTAAGACCACACAGTGTGTGTGTGTGTGTGTGTGTGTGTGTTTGTGTGTGTGTGTGTGTGTGTGTGTGTGTGTGTGTGTGTGTGTGTGTGTGCAGCCACCCAGATTGGCTTTGTTGTCTTTCTAAATGGCGGTCTCCTTGCCTCTTGCTCCTGTCCCGACTATAAACCATCAGTCCGATCCAGCAAAAAAATGATTTCCAGGCTATTCTCAGAGATGGAGATCATTATTTCTGGCTTGTTGTAAGCCTGCTGGCTAATGTAGGGATAGATAATGGCAGTGATAATGGAGCCGTTGAGAGGTATGTTTTACCTCACCCTCCCTCCCCTCCCCTCCGCTCTGTTCCTCTCACACTTTTTTCCCCCCATTGTCCGGCAGGTAGACAGCATGATGGATGGACGGGGGCTTGGCTGCGTCCCCGCGCGCAAAGCGGCGCTATCGTACACCCCGCCGCCAGTTGATAGCGCCTGTAAGCGTTTGTCATGATCGATGCCGCTCAGGCCCTGCTCCATCACTCAGCTCGACTTGCCAATGAAAGGCCTGGGACACACTCAGAAACACAAGTAGACATAATGGTCGGGAGGAAATTAGGGTAAATCGAGAGCCGAGAGAAAGGACGGACCCCCCCGCTCACCCGCCCCTCCTCTTTCTTCGCCATGTTAACTCTTTCATCCGCTTCACGGATGGCAGAAAAGCGGCCAAATGTATGTATGTGCTCATATGGGATTTTTAAATCTACAAACACACATAGACATCATGAATCACTTAGAGTGAAAGAAGAGATGGGGCAAGAGTTAAACTAGTTCTGTCTTACTGTGTGTGTGTGTGTGTGTGTGTGTGTGTGTGTGTGTGTGTGTGTGTGTGTGTGTGTGTGTGTGTGTGTGTGTGTGTGTGTGCGTGTGCATCTGTCAGCCCTCATGTGGACTTGATAAGTTCCACTGACATTGTGTTTTCTCTTGGTGGTTGTTGAGTGTTCCAGTCTGGGAGCGCTGTGTGTTTCTCATTGGTTGGTGAGCTGTAGATGATTAGAGTGGAGACCATCCGTGAAATCCCCTTTAGGTCCCGTCGAAACGAGACAGTTAATGGATGTGTGTGTGTGTGTGGTGTGTTTATGTGTGTGTGTGTGTGCGTGTGTGTGTGTTATGAGAGCGAGGGAGACAGAGGGTGTTATGCTAGCTGTATTTTTCAACATCAGAATAAATCACAAACCTTCTCCAGATGCGTCCACATGGCCTCCTTCTCCCTCTTTCAGCACACGTATACGAGCGTAGGACATTAGAGAGTTGAAGACATGAACGAGGGCCGCGCTACGACGGTCTGTGCGGTCCGCCGCCCGATGACTTGCTTCCTCAAGTTCATATGAATAAATAGAGAAGGCGACGCAGCGGAGGGAAGCGACTGTTCCTCCTCCTTAGTCATCTCCACTGTCTTTTTATAGCCTGCTGGTTCTTGTGGACTTGTGTTGACATAAGCTTTCAGAAGAAAAGAAAATCTACAAAGAAGAAGATGCCATTGAATTATGCTGTGTTTGGTATTAGTGCAGTTTGTTTTCCATCAGAATTCTTTGAGAGAGCCTATATTTAGGCCTAGAAGGGGAGACGGAGAGACGTTCTCTCTCGAGTATTCCTTAAGCTTATTCCTCTCTTTATAAATGAGCAGTTTCTCCTTCCCCCGCTTATCAAGTCCTCCTCCCACTGACTTCCATCCAGCCCTCATCATCCGCTACGAAGGGACCAGAGAAACACCTTGTCTAGCCCACATCGGCGCTTCTGTGTGAACGTGAATGACGGATTTTATTTTTGAAGACGTGTGTTTTGACCTCCAGCTGATAACGGTAATCACGGTGATGTTAGAGGTGGTGGTGGTGGTGGTGGTGTCTGGCTCCCTGGTCCAGATCGCTGTGCGGAGGTGCAAATCACCGAGCGTAGACGGGAGAGAGGGAAAGCGGAGGGAGACACAGCTAGGAGGCATGTTTATCATTTATTTAAGCGACTAAAGCATAATGTTAAGGTGTGGAGAGAGGAGGATTGTGGGGGGGGGGGAGGACTGGGTGAGAAAGAAGGCGCAGATACTCTTGACCGCACACAGAAACACTCAGTCACTCTCTCCGGGCCACACAAATATACACACATACATGCCTGTGTTTTGGCAAGCACCCAAAGGCCCTGCAGCGTCGATCTATACTCCTTCTCACCTCATTCTCTTTAAGTTATTCCCCCGCTCTTAACACCTTCCCTCTTTTTTTTTTATTCATCTGCCTGACGCTGCCGACTCGTTGTCTTCTACGGCTCTCTGCTCTCCGACCAAAGGCATGTCTACGCATAAATGCAGCGTGTTAACGTAAACCGAGTGGGCCTTTGTGCAATCAGGCTCCGAAATGAGGCGATAACATCCACCTCCTGACTATAATTTTCTCTGATTGCATTCGTTGATCACTGACTCTCTGCTTCCCCTACCTGCTACTGGTATCGCACTCAAGTTTGGAGTCAATCGAAATAAGTCAAGTGTTTTTTTGTCAAGTGCAAATAGAAACATCTTAGCTAATTTGTTTTTCGGCTGTGCCAAACATTTTGCCTTCAAATGTGGGTTTAAAGTTTTATTGTTTGTGGGTTGTTGTGCTTTCTTTTTTCTTTTTCACGCTTATAATTCCTTGCTGGTGTGTACCTTTCCACTATTGATGTGGTGTCCTCTCTGCATATGTAGATGAGGTCTAATTAGGTCTAATTAATTACATATTCAAGGTTTGTGTCTCAGGGCCTGCCTGTTGCTGTTTTCTTCATTTTTATATATATATAAAAATCTATTTGTATCATATTAACACACAACAGTTTAGGAATCGTTGCTGTGTGCATCCGAAACGTGGATGTGAAAAATACACAAACACACTGTTCGTGTTTGGTTGGCTTATTTGGATGCATCGCTCCGTTATTTGCATTATCCTGAGTCATTTGTTGATACGTTTCCAGCTTCAGCCACTTCTCTCCGAGAGCCCACCGTTTATGTGTGCGGTTGTTTATGTGTGTGTCTACTTGTGGCTTTTTACCGCGCAGGGAGGAAGAAAGTAGTTAGCAGTTAGTGGCAGCACACTGCCATTCTTTTAACAGCCCTCACACACCTCATTAACTGTCTTAATGAGTAAGTAATCAGACACATTCCCCCTCTGTCGTTCTGTCCGTTTCTCCCCCCCTTTTAATGGAAGAATGAAATTAAGAGCATTTGGCAAGGGTAAACATTTTCTTATCATGTCGAAGTGATCGAGTGGAGGAATCAAGAAAACAAACACAGGTTAAAATAAATGCACTTATTCTGGCACACATACAGGCCCCTCCTTTCAGGATCAACAGTTATTTATGAGTACGAAATAGAATCAGGCACAAATAGAGGTTTTTCCACTGGATATGGTTCTACAGGAGTAAAATCTTTTCTGAGCTTGTCCTTATAATTAACTTGAGGTGGACTTAAGAAATGTTGCTCCATCCATCACTTTCAGATCATTTCCTTTGTTTTGAAATGCAAAAGTGCTGTATGAACGTCTCCTCTGTTGAGCATCCGAATGCCACATTTACCAACAGTTTTTAGATCACATGAGTTAAGATTGCACTTTGGAAATACTTCCCAATCCAATGCGGTGTAAAACGTTTAACGGTTGTTCTCTTATTAGTATTTTAAGGAGCTGTCAGCTTAGTTTATCTTACAACAGCGAGAAAAAAAAGTCTCTAGATCAACATGACAGGAGTTATTTTACCAGAGAAGTGCAAACAACGACGGAGCGAAGGAGAAAGAAAGTGCTAAAAGAGAACGTTAAGTGCGAGGGGGGGGGGTCAATGAAGGAGTGTCTTCCACATAAATCCTTAAATAGCGATGTGTATTTTCCCCTCAGTGAAACCTCTAAAACCGAGATGTCAGAACATCAGATCATCCCGTTTGATTCATGATCCGCTGTGTCAAACAACTATGGAGGCAGAGGTTATGAAATCTTTAGGCTGTGAAAGAGGCAATTGTTTGTGTTGGCATGTAGGCGTGTGTGAGCTTGTGTCCGTGCGCATGTTTTCATTTATTCATTAAAAGTTGTATATTACCTACCCGACAGAGGAGCACACTGTGGAGCCTGGAGCCCTGAGGGGTTCAACCAGAACACGTTGTCTGTTTTGAGGTGGCTGAACCGTTGCAACGTCCCCAGAAACGCCCTTTTTGCTGTCAGAAACAAAGAGTAAAGAATTCTTTAAGAAAGAGGGGGTTATCGTCTGCAAAAAAAAAAAAAGATGCTAATCTCTTTGCGCTGCTTTTCGGTTTAACAACTCATCGGTTATGCGGGCCACAGTGGGTATTTGTGTCATGCAGACGAGAGCTGAAGTCGCGTACAGTATTAGTGCAGTGTACTGAGATAGAGATCAGAGGTTAATGATGTGAATCAGACAGGAACCAGACATTACCTTCAGTGTGCAGCTAATCGCCAGACCAGGCGCCTTGAGCTATGTCTGATAACGTTGCTAATTATTCCAGATATAGACTCTGCAGGGATTCTTGTAAATAGACATATCAGTAGCCGGGTTTATTGTCGGAGCACTTTGCACTGACTAAACAATACCATTGTTTGCACAAGCAGAAAACCTTAAAAAAAATCCTGGGGGCTGCAGTTCATACGGCGAGGGCACACCTGAAAACATGTGTGTTACCTCATCATTAGGGCTACAATGGGAATGAACTGTGAGCAACGTCACCGAAAGAGAGCCAGGCTACATTAATGAACTAACTGCCCGCTTCGGGGTATGTAGTGCATTAAGGTAAATCTATACCAGGTCTTAGGCCGTTTGAACACCAACTTAGCCACACTCTCGCTCACTCAGGCATCAGTTCACACACCTGTGATGAAAAAGGGACTGGTGGGCATGCTGTGTGCAGGAAATAAGGAAACCAAGAAAAAAAAAAACACTAAGTTGCAGGTCTGACATCATTACAGCGCTCTGCGAGATGCCTGGGGGCCTGGACTGGGGCTGGAGGCTGCAGCCATGCCTCAGGATAGTCTTCATAGCGTTGTAATGAGTGCATGGAAGGAGTCTGGGCAGTGGGGTGTGGGGTGTGGCCATGAAGGTTTCCATGAAACCTTTTACCCCGAACAGAGCTGTGCAAGTGGAGTGAAGCTCCGAGGTTAGGACCTGCGGTCCTGCCTCTCATACTTTGTCTCCTGCAATACTTCTACTCCACCATCTGATGACTGTGAGGTCAGTTAAGCCTGAAGCAACATACGCACTCACATTTTAAGAAAGTGTGCTTTGGCCGGACACCCAAAGGCGAAATGATTTAATGGAGAAACAAATGACAAAGAGGAAGGAAACATGTCATTTCTGGCCGTGCCAGTACGGTTGTTAACTACGTCTGGCAGCTTCTCAAGTGATGCACTGTGGTGGTATTTGCTGAAGGGCTGTAACATTCGATTTACTGTCATGACTTAGTGATGGAGACCGTGGTGGCCAATATCCCTCTTTGCGGTGACTGTTCTCACATAATCATGTCTGTTTTTGAAGGGTTCAGTGCTTCCCTGGAAATTTGCTTCCAAACTAATCAGAAATGTCAAATATCCCGGAGCCAACACAGTCGGGGCCGAGCTTAAAGAATACCAGTAAGGGGCAACCACAGACTATGTAAAATACAGCATGGTCTCCCACAGAAATGTCCTGTTTGCCGTTTTAAGAATGTGTAAATGCAGAAATGTAGCGTTGCTAAATTTAATATCGCTCTGGCTCCCGTAGGAGTTGAACGCGTCGATAAATCCTTAAAGGACACAGAAGACTGCAGACTCCAAACCATGACCACTGTGATTATTCTGTTATATGTGACAGAGGAGAGAAAGGACCAGGCAGAGGGAGAAAGGCAATATAAGTAAATGAGAGAAAAGCAGACTTTCTGGCACGCTGGATAGCATCATTTAAAGGGTTGTCATGGGGCTTTCTTTTCTTTTTTTTTCAGGAACACATTGTCCCAGAACAGACCTACATTTATAAAGCGACCTCCCACGACCCCGGCATCTAATCCAATCAAACAGCGCCATAAGTGGGAGCAATATAGATCACTCCAGCCAATCGTGTTATAGCGTGCTAATAGGATTATGGGGGTTTTAGTGTGCGGATTCTACCCCAGAGCTTTCATTTTTACTACTTACACACATAGCATTGTATTCATATTGTCAGAGCCTTCTTGTTTCATCTTGTATTCCTGTTACGCATGCCTGTCGCCCGTCTCCGTGTTTCTTCCCTTCCCCTTGCACCCACTGTAGCCTCTGGCGCTCCAACAATGCTGTCCCAGCACAGCAGTCTGTTATCACTTCTTAATGTAACCCGGGAGCAAACACACAGAGACGACATGGAGAAGTCATTAACAGTGTGTCTGCAGCACGGCGCTACCAAATCTATGTGTGGGTTAGTGTGTGTGTTTGTTGCAGGAAGGTGAGGAGAAGGTGAGAGGACTAATTAGTTATCAGATATAAAGTGCAGGGCCACGTCGACCAAAAGCATTCCTCTCGCCTTGGTGCCTTGATAAGAGGCACCCAATATAGCCCGGCTGCCAGACTGACGCCTTCAACCCAGCGCCAGTTTTGCCAGGAGAACAACAAAGGAGCGAGAAGGGAACACAACTGTTCTGGCTCCCGTCGCACGTTAGTTAGCAGACATGAAGGTGGTTTTGATGTTTGGAGGATTTGATCCTGCAAAAATGTTGCAGGCTGACAGAAAAGATAGATTATTGTTGTGTAATTGCCTAAATTGCCTGCTGACTGCGTTGCCCCCCTAATATCTCGGCGAAAGCAGATGTTATGCAGATCTGCCGAGGAAATAAAAACTCCAGAACCTCTGATGATAAAATTAGAATGTGCCATTAGATGGAATATTTATGTCCCCCTTTGAACACGAGCCAGCGACGTGTGCGTTTCATTTGCACATCTGTATTTTTTTTTTTTTTTGCAAGTTGAGAATAACAACCAGACAAAGCTGTTGTCTTCACTGTCGAAATGAGATGCAGTTAAGATAATTGGGCGGCTTATTTGTTAGTTTATCCAACGTATAAAGGAGCTCATTTCATGGCCATTCCCACGTATGTGTCACTTCATGTTAAATACGCAGCCATATTCTAATGGGGGGGCACAACAAGTTACAGTCGACTCTTCTGTGCATTCATGTCAAATATTGAAGGGATATTTCAAGGAAAATGCCTCTTTTTATTTGGGTTAAAGTTCAACGTTTGCCTCGGATTTAATAAATTGAAACAACAGAGAAGCAAAGGCACAAATTCCATTTCTGATTGTGGTGCATTCTGCCTGCGGAGCGCCAGTTTCATTTCTGCTGCGCCATAAAAAGGCACAGCCACCCACTCATTAGATAGATTGCACAACACAATGGCTGTGGTGTGCTCTCCTCGTTTGTGTGTCCCATTTAAAACAAACGTATGTGCAATATTCATTCTGAGGAAAAGGGACTCTGGAACGGATGACCCAGAGGGGACGTTGTGTGAGACTGATGTGTCGCGGGGAGTCTTGGGACCCCATGGGGGTGAGGACGCTCGTTGTGTGCGTCATGGGAATGCACACTGTGGTATATATATTATCATTAAATAAGTAGAAGTCATCACTCTCATGCAGTTGTGTTGTGTAGTTTTATAGATTGTGGTGTCGTGCTTCAGCCTCTCTGCGAGCGACCATAAGTACTCTGTTTACGTCCATCTGAGCTGTGGGGGCCCTCCGTGTGTGTGTGTGTGTGTGTGTGTGTGTGTGTGTGTGTGTGTGTGTGTGTGTGTGTGTGTGTGTGTGTGTGTGTGTGTGTGTGTGTGTGTGTGTGTGTGGACGAGGGGCAGAGCCTTACTGAATGAGGTTAGCTCACCATTTAAACAACAGACAAAAGACGCTGCTAATTAAAACTATGGCTACTTGTGTTTCACTCACTCTCCTTCCCTCCTCTCCTCCGTGACCCTCCCCTCCCTCTCTTTCTCTCTCCCTTACTTTCACCACACACATGCACTTTTCAAATGCCTAATTTGTACCCACCGTTAAGCGCTGGACACACACACACACACACACACACACGCAGCCCAATAGTGAAAGATAATGTTCTTTGTGCTGCATCGCCCTAATGAATCCACCCCACTGGACCGGCAAGGACCCCTTCTTGGTCGCCGCCCTGCTGCCTGTTTGTTCGGTCTGTTCGGCAGTGAGTTGGGCACCAGAGTATGGTCGAGGCACAGAGAACACATTATCGCTTGAACGAACAATGAATAATACAGCCATTATAAAATAAACCACTCCGATGTGAGTGGCGCTCTCCATGGAGTACCACACCTCGGGGTTTTGGCACGGAGAGAACACACCATTCCCCTTAGCTTTCTGTTCTGCACCGGTGGCTGAGGTAAAACAGGGAGTGACCCTGAATAGAGTGAATTCTGCTGGTTGAAAAGCACACTTTAAACAGTGAAAGTCAAATATTTACCTTGGAAATTGCACTTTTTTTAAAGACCCATAAACCCTTCCGAACCAAACAAACCAAACCAAGCCATCCTCGAGGGTAAGTTATGAGTTACTAATTCCTTCTTATTGTCTCTACAGAGATCTGAGTGAGAACTTCATCCAATCCATCCCCAGAAAAGCCTTCAGAGGAGCTACAGACATCAAAAACCTGTGAGTACCTCCCTGCAACCAACAGTTATTTTCATTATTATTTCATATAATGAACATATTGTTTTGTGTATGGCATTGTCTGACAGTCCAAGCCTAAGATATTCAGTTTCTAGAAGTGTAAGGAAATCACACAGAAAGCTACTGTAAGTGAGCAGCAGAAGAGCTGTGCTCAGTCAGTGTATTTCCAGATCCCCTTTGCTTCCTCACACTTCAATTCCTACATGAGCTGAGGTGACTGAGCCAGTATCGATTTACCATAGTCCATCAGCGTGCTACTTACTGTATCGATGATAACAATGACCCCGCAGGGAGACAGAAACATTGTGTATGTGTCTGGTGTAACTAAGCCTCTCTCTCTTTCCTGTGCGCTCCGCAGTCAGCTGGATAAAAACCACATCAGCTGCATCGAGGACGGAGCCTTCAGAGCGCTGAGAGGCTTGGAAGTGCTGTAAGTATCTGAATGCTCATCCAGCCCCGTCTCACCACTTAGTTAAATGAAGACATTGTTTTTGCCCCGCTGATAATCATAACTAATATACACACATAGCACAGACCTTTCATTAGTACGACCTTGGTTGTTTTGCCAAAATACTCCCAGTGGGCCTCGTGGAGGGGCCTGCGTCATGGAGACCAAGCTCCATTGTTCCACACAGTTGACAGCAGCGTTCCCCTCCATCCCATTAACACTCCCCCCTACACACACACACACACACACACACACACACACACACACACACACACCAATCCTCCACCTCCATCTACACCCCTGGGCGGGCCATCTGACGAGGGAGTTCCAACCATCTTGATCAAAAATCCCATTTAAGTGAGCGTTCCAGCCTCGGTGACCGTGTTTTGAAAACATTCAATTAATCATCCCTTGTCATAAAATCCTAATCACAGGCCTCCGTTAGAGCTCTCCACCTGAAACAATGTAGACTCACTGTGCAGTCCGGGGGACAAAGGCATTTTGACAGCCTTTTTATTTTTATGGTAAAAGACTGTGTTGTGTGTGTGTGTGTGTGTGTGTGTGTGTGTGTGTGTGTGTGTGTGTGTGTGTGTGTGTGTGTGTGTGTGTGTGTGTGTGTGTGTGTGTGTGTGTGTGTTTGTGGGGGATTTTAAAGGGGGTGGGGAGACAATAACAAAAAGCCATTAAAGGCTGCTTGCATGGCGTGGATGGATTGCAGATGTAGTCATAGGTTTGTCATGATGGTGTAAGAGGGGGGAATTGTTTGTGTGTGTGTGTGGGGGGGGTATCTATAGGTTTTATGGGGGAGGAGGACAGGTTGTGTTCAAAGGGGGAGCAGCTTGAAATATGGTGGAGGGTTATTAGGCTGATTGAAATGACCCGATTCTCTCACTGCAGCTGATGTTCAGGGTGTGTGTGTGCGTGTGTGTGTGTGTGTGTGTGTGTGTGTGTGTGTGTGTGTGTGTGTGTGTGTGTGTGTGCATGGTATGTTTCCGCGATCTACAAGTTGGGGTGCTTCTGATCATGCTTGTATATTTGCATGCACGCCAGTATGTGTGCGTGGGAGGTGCGAGGGCTTCCCATCTGCGTGGAGTGAGGTGTTAAATTCCCAGCGGGATGCCACAAAGCGAGACGAAGAGAAAAGAGAGAGAGAGAGGGGCGGGGATGTATTTAAAAGAGATGGAGTGGAAGAGGACGGCTGCAGAAACTCTTTTTGAAGTATATATATATATATATACACTCAGTTCTCCGATGTCACTTTGTGCGCTCTTTTCTTTCCACAGAACGCTGAACAACAACAACATCAGCAGCATCCCCGTCTCCAGCTTCAACCACATGCCCAAGCTACGAACCTTGTGAGTCACACCTACCCCACCACAGTGCTCTCTGCCTCCCCGGAGGCAGAATATAAACTCTGTCCCACATGCATGCAGTCCCATACAATCTCAACCGGAGGAGATACGTTCAGTCGTTCCATGCAAAACCACACAGCACCACAGATGGGTCTGTATCGATGCCAGGGGCCATTATCCCCCTCCATCTAAACACACACTCAACTGGCCCCCCAAAATAGCACCAGGAGCCTATTGTGTATTGTGCATTGTATGTGATTACTAAATCTGAAATTATGTACAAATTAAAAGAATTATGCCTGCCGAAGACCTCTCAGAGCCGTGACTCCACGGCTCTTGCGGTGGCGTTTTGGGCTTCCTCGCTCCCAGTGGGGTTATATTAAAATGGCTTTTCTGTTTGTGTGCGCTCTACGTGTCTGTAGACACAGGTTCCCAAGTAAGCGTACGTGCTCCAGACGTCCACCGCACCACAGAAAGAGTTATTCTGGACCGGCACAGCATTCCGGGAATGCCGTGTTTGGAGTATTGGGTTTAGTGTTGCTCCCTTTTTTTGAATGTGCCATTTACAATCATCCGTGTAGCGTATCATTTAGAGCGTTTGGCCACAGGGATTGGATGTGATGAGCTCTTGGAAAGAATAGACTTTTTTTTTGTGCCCTCAGCTGGTGGGGTTTTCGATAGCGAAGAAGAGATCTTTTAACACGTTTGATTTTATTCTCTCTTTTTTTTTACAGCCGTCTCCACTCCAACAATCTGAACTGTGACTGTCACCTGGCCTGGTTGGCCCAGTGGCTCAGACAGAGGCCTACGATTGGTCTATTCACCCAGTGTACTAGCCCAACTGAGCTCAGAGGACTCAACGTGGCAGAGGTTCAGAAACACGAGTTCAGCTGTTCAGGTAAGACTTCTACAAGAACATTGCATTGCTTATTGTACAATGTTTATTTCGTCATTTAGATGCTCAGTGGATAAAGCTAGTTCTACAGCATCTTAAATAGGGATGAAAGAGCATTCTGTTTTTGTGTACTTTGATCCAAAAAACTGCCAAAAACTCCCTGTCCCAGCGAGCATATATTCTCTCCTCCCTCCACTCCCACTGTGTTTTCACGTCAGTGTTTTCACCTGGCAGCCACCTGACAGCTCCACTGCCCCCGGGCAACCCCACGGCTCTCCTCCGGCCCTTTCATGTGTCTCCAGCTTTGCTGGCAGGAAATACTATGACATATAATATATATATATATATATATATATATATATTAACCTCACATCTGGAGCAGTGACAGTAGTAGCCCTCTCTTCAGTCCTTATTCATGGCCTCTCACCTCTTCACACAGGATTATTTGGCTTTTAACTCCCAGTTTCGTGTGTGTGTGTGTGTGTGTGTGTGTGTGTGTGTGTGTGTGTGTGTGTGTTGGAGCATGTGTGGTGGGGTTATCATATCAGGACAATGGAAAAACAGCATGAGAACCTCAACGCCCCACAAGGCCATCTCACTCTCAACACCAGCTGTGCGGGGTGTTTGTGTCTACATTTGTGTGTGTGTTGTGGGTTTCTCTCTCTCTCTCTCTCTTTCTCTCTCTTCCTCTCCCTCCCTCTCCATGGGTTGTGATTTTTACGCAGCCATACGGCGTGACAGCACAGATCATTAACTATTCATCGCCCAGGGAAAGAGACTCAAAGCGTGGGAGTGTAACGATTCCAGATAGGAAAGGGGAGCAGTGGGTGTCGGGGAAACTTTGTGGTCTGGAAGACACAGAAAGTTGAGGCTTTCGGATGATGGGGGAGTCGCGGTTCACGTAGCGTGCTGATATTAGCTTCCACCATGTCAGAATTTTAATGGGCTGTTGTTTTTTTAATTGGAGAAAGCTGCAGCGGATCGATTGGTTCTCTGTGAGTTTTAATAGCGACCGGTCATTCATTCACACACAACGGGACGAAAACCGAAATCTCCTGATGTGTATTTCGGCTTCTCTCTGCATAAATACACACTCACGCAAACACGTGCACACACAAAAAAAAAAAACACTCCCAATTTCTTTTCGAGTGGATGAATGACCAGAAGTTGAACTCCCAGCGAAGGACTCATTAGGGACCGGCTTGCTGGCACACACACACACACACACACACACACACACACACATACTGTATACTTGTGTACGTAGAGTGTGCTGTGACCAGGCCAGGCCACCTGCGGGGGATTTGGGGCGGGGTGGCGCTCTGTTGGACGAGAGGAAGAGGGAAAATTGAGGCATGTTGTTGCAAGAAGACAGAAGAAGGGAAATGGGGTACAGCCTGCTAGTAGTTGTTGTAAATTATGATGAAATCCTGCAGCACTCTCGGCATCGTGACTCACTGACTATCGCTCCCAGTATTCGGCTGGAAAGCGTCACGATATTGTACTTTTTTTTTTTTTTTACGTCAGTAATGAGCAGAGTAACACATTTACTGCTTCACTTCGAGGAATAATGTCAGATTGTTCCAGGCAGTCGTTTCCCATCAATCTTAAAAACACATTAAAGTTGAACAATCCAAAAAAACTTGCATCAAGGGCTCATTATTTTCAGTTGCTGACAGTGTATCCATACTTCATGTTGAGGAAACAGCCACAAGCTTTTAAAACAAAATACAAAACAGGTTTGCAAATTGGATATAAAAAATATATCAATAATTTGCAATGCAAACACCTTTTCTTATATTTTTCAGTTGGGCTTATTTCTTTCCAATTTTCCCTTCATCTTCAATAACCAGATGCTGTTTTTGAGCTTTTCTCACCAGCTGATCGTGTTTAAAAAGAGTAGGAATCTAGCCATTTAAATTCTAATCTCTTTGAGAAAACTGGCAAAACATAATGGTCCAAATATCACTGCCAAGCCATTTTCATCCTAATTACTCATAATCCTCAGAATGATGACTTTAGTTCTTGTGAATGGCCTCCGCTGTGATTTTATCAAGTGAAACATTTACACGTAAACCGTCTTAATCGTTTACAGGAGAGGTAGCTAAAAGTTAGTAGCTGATTGTGCCAATTCGAGGTTCAACACCATAAAAAATGAATCACTCTTACTCTGAATGACCGCTCACGGGGAATAATGAATGGCAAAAAAAAAACGTGTGCTTGAAATGAGCAATGAGTAATGAATTGTTTGAGGTGTGGAATGAAATATATAATGCCTGTAGTGGAAAATCGGGAAGAACTGAGTGAATAAACAGTAACAAGATGAGAGACCCAGTGAACCCGACTGTGCTGAAAGGGAATATGAAGGAGACAAATGGAAATACGCCAGTGATAACATTTTGAAACGACGAGGTGGAGCGAGGTTAAATGTGAAGCCATTGGCTGAGATATGGCGAGGCTGAAAATGAGGATGCGAGAGAGAGCAGAAAGAGCAGCTGTGTGAGGGGGAAGTGATAGAAAGGTGGAAGCAAATAAAAGAAGGGAACTGGGACGGGAATAGAGTGGTAGAGACAGCGGCTGGGAGGGAGATAATGGGGAAAACAGCACCGGGAGGAACAGGGGACGAGGGTACATCAAACGGCCTCACCTCAAGTATACCTGTCAGAGAGCTGTCATTGTTAAGGCCGCTCCAGCTGTGCTCTGCACTCTCCCTGATCCCCGGCCTGTCAAATATGCCATGTTAGATCAGAAGGGAGTTCTTCTCTGCCCTACACCTGATCCCAGATCTGTCAAAGCTCTGCCATCCCAGATCACAGGGCCTCAGATCACGTGGGCTGAGCGACGATTTCTCGCGCTCGATGCTATTTGTCGTGTTTACTTGATCTCCGGATCTGTCAAAGCATCGCGTCCCTCCAGGTAATTGATTGTGATTGACCGGATACACCTTAGACTTTGCTCACCTGGTTTAACGGTCCGAGAGTCATTTCATGGTAAAGCAGCGATTTCTTTGTTTTTGTTGGTTTTGGGAATGGAGCTTTGAGCGTTGTGTTTTTTTCCATCACTGACTGTCACCATCACTCACCCCGTCTTCCTCTCCCCCTGAAATCTCGAGCCCCACTTCACTCTCCCTTGCCAACATTTTCCACACAAGCAGAGCGATAGATAGGAAAGTAATCAAATATTCATGGTTTGAAACTCGGATTAGTAATGCTGTGTAAATGAGGCCATTTAAAAGTCTGTTTTATTCATTTTATCTGGGTTAGGCTCACACACACACACACACACACCAAACACGCTGCGCTGGCAGTGCATGCACCCGCTCGTCACCGTATCGTTGACAGTGCCGCAGCTATTTGAACAGGTATCTAGAGACAGTGTGATGGGTTGCGTGCTCTGTATGCAAATTGAAAAGTTGAAGTGTTTTAGAACAAATAGAAGTGGAGAGGGGTTATAAAGCTGAATGTGCAGAACGGCATCAATTCCAGCAGAAGAACGCAGACTCAGGAGGAACATTTAGTGTAGAGATCAATGGATGTTATTGGGAGGCCTTCAATCGGCGCTCCGGCTCTATTATTCATGTCTTTCTTCTCCTCTCAATGCACTGTGGCACTCCTTTGATAGATAACCTAGTTTCTTGCCCATTGATTCTCAAGGATGCACGGCTTAACAATAAAGTCAAGAGTATTTTTTTTCCCCCTCCTCAATGTCAAATCATCCCCGGGAATGCGCGTTCATTGGAAATTCGGTTTCTAAAAAGCACAAAGGGTTGATGATGTGAACGGCAGCGGAAGAGCTCGATCTCCACGAGTGCGAGAGCTGCTCCGCGTCGGCGCACAAATCCCCCAGCAAACTGTCTCACCCTCTAATCCCGCTGTAAGTCGACCGAATCCACCTGTGCTCACACACCTGTAGGAGCCGCGTGTTCCTCCTTTCTGATCGTGTGGCCGTCCTGTTTCCGCCTCTCATGTAGTTTCTCTGTCTCTCGCCCCTACGTGTGTCTTCAGGTCACCAGGAGTCTTCCAGCCTTCAGCCGTGCAGCATCGGGGTGGGCTCGTGCCCCGCCATGTGTACCTGCAGCAACAACATCGTGGACTGTAGAGGGAAAGGTCTCACCGCTATCCCAGCCAACCTGCCCGACACCATGGCCGAGATGTAAGCACATTACCTGTTTTCTCGACACAGGGGGAAAAAGTCAGTGAAATCCAATTTAAAGGACGGTTTCAAAGCCAAATTAGGTGAAAAAAATGAAAAAGGGTCAAGATTTGCAGATAAATTTAGATGCAAAAGCAATATTTCTTTTTTTTACCAATCAACACTTACAACAGTTGCTGTACAGCTCAGAATGGATCTGATTGTGGTCCGATTTACAGGGAGGGGACTCGGACACCCATGGCTGCATTGTTCTATGAAGCATGGCAGACGCATTTGTCTGAGAGCCGCATTTAAGATGTGCTTGTTTCACATGTATGCACGTATGCTTGTGTGGCGGTGTGACAAGGCTGAGCGGATTTAAACACGCGTGGTTTATGTTCATATGCTGTTCTAGCTTGCTTTTCTCACCATGCATCACCTGGCAGCGAGAGACATCCATTTGCTTGTAGGGAGACACATGCAGCGCCCTCTTATCGGCTCAGATGGCTGTGAACCGCGTGCGAGTGCTCTGCCGACATCCCGTCCTCGCTTTATCAGCCCTCCAACATCTGTCTGGGCATTAACTGTTTACGGCCCACATGCTATCAGCCTACCGTGATTCCCGGGAATGCACGGCTAGACTGTTCAAGGTAGTGCTTCTGCTCCCTTTATCGGGGAGGGTTTAATGCCCCTGGCAGAAGTCTGCATGGAATAGTACAGCAACGTGGTGATTTATGCGCGGTGAGAAAAAGGGAGGAAGCCCAGCAGTCTCATCGCATGTTCTTCCAAGGAGCTTGTGTGTAGTTAGGAGGACACAGCAAGTTTCTAGGTCTCCTCCTCCCCATAGGGTCTGTTTATAAATACCCAGTTCTATGGAAGTCACGGATCCCATGTTCCCCAACAACCCTGACCCATTTCTAGTGCAGTGGTGTGCTCAATTTCCTAATTTGGACACGCAGCTTCTGTGTGTTCTTGTCTCATTGAATGACCACCCAAGAAATATGGAGGGATTTTAAGTCATTTACAGGTCTTTACGCATGCATATTGAGTAATTCAGCCTCTCCGTTTTTGCCGTGTTTTATGGTTTGAAGACCTCTTCCACATGGCCTCCGGTTGTAATGTTCCACAAGTGGAGTATCTCGTAGAGACCGATGTGATCTATGAGCCCAATAACCGGCAAGCAGCACTAATGGGACAACGGGGAGACGGCTGAAAGATAGTTCTACCATGCACAGGTTTTTATAGACAGTGGATTCTCTCTGCGCAGCAGATGAGTAAAGACATTTTAAAAGTCTCCCTGCCCTTCACATCTAATTGGCGCTTAACCGCGGCCCGCTTATAAACCCTACCGTGTTCTGATTCATCGTTTACAAGACCGGGCCAAAACACTGGCTCATAGCACGGCATTCCTCCCGCCCTGCCCATCAGGTTACAGGTTATATTCCCACAACGCTCTTTTTCCTCCAGTCTTCCTCCTCCTCCTCTCTTGATTTCTTTTTTCTTTTTTCTTCTCCCGGCTTTGAGGAGTCAGATCGGCGTTGAAGGAATAAAAAGGGACGGGAGTCTCCGTTCAGTAATTTGGTGCAGCAGGTTTGATCTGTGCTTGAAGTTCATTATAAAATCAGTTTCAATTACAGCAAGGCGGGCTGCCGGGTATCAAGGCCAGCCTAATGCCTCGTTAATGAGGCACTCTGAAACGCGCATACACACACAAACACACACATGCTGCTCTCATTATGTACAAATCGGAGAACGGCAACCTCCCTGCCCTGCTCTCCCCCTAATGAATGCCAGTGTTGTGTTTATGGCTGTGGGGATGTGAGCTGGTTTCTGTACTCCTCTCTTGTGAGACCAGGCCCAGTTAGCCTAAACACTACCACAACAGATTATTATGCAGTGCACCATAGTCTCTGTCTGCAATGACTGAACTCTGCCATATAAAAAAAATCCCCCCCCACCCCGCCTTTCATCTGCTGCTGCGGTCCTGCCATCCATTTCTGACTCACGCACGCACCGGGTGAATACCCAAAGGCGTAATGTGTTTCCCCTTAATGAAAAACATGCTCGGATCCTAATGAAAAGGATGAGGACCATTGATTGGGCTGACACAAACACCGGTTCACGGACGCATGCAGACAGACACATAAACAAATGTTCCACCTGACAAATTGGATGGGAACCATCGATCGTCCGCCCGAAGGCCACTCTGAGATACCGTTTCCTTCCCCCCCTTTGCCAATTGGACAAAGCCTCTTCTTTTCTTGATTGGAGGGATTAAGTCGCTTCGCCCGAATCGATCTCAGGAAATGCTAAAAAGTTGTCAGGCAGCGTTTGTGTGTCCTTGCCTGGCTCGGAGGGGTTTTTTGTTATATGCTGACACACAGCGTGGGTACCACAGCGCGTAGACGCACATGCAACCAGCACGTAGAGTGCCAGACTGGTGTGGGAGAGTCAGACAGACTGGTTTGATGAGAGAAGACTCTAAAGCCACTTGGCCCGGCGCTCTGCCGCAGGGTGAGGGCAGAGGAACCACAGCGCTGTCACCCGCCTGTAAATCCACGGACACATCGGGACAGGCAGACAAAAACAGACAGGGAGAGCATGCACACCACAGGAATCTGTGGTCGGGAATCGCTGCTATCCTAAGAATGTCAATTACGCTCTTATATCGCTCCATAAATGCAGACCACTCCTTTGAAGGGGGGAAAGATGCCTGATTGAAAAATTTGGAGACTCACAACTGTTAAGTGGCTGTGGTAAACGTCTAACAAAACATTTACCCCCCATGAATAGACATAAACATAAGCAGAGGCAGGAGGCGTAAGAGGCGTGTAATAAATCTGACATGTCTGTAATAGAATAATTAAATCATGTGGCCTCGGGAAGGAATCACATCCTTAATGGAATGATTGTGAAATCTATCAACAACAGAGTTTGACAGAGTTTTGCTGATTTTTCAAAAAATGTCTAATTTTCCTGCGGTGACAAATTGCATTTCGATGGCCTTTATATTGTGGCCTCCGGACTTCCACGGCTCGCACGGGCCCTCGTCCCCTGTTCTGCAGCCGGCAGGCAGCATGGTAGGACAACTAGACAGGCGAACAGCTAGCTCCCTCCGGGCCCCGCTAAGCCTTGTTAAGGACGGTTTTAAAAGCTGTGAAGTGACCTGCAGATAAACAGCCCTCTGCCAGATACACCAGGGAGCCGAGTCCCAAGCAGCAGCCGGCCAGAAACACGCAGACGTGCATGCCCAAGCTAATGGGGTTTAGTGATGTCTGGTTCCACTAAACCATCTGAGAGTGATTAGACTCTGTGCCCCGATCTGGTCCAAACGCAGTGACCAAATGCATATTTGTCTGTATGTTTATTTCACTCTTTGACAGTTTTTTTTTTTGTATAGAAAGATTGTTTCAGACATTTTTATGTCAGCGTTTGCTCTCAGGCTCACAGGAAAGAGTAAACTAAAAGAAGTCATATTTCACCGTGCTGCAAAGGGTTTGGGTGGACACTTTGCAGATGCCCAGAGGATAAATATCACAAGTGAGATCATTATTGATTTCAGGATCTCATATGAGAACATAAGTGGTGGAAAGTGTAAATGTTACACTCAGAAGAAATATGACTTTTTAGTCCGTCTTTAACACCCTCACACACACACCGGGACGGAGCCTTTTCCCCTCCAGCCCTTTTCCACAGCACTTTAGCATTCAGACTGTTTATTGGTTCTGAGGATGTTATGACTCCAACATGCCTGGACCTATTACAGCTGGGGGATAGATCTCCACTAATATAATCAGGCCAATCACCAGGGGTCAGAGGTAAAGGGAGGATTACTCAACTATGTTGCCATGGAGAAGTCTATTGTTTGGTTAACTGATGGTATCTCCTCTTTTCTCCTCGTCTCCTCTTTTCTCCTCCTCCTCTCTTCTTCTCTCCAGACGTCTGGAGCAGAATGGGATTAAGTCTGTTCCTCCCGGAGCCTTCTCTCCCTACAAGAAACTGCGTAGGATGTAAGTACAGCAGTACACTCACCTCAGAGCTAAATAATACAGATGAGAACAAGAAGTTGAGGGGTGGAAGAAAAAGAAAGAAAAAAAAAAGCGACAGTTGGCAGTTTCTCCACTCCTGAGGAGAATGAAGTATTTATTTTGTCTGGGCCTAAAGAACATATTTGTTTTCAGACTTGGGGTGGCATGGAAAGCAAGCTCTCTGATGCTACATGAGCATAATAACAGTTCTCATCTTTCACTGCCGCACACTGGTATTCCCCTGGCGAGTGTGTTGTGTCCAGTCCGTGTGTGTGTGTGTGTGTGTGTTGTGCCTGCGTGGGCACACTGTAAACTGCGGCCGGGATGATGATGGTGGGACGGCGAGTGTGCTGGAATGAGGGCTGAGGCTTCGCTCTCTCCCTTGGGTGAACAGCGACAGGCTGGTAGTTGAGTGGGGTTTCGCTGGTTGAGCCAGCTGTCCGGTCCGGCAGCCAGCGCCACGGACCAGTCAGCCAAACCCAGAACTCCAACACCACCAGGCCTGACCGACTCAGCAGCAGGGAGACGGAGGAAAACGGAAGGTCAGGGAGTTTCTCTGCCATTCCTTAAGGATTCATCACCGTTTTATCATCCAACTCCAGAGACGGTTTGAAGTTCAAATGAGGTGACTCCAGAGCAGCTGACAGGCTGAAGCAACTGCTATCATTGTCGGCCCAAGTCTCAAGTGAAATTCATATTTATTTGTGCAACTTTTCTTCTTTTTTTTTTCCACTACTAGATGTTTACAAAAGTTGGGAACCATGTGGAGTCAAACTGAATGTGTTGCTTTACGTTTTTTAATGGATATGATAGAAACCAGATCCAATGGCTGTTTGACAGACTCAACAAATGCAGATATTACCAAGCATTTAACTTTGTTTTAAGTTAACATAAATTGAGAAAACAGAGCAATTTTTTTTTTTCATTTTTAAATAAATTAACAAGTTGTAATTATTTTCTTTGTTAAATTATTCGTAAATATTTCTAAATAATTAATAAAATAAAATTATATATGAATATTTTAAATTCTTTTTTTAAATGTGTTATTTTAAGAAGGAAATGCTTAGGAATCATGACAAACAGCATCATCACTTATTGAATATAATACAAGTTATGTGTTTATACATAATATGTCATACAGATCTCACAGGAAATTCATAAATCTGTGCAAAAACTGCAAACTTTGTGGAGTCAATCAAGCATGTGACGGCTTCACATTTAGTTTACTGACGCGGTCTTAATGCAACCCCAAAAAAAAGGATCCAGAAACAAGAAGAAAACTATTGGTTTGCAATTTTGTTATGAATACAAACAACAAACAATACAAAGTGTTGTGGTTTTATAGAAAATGTACAAAACCACATAATGAGAATGTGTTGCTGTCTTTCGTTTGGTCTTCCAAGCAGACACGGCCTGCTACCGTTGCTGCTGCTGCTGATTCTGCATTTAGCAACAACAATGCACGGCCGCATGTATGTGTGTTGACCCTCGGTGCCTCTGTTGATTCAGCTGGCCGTGTGCCCTCCCTGGACCGGCCTGTCCAACACCCTCTGTGCACACTTTGTGTAGACAGCATCGATACATCATGTGGAATATGTTCAGTCCCATGGGGCGGGCTCTGCAGATGTTCATTTTTACATGTATTGGTGGGTTTTTCTGGGACGTAATATATGGAAAATATCTCCAGATTTGATCGTAGGGCAACATTAAGTAGGTTAAAGTCACGTACGGGTGTTGGTTTGTATATTTCTGGAAGTATGTGGTGCAGTGCCTCCCCTGACCCCGCGTGTCGTCCTCTCCCAGTAAGCGCCAACCACACACGATCTCTTTCACCTTGTCCCAGTTTGGACGACCTACATGTGAACCGCTCCTGAAGACGGGGATGCAGTAACAGCCCTCACACGCTGCCGCCGCCGCCGCCGCCGCGCACGCACAAACACACACCAGTGTCTTTGAGTGCACGGACACACACCAGTGCAGATGTTGGCTCTTTCTCGCCACATTTTTGTTTCCAGGAAACCTCAGTCCTTTGCAAGAAGACAAATGGGTACTTATTTAACTGTTACCCCCAAATGAGAGAATATCCCTCTCCCTCACCACATGATGATTTTCCTTCAAAGGTATCCAGTCGGCTGGAGTTCAGTCCACATACTCCATTAACTCTTTCTCTCCATCTGTCTTTCTCTCTCTCTGTCCCACTGTTCCTCATTTACTGTTGCATTTACTCACACACACACACACACACACACAGATACATATAAACACACAGACACATAGGCTTAGTGGTTATCCTGTGGGGAGAGGCCTGTGGATCCTATTAACAACGGCTATGTTCAGAAGCAATCCGTTTTTTTTTTTTCGCTTTGGATTTGGGACCTGCACCCCATTTTTACTCACACACACTCACCATGATACAACACAGGGCCAGTTGTTAGGCCACAAATAATACAAGTAAATGTTTTGATTGGCGACGAGGCTGCAGCCCGCTCCACTTCATCAAATCCCTTGAAGGGACGCACCATCAAACACGGGAGGGAGCTGGATCTCCTCTTCGTCCGCTTCACACTGCATTTGCTTGCCAGCGACGAGCAGGGCCCTTAAATCCAGCCCACCTTCCTATGAGGGTGACACCGAGGTGACAGTGGGATCAAACCACCACCCACAGGAAAAGGACTTTCCCCCCAAAAGAACTCAATTTCCTTTTGGTTAATTCTCTTGCCTTCTTCTTCTTCTTGGATGCAGAGACCTGAGCAACAACCAGATTTCAGAGATAGCTCCCGATGCCTTCCAGGGCCTGCGCTCTCTCAACTCCCTGTAAGTGGCCCCGAGCCCAGTTCGTGCATGTGATAGTGCATACATATCCACCCCGTTGTCATTTTCCCGTGTCTTATGCAAGTGTGTGTTTATGATTTCCCAGCGTGCTGTATGGAAATAAGATCACCGACCTGCCCAAGGGGGTGTTCGACGGCCTCTATGCCCTGCAACTGCTGTAAGCCGAACACACACACACACACACACACACTCTGCTGATACACAGCAGACACATGCTGAATACCAGGCATCTTTTACTCCCACTCGGTAAAGGAGTCGTAACCTTCAAATAAACTTTGTACCTGTGGTTTTCTAAATGGAATGCATAATGAATGAATACATAAAGAAACTCTGACAAGCTGCTTCCCTCCCTCTCCGTCTCCCCTTCTCTCCCCCCTCCCCCCCCCCCCCCCCCCCCCCCATCTCTCAGGTTGCTGAACGCCAATAAGATTCACTGCGTCCGTGCCAACGCCTTCCAGGACCTGCAGAATCTCTCGCTGCTATCGCTCTATGACAACAAGATCCAAACCCTCGCCAAGGGCACCTTCACTTCACTGCGAGCTATACAGACCCTGTGAGTCGCACACACACACACACACACACACTCACACACACACATAAGCGTGCTGCTGTGCACGCTCTGACACATACTGAGTATAGTCACCATGAAACATGAGCCAACACAAGAGTTGTTTACTCGCAGGTCTGTGTAAATACACAGGAATGGAACCGTGATGGTGGAGAGCACATCTATCAGCTTCACCGACACACACAGCGGCCAGATCCAGATCAGAAACACACCACTCCCACTCTGCTAGCCAGACAGCATCAACTCAGTCCAAATGATTTTTATTTTCTGTCCCGATAAACAAAGGAAAATCACCCGCCGTTATCTGATACACAATACGTGACATTATCATCCGCGTGCAAATAATAGACATTCAGGACACCTGTTGAAGATGCCCACACACACACACACACACACACACACACACACACACACACACACACGCCCTACAGGACACTGGGTTTAAAAGTCTAAAACCAGCTTCTTGTTTTGTCTGCATTCTGGAGAAGGCGTAAAAATCTAAAAATACATGTGAAGCCTTCCCCCATGAAGGCTACACTGATGTAACACTTAAAAGAAGTTGATTAAATTGTATGTTGATTTTAGATGCTTGCAATTTATTTAGTCATTTTATTATAGGGACTGAACTCGTAAACTTATTATATTTTTTGGGGATAGAATCATTCATTTAGACATCAAAACATTTTACAACATTAAAGCAGTTACCAACAGACAGAGCCAGGCTAGCTGTGCCCCCCTGTTACCAGTCTGTGCCCCCCTGTTACCAGTCTCTATGCTAAGCTAAGCTAACCAGCTGATGGCTAGAGCTTCATATTTACCACACAGGCATGAGAGTGGAATCAACTTTTGTTGATTCCACTCTCATGTTGATTCCACAAAAAAAAAGCGAATACGTGTAATTTCCCAAAATGTCAAACTGTTCCTTTAACATGATTTTCATATGTTCCTCTTTCCCCCTCTCATTTTTTCTTCCCCTTCTTCTTCTATCGACATGCCCCCCCCCCCCCCCCCCCCCTCTCTGTTCTGCAGCCACCTGGCCCAGAACCCATTCATCTGTGACTGTAATCTGAAGTGGCTGGCAGACTACCTGCGCTCCAACCCCATCGAGACCAGCGGCGCCCGCTGCGCCAGCCCTCGCCGCCTCGCCAACAAACGCATCGGACAGATCAAGAGCAAGAAGTTCCGCTGCTCCGGTAGGCCGTTGGCTCCATGCCACCGTCTCCCACCTGTCTCCTCCTGACCTCTCTCTCAGGCTCTCCAACGCTCAGACAGGCTTCGTTGTCTCACCCGTATCCCACTGTTCTGCTCCTACCTTCTCGTTCTCTCCGCTGGGAGTGGCTGATATCTCTGCATCCGTTGCCTCCGCCTCACATTTAATAAGTGATCGCTCCAAAGGTTTTATTAGGCCTATCATTTGCTGTGCCGGTGCCCCTCAATCAATATCTCTCCAGATGAACTTGGGGCCAAGGAGAGAGGGATCGCCCCTCCATGTTACCACATTGTGAGTCCGGTTTCACATTCAAACCGCAGTGAGATCACCCATCAAGGCGGGTATAAGGGCTAGAGTTTCTGTACGTGCCCACCGTTCCTCTGCCCGCTGCCAATCTCAGCGTCCGCCTCCCCTTATCCACTCCCCTCAGGTTTCCTTCACACCCCCCCTTCATCCCCTCCATTCCTCTGCACTGCACTATAGCCGAGCCCTCACATCCCCACTCCCTCCATCCTCGCCCGCCATTGTGTTCATGCACTGTGCTACGCTGTCTGGCACTCTGCACAGCTGAGGTTTCACACTTCTTTATAGCCTCATTTGTTTGGCTAGACCTGCTGAAGGAGAGAGTCCAAGTGTTTTTCTCTTTCCTTTTCCCTTTTTTTCTCCTTGGATTTCCCTTTTTTTCTTTTTTTTTTTTCTGTCGTTCTCACTGTCTCACCTCTTTTCTTTCATGTCACTCTTCCTTAGCAACCGTCAAATATTTACCACCATTTAACATCATTACCAGCTCCTCCACCTCGCCATACACAGAGACAGTCCGAGGCTTCTCTGTTTAAGTGTCATATGTGTTGAGTCATGTGTGGTCATATATAAGCTTTATATATATATGACTGTTCTGAAGCATAGCGACACCACAGCTATGTGGACCAGTCTTGTCTCACTGACATCCGTCCCTCTTTCTTTTTTCCATCACAGCCAAAGAGCAGTACTTCATCCCAGGTGAGTGCTTGTAAATGTTCACGCCTATCATTGTCTTTTCCTCTTTTCTTTAATTATCCTCCCACCATGTAGCGGGCATCATTTTTTCCATTACCTACTGTTCATTTAAATAACATTCCTCCCGCAGGTTAAAGGATAATTCCACTTTATTACTACTTGGGACGCGTTTTCGTAGGTTTGCCATCATCATTCCTTTCAGGCAATAATACCATTTTATTTACCTAGTTAATTGCGGAGAGCTGGGAACATGGCAACATGGCTAAAAATAAGTCAGACGGGGGAAAGAAACAAGCATTCGCAACGAGAGAGGAAAAAGTTTTACCCTTAACTGCAAACCGACTTCTTGTTCAACTTTGAACTACCGTACTTGTTATAGCAATGTGCACACGGTTTTCCTGTTTCTTGTGCACTCACTTTTGGGTTTGCCTCCATGCGTTGTTGAAATAATGGCCAGAACTATGAAAGACCTAAGTTGCAGTGAACCAGAATAATCCTTTAATGTGGCTGGTGGTGCGATGAACAGAACAGCACAGGAACTTAGTGTAAATGTGCATGCCGGTGGTAGTGACCCATTAGGTATTTCTACATACGAGAGCAGCTAATTCCTAAGAGTGACTGGACCTGTGTGTGTGCATCTTAATGGCACATATACACGTGAGGGCGTCTGTTTCCCCTCAGCTCTGTTTTCCTAACAGTCTGAGCAGATAGAGTCAAAAAGGAAGCGTCTCTTTGCTTTGGCACGAGTACAGACAGTCGCTCACTAAGAGGAGCAGAAAAAAGGAGGGAGGGAGCGAAGGACAGAGAGGAAGGAAAGTGTGTCCTTTCTATCAGTAAAAAGCTAAAGAAAATAAAGCCCACCAGAGGACCAAGATTCCTATCAGCGGATGTTTCCGGACCTCTTAACAAGAGCACTTCCAAGAAAATAACTAGGAGGAGCAGTGATGTGTGTCGAAGTCTGTGCGTGTGTGTGTGTGTGTGTGCGTGTGTGTGTGTGTGTGTGTGTGTGTGTGTGTGTGTGTGTGTGTGTGTGTGTGTGTGTGTGTGTGTGTGTGTGTGCGTGCATGTAAATTAATGTGTCTTTGTGTGCTGAGTTGAGATAAGGCCCAACACTGGCTTAGAGAACAAATGGGAGTACTATGTAAGCAGAAGGAAGATCAAAGCCAAATGTGATTAATGAGAATTTCACCCTCCCTGAATGATAACAATAAAAGCCTCCACCATACACACACACACACACACACACACACACAGCCGGAGACTAACACAGGGATTCCATAATGCATTGATAATGAGGAACCAAGCTGCAGGGAATTATAAGAACTTCTACAACTCCAGCGATGAGTCATTTTGCGCCTCGGCGAGGGAAAAACCTCATCCCTCCCTCCTGCGTTTTCTCCGGGTTTGGTTCAAATCTGCTGACAGTAAAAGTGTCGCCACCACGTACTTGTGACGATGGCGATGACTCAGGCTCACGAATCCCCCCCCCCCCCAGCTCCTCTACATCCTCCAGATCAAAGCGCCGCGCTGTACTTTCATTGCTTCCTCTCTAGCGGGAAATGCCTTTTCCGGTTGTCTGGCCCGGCGAGGTAAAAGTTCCTTAATGGCCTGCATTCCTGTGTCTATCTGCTACCCCGGCACCGAGCCACTCTGAGTGACACACCTTCGGGAAAGGTCTCCACACACAGGCAGCCAGAGGAAGTCGTTTCTGTGAATGCAATTCACTCGTTTGCTGTCCAACCGAGTTTCTAATAAAGTCTACCATGAGGGTTTGGGGTTAGGTTTATGGTTTCCAATGTCGCTCCGTTTATTTAGACGGATTTTTGATACTCAACTCTAGGATTTTGTCCCGGGTTGTTTGAGGTTTTCCTGCTCATGATTGTGGTCTGGGCGCCCCACGGTGTCCCGCTGACGTCATCTCCAAACCTCAGGCTGGAGAGGCAGCATGCGAAAAAAAACACGGAACAGGACACAAAACTATATCCTAACAGAAGAAAAAAAAAACGCTGGGCTGTTCCCTCTAAATGGAACATACGCAGACACAGAGACACAATACACACTCATAGACACGCACACACTGTTCTAAGTGGCTCCCGGTGCTGCTCCATTATTGAGCAGCCATGATGTAACTGGCAGCACGCTTTTTGGCACGTAACGTCTATTCATAGACGGAGGAAGTGCAGGAAAACGTCCCACACTCCCCCATGCTGCCTCATTCTTGCCCTCCCTCTATCAGGACAGACGTTTCTCCGCACGTCTGCCTCTTACCTTTCATCTCTCTCTCGTCCGTCTCCTTTCACTCCTCCCTTCCTTCTTCCTACCTGCATGCATTCACGTCCCTTGTGTGCTCCTCTTTTCCATTTCCTCCCTCTCCTCCCCTCCGACTCTACCTGTCTACTCACGCTTCCTGCTCCTCTCTCTTGGGCGCCCCGGTTTCGCTCAAGCTGGCAGCCCAAATCCTCTTTGGCATCCCTATCTCAATCTCCCCCTGCGACTGTTCTTTTCACCCCACTGCTCCCACTCCATCACCTCTCTAAAAATGACTCCCCCTCCGTCCCCTCACCCATTCATCTCCCCCCTGTGAATGGTAGGAAAGCTGCAGGATGTTCCTGAGTGTGCCTAAGGTTAAAGATTGGTTAGGGTCGCCTCTCGGGTCACAACAGGACAAAACACTGACACACTGCCGTGGAGGGGTCGGATGTTGGATTAAGGGCATCACTGGAAAGTGAGGTTGATGTGTGTGTTCCTTGTTTTCTCCCGTTCAGGCACAGAGGACACCCGTCTGAATAACGCCTGTAACAGTGATCCAGTGTGCCCCCCCAAGTGCCGCTGTGAGTCCAACGTAGTGGACTGCTCCAACCTGAAGCTGACCAAGATTCCCGAGCACATCCCTGCATCCACCAGTGAACTGTAAGGAATCAGGAGGAAATAAGCATTTTGTACACCGATCCTTGGATGTTGTTTTCAATACAAAGTTGTCTTTCCTCTCCAGCCGCCTTAATAACAACGAGATCACTGCTCTGGAGGCAACTGGAGTTTTTAAGAGCCTTTCCCAGCTGAAGAAAATGTAAGTGACACTTCTTCTTATTTTGTTAACGTTACCTTTCAGCAGTCATTCCCTAAATAGTAATTAACTTCTCCGACGTGCTTTTTCCCTCCTCGCAGTAACCTCAGCAACAACAAGATCACAGAGATTGAAGACGGGTCCTTTGAAGGCGCGTCGTCCGTCAACGAGCTCCACCTCACGGCCAATCAGATCGACTCGGTCCGGAGCGGGATGTTCCGAGGCCTCGAGGGGCTGCGTATGCTGTGAGTGATGCTGCGAACACATACGATCACACGCTCGGGATGTTGAAATCCTGAAAGGTTATACTTCATTTTTATGTGTAAGGCTGAAGGATTTCATGTCCTCCCTCCTGTAGGATGCTGAGGAACAACAAGATCAGCTGCGTCCACAACGACAGCTTCACGGGGCTGCACAACGTCCGCCTGCTGTCTCTGTACGATAACCAGCTGACCACCATCACGCCCGGAGCCTTCGACACCCTGCAGACCCTCTCCACCCTGTGAGACCCCGCCGTTCACACGAGCCCTTCCTTCAGTCGTGAACGTTAATGTGTCAGCGCTCTCACCAACTTCTCTCGCCTCTCCCCAGTAACCTCCTGGCCAACTCCTTCAACTGTGACTGCCGGCTGGGATGGCTCGGCGACTGGCTGCGGAGCAAGAAGATCGTCACCGGTAACCCTCGCTGCCAGCGTCCCGCCTTCCTGAAGGAGATTCCCCTGCAGGACGTGGCGCTGCCCGACTTCCGTTGTGAGGAAGGTAGGTGGTCCCGAGACACACAACTACCCATCATGGCTTTAATCTCCCTCACACGTCCTCATTTAGACCGTATCCAAGCGTGCGTTGCAGCTTCTCCACTTTAAATGAAGTAATCTGTCTCTTTGAAAGGAGATAAACATCTTCAATATAGTGGATGACCTCCGCTATGTGTGAAAGCGATCCGTCTGGGACTGATGGGAGATTTTAATGTAGGCACTCTGCTCCGCAATACATTATTGGTCAAGAGGTGCTTCAAGTGTCTGAGATCATCTTAAATAATGGCCGCTATTGTGCGACCCTTTTGTTTAGCGAATAGATTGCTACTCAGCAGTTCCTAAGCTGCTGGTCGATGGCGAGCTGAGTGGAGCTATTGAGCTGTTTGCCTTATTGACCAGTCAGCCTATTTGCACCTGAATGAATGTTAGACTTGTCTTCGGGCTTCAGGCAGCGTCCATTCTTTGCTCTTGCTGGTCGATATTACATTATCGAGGCTCCTCTTTTCTCTCTGTCCTATTTTACTTTACACATTTGTCACTTCCTCTATTTTTCATTGTCTCAATGCCTCACCATCCGTTTGAAGGACTGTGCTGCTTTGGCTCTACTTTGCCTTATGTCACTGTACTTTGCCTGGACGACAGCTCTTCCTTTGGCTGTCCTCCTTGTCTTGCCTAGCCTCCCGGTCATTCCTCCTTTCTCTTCTTCTCTGGTATCTGACTCCCTTCTATCTCCTCTGTTATTGTTTTCCCCAGGCCAAGAGGAGCAGTCGAGCTGCGTGCCCAGACCCCAGTGTCCCAGTGAATGTACTTGCCTGGAGACGGTGGTGCGCTGCAGTAACAAGCACCTCCACACGCTGCCCAAAGGCATCCCCAGAAACGTGACCGAACTGTGAGTTCCTTGGCATTAATTATGACAATTTTGCATATATATCAGTTTGAGTTCCGGGTGTTATTATTCCTTTGTCTGGGTTCGACGGAGGCAGAACCGGAAGAGTTGGTAAAAAAAAAAAAAAGAACAGAACAGATCTCATAATTTGGAGACGGGGCAAGGAGTCAATAAACCCTGCAGTTATTCTCTCAGACATTCTTCTCCTGTGTTCCCTTCAGCCCTCAGGGCTAGCACTGATGTCACTCTCTCACTCAGAGCCAAGGATCAGTGTGTGTCTGTCTGTGTGTGTGTGTGTGTGTGTGTGTGTGTGTGTGTGTGTGTGTGTGTGTGTGTGTGTGTGTGTGTGTGTGTGTGTGTGTGTGTGTGTGTGTGTGTGTGTGTGCATATTTGTGTGAGGGCCAAAAGCCTGTCCACAGGAGCATAGGGGAGCAAGAGGACATTTTAATGAGCAGTTTTCAATGGAAAGGGGAGGGAATGAAATAGGTCTGGAACTTTCCAATACTGCTTCAAGTGGATCTGACTAACACACACACACACACACACACACACACACACACACGCTGTGAAAGCCTTAAGGCCTGTCATTGTCCCAGCAGGTGTGACCAGGTGTGCCCCTCTGTTCTGGGCTTTCATCTAGTCATCTGGAGAGTTTGCTACTCCGTCATTATCCCAAGTGTCCTCTGCACCGTCATTACCTATCATTACCTCTGAACCCAAAGGCCCCACTAACTAAGGCCCCCCCCCCACCTACCTCACCCACCCTCCCCCCCTTCCCGCCCTTAGTACAGTCAACAACAATAGCAGGAGAAAACCCCCTGCAGCTCTGCTCCGGGGGACTGCGGACCCCCCCCAAATCAGCCATTTATCAAGGTGACAGCCCTCTGGTCACACTTTGTGTTGGCAGTCAGTTGGGTGGTTGTATCCCTGCAGGCATGATGTCAAATGTAGTGGCTAATAAATACATCAGTATGTTAACTCACATGCATATAAACACACGCGAGTGTTTGTACCTCAGTCAGTGCCGTGCTCGGTCACACGCAGGAAACGCTGCTAAACAGAGAATCCACAGAAATGTTACTGATTTAATAAGTTCGCCATCTTTTACCAGTTACTCAGTATAAGTGATGTATAACCCAGTGTGTGTCTGGAATAAGAATACTTCTACCGGACGCTGACTGAGCCTGACTCCCAGACACCAGACACAATGTTGAGTCAAAACATCTGAAAAGAAAAGAAACCGAAAGACCAAACAATCTGCTGTTTGGTGTAACATGAGATTAAATTGGCTACAACAGCATGGGAAAAAATGTTGTGTGTTAAAAGTGCGATGTGTTGCAACAACAGCAGCGAGATCTCCGAGGGAAACCAACCTGCTGGACAAAATGTCCAAATGTCGAATTTAATCAACTTTTAACACCAACTAATATACAAAATGACCATTTTTATGTCATTACTCACCTGGTTACCTTGAATTCATGAAGAGAACTTTGTTTTACTCGCATGCCTCGGAGCTAAACGGAGAAGCAAAAAGAAAAAAAAACTTGATGAATTGAAATAACTGGAGGCCAGCAAATCTATAAAACATACTTTTACATTAATCCAACTCATGTAATATAATCCAAGTCTCGCTATGCACACTACTTCCCAAACCTTTCTATTTAAAAGACTTCGGCATGAACAGAACTGCTCAATAAATTATGTTTGATTAAATACTTCCTGCAAGATCTCATATTTAACTCTTACATGCATGGACACCACAGTGGTTTGCTTTATATTCATTCAATTAATTAGTTAAATTAAATGTTAATTAATGTGTTATTACTTTATTAATTAAAAATTGTTAAAATCTCATCACTGTCCACTTTGTTCTGGAGGTTTTTATCATGTATCACAATCTTCCTCAGCATCAAATGTGTATTTTGAAGGCTGTTTCAGGATTCCTACCGTATTTTTGGTCCCAAATGATCTTTTTTTCTGTCTGCTGACTCATTACTGACCCGTTTGTGTCTCTTTCTTCAGGTATCTGGATGGAAACCAGTTCAGCGTCGTGCCAAAGGAACTGTCTGCCTTCAAATACCTCCAGCTGGTGTAAGTGTTTGTCCGTCTGGCCGCTCTGTCTCGCTGTGCACATCAATATAACGAACGTATGGTTTCCTTCCATTTGTCTTCCAGAGACCTGAGCAACAACAAGATTAGCTCCCTGACCAACTCGTCCTTCGCTAACATGAGCCAACTCACCACCCTGTAAGTCCTGACCGGCCTCAGCCAAGGAGCGAGTATTTCCTCCCGGTGCTGACAGTGGGATGGAAACAGATGAATTTTATATGCATGCATATGTAATTATTTTTACATTGCAGAATCCTGAGCTACAACTCCCTGCGTTGTATCCCCAAAATGGCCTTCAGTGGACTGCACTCTCTCCGACTGCTGTGAGTTTATTTTTACTTTTTCCAACGCTCGCAGACATGTGTGTACGCTTTAGTGCGCCGGTCCGGGGGTTAAGGTTAGGTTGAAATCCTATTTTTAATACCAGTATCTTGCCCGTTGTGTGAGAGAGATTTGATGCCGATCGGAATGTTTGAACTGTTTTCTCTGTTGTCACATTATTCCAAGACGGCATCTTCATTTGAGGCAGTTGAAGTTATTTTGAAAGAAGCCTTCTAAATCCAGATAAAACTCACTCTCGGACCAAATGGCTTATTAAGGAGGATATTTTTGCAGCTCTGACTATAGCGGCGGTGCAGCAGATGCTGAGAATCTTTGATTGACTCCAGAGGACTGAAACACAGTCTAAGCAGTTATGACAGCTTTTGAATTCACACACACACACACACACACACACACATCCTCCAACCTATTTTCTCAGTTTAAATGGCAGCCACGGGGGCAGCAGCATTGTTATTCGGGCTCCTACCCCTGCCCACATCCTCAGACATCTCCCCCGTCTGCCCGTTCACCTCTAAATGCCCCGAGCTCATCACCGCCTCACCGGCAGGGCCAAACGCCCGCCCCCACAGCCCCCGCTGCACAAAGTCACTCTGACACTGATTACCAGCGAACGTTTGCCCCCGCCAACCGTAATGGTTTTGACTCTGCCTCCGGGCTTTTATGAAGTTATGAAGTCTTTTTGATTTGTGCACTTTCAGTGACCACGGGGCTCGGCGTAGTCGAATGGGTCTGCGAAATAACTGAGATGTACAACGTAAATACGTTGGACAGATAAATGACGGAACCCAAACCAATCTGTGGACCTGCGTCCAAGATACAGCAGCTGGAGGCCTCACACTTTAACTCAAACGTACAGTTTAGTTCTGCGAGGGGGGAACAGAGACCAGGCCCAGCAGCGCTCCTTATGAGATTATATATGCATCTGTGTGTGTGTGTGTGTGTGTGTGTGTGTGTGCATAGCTTATATGTTTGTCATCTACTGGCTCGGTGCCCGTTAGTATGTGTGTGGGAGTAGACTTATCGGCCGTCCATGTGTGCTCATAGCAGGCACACTTTTTACTACTGACAACAAAGCTTCAACAAAGCCTCTTTTTACGGCGGGATTCGACTAAAGCCCCAATCATTACGAGGCACAAAGCGTAAGAGCCCTTTTAGCGGGGGAATGAGAGTGAAGCTCGGCCATCATTAGCCGATTCCGCCTCGCTAGCCCGGGCGTGTCGCTTTGATCCCTAATGAAGCTGCGTCCGTTATTCCTGCTCTTACTCACTCACGCCACCTTCACTTTTAAAATATCGCAAAGTGTGCTAGACGCCATGTGAGGCCCTCCGCCGACACCACCCGCCCCCCCACACACAGGCTCAGAAGTAAGCTCAGACACGCAGACTGTCTGGACTACCTTATCGTCTCAGTCGGGGGGGGGGGGGGAGTCCAAATGGAGCAGAAAACTTTGATGTCTTTACTGCTGGTGTGATCAATCATAAGCCTCCCATTAAATGTCACTTGGTGCCATGGCTGGGTTTTTTTATTTTTTGCTGTTTTTTTTTTTTTACAGCAAGGCTTTGTGGGCGCGACAAAACCGAAGCGACAATGAGCGCCGTTTTTTAATAGTTCCAACCGGGTTCAAAGTTCAAAGTTGGAAGCTTTGGTGGAAAACCACAGCGAGATGCCAAAGCCGACCGCAAACGGGACGCGCTCGTGCACACTCGCCCACTCTGAGGTGCCAAAGCCTTTATAAAGCTGCACCTTTGGCTTTACAGAGCAGTAAAGAGGAGAAGAATCATTAACGCTCGGGGCTTCAAACAGACCAGGGGTCTGAGGCTGGCATGGGTGTGGTGTGATCTGGTGCAAGTGTGCATGTGTGTGTGTGTGTGTGTGTGTGTGTGTGTGTTTGTGTGTGATGGTTTGTGGTTTAAGCTGCAGATTAATAAACTGCTAATTGGCCTGCTGGGTATTAGGTGTGAGGTGAGTGAGCCGAGGCAGCTCTAGGGCGTGGTTCGCCAGGGCTTGGGTGGGAAGCTGTGAGAAAAAGAAAGTGATATGAAAGAGTGCAATAAAAGGAACAGAACAGAAACGACTGCAACGAATGAAATAAAATAACCCAGACGAATTCTCGTTTTGGATGCGGCGAGTAAACGCATCGCATGATCCTCAAAACACGGAGCTCAGGGGACTCGCAGAATCACAGGACGATATTAACTGGTTGCAGGTGAACGAGCCCGTGTGAACATTTTTGAACCGTGCACACCGTTTATCATAAACCGCCGGTCCAGAAACATCACATGCAATTCCACCCGGAGAGTTGTGCCAAGCTAGAGATAGGCTGACATATAGGTAAGATGGAGTGATGTAATGATATGCAGCTGCAGAAAAAAAAAGTAAAAAGAAATGCAGACAGAGAAAATGTTAGCCGGAGAGTGGGATCGGGTTTCTTCCTGGAGACTCCCTGGCTCCTTTCTCCCATGAGATCTCGGCCTAGCTGGCACGCTGCTGCTGGCTTCATGCCCTCCGTATCCGAACTCCGGCTACCACAACCCGACTCCTCACTCTGCACTAATAAGCATTCTCCCCCCCCACACACACAGGCCAATTAACTTGTTGTCTCAGTCGGTTACATTGTATATTTTCCCTTTCGTCGTCGAGCGCGGCTCTACGTCCCTTACATTGACCAGCTTCGCTCCGTATCCCTTTTCCTGCAACTCGTCCACAGCTTAGTGGTAATTCACAGATCAAAGGAGTAAAAAAAAAAAAGGGGAAGCTGGGTTTTAAAAGTCTGTTTATACATCAGTTCTCATCGTCCAGGCGTAGAGAGCAGATGCGTGGAGTCCTGGTGCTCCAGACCGAGCTGTGGTAACATTAGCTTGCGGTCAGCTGAGGTTTAGAGGTGGTAATGACCCTGCGGATTACGGCAGCCATCACTCATCTAGCCATTAAGCCGTGTTGGCTTGTCACCCTAGATAGTAGTCATAGAAGTAACATTATACATTGATGTACATGCATGTGCCTGTATACGCAAGCACACAAATCTACCTGTAAATCTGCACACACCCAATCCCTCTAAGGTTTTTCACTGTCCTGCATGTGTGTTACCCCCTCCTTCTACACCCTTGTTGGCCCGGCAAGCCAGACACGCATGGAAACGTGACACCCGTCTTTTACATACCTATAGAGCCTCACATCTCTGCCAGCTGCATAGAACCAGAAATACCAGCCCAATACTACCACCCAACACGCCACTGGAATATCCCTCCACATCTTTCCTCTTAATTCTGGTTTTAGTCTTTAATGCGTTCTTCTTGATTAATTTTTTGGCGATAAGTTGTCAGAAAATAACCGTCACCGCCTCCAACAACATTGCTTGTTTCGTCGAAAACCCAAAAGCTCATAAAACCAGACAATCTGTTGCCTTAAATGGGATTAAATTGACTCATCGATTATCAGAATAGTAACATTTCCCACTCAAGTAATAACTAAATTGTCTAAGAATTTCAGCTCTAACAGTATGACAGAAAAGTAACACAAAATTGCAGTGTTTTTTGTCCATGTTGAAACATATATGGTCATATTTTTTCTATTTTTTGTTATCTGCTTCCTCCATCGCCCCTCAGGTCTCTCCATGGCAACGAAATCTCAGAGCTTCCTGATGGCATCTTCAACGATGTGGCTTCACTTTCCCATTTGTGAGTAATTACACACACACACACACACACACATCTGTATGCCCCAATAGCAGCCTGTGTGATACTGTCTGCACTTAAGTTTGTGAAGTCTACACACACACACATACAGCCGAAGAGCGTGGGGCTCACAGTGGCCCGTCTGTAGTCCTCTCTGGTGGGCTTCGCATGAGCCAGGCCCTCCCTTAATCAGCTGCAGTTCTGTGGTTAACAACACACAGACCCCTGTACTGTCTCATCTCCCTGTGACATCAACACACACACACACACACCCCTTCACTGACACACGCACACACGCTCTTTGGACTTGTGTGTTTGTTTTCGTTTGTTTATTTAAGTCTGTAATTTGGCGTGTGGTGTGAAGCCATTGTGCGGTTGTGCATGGAAACGTGGAAACGTGTAAAACTGCACTTAGTCTCAAGTATCTGCAGCGTGCCCTCTCCCATCCAGCCCAGATACTCACATCATCATTTGACGCTGATCAATACACCTATCAGTGATAGAGTTGGAAGAGGAAGAAGGGAGGACAGAGAGGACTAAACATAGACATTTTTTGAGGGCAGTAGAGGAGTCAAGGCTGCGTGAGAACGGGCTGACGGGGAGGGATGGAGTGCGGCCATTGATCCACAGTCACAGTCAAGTGGCTTTCATGTTAGCAGATGTCAGGTGTCGGCTATTGGCCCGGCCTGAAAGATGAGCCTGTGTTCCAGCGTAATGGAACAGCATCGATTCAGGAGTGTTTGTGCATCCAGCGGGGAGGACAGAGAGGCATTGATTCACGGCCACCGTGACAGAAGTGGTTAAGAGTGCCTTCTGTTCTCACCTTTGCCTATAATTGAGATGCCCGCGGTCCAGATGATGTACGGCACAGAGTGGCATTGAGCATTACACTTTAAATATTTTTTTTTTTTTTATAAATTTTTTTTTTTATGAGAAGCAGTGTTTATTTTTATAGTGCACAAAGTTTGAGTTTGGTTTGTTTTTACGTGGGGTTGTAGAGACACCTGCTGGTGATAGAGTGCATTACAGGGGTGCAGCCATCCTACATGATCAAACTAATTGATACGTTCATCTACCTATCAGGGCGATCGGTGCCAACCCCCTGCACTGCGACTGTCGCCTGCGCTGGTTATCTGACTGGGTGAAGACCAGCTACAAAGAGCCTGGCATCGCCCGCTGCGCCGGCCCACAGGGCATGGAGGGCAAGTTGCTGCTCACCACGCCTGCTAAGAAGTTTGAATGTACAGGTGAGTTATTGTGACGGACGTGGAAGTACAATGTGTGTGACGCCAGTACATGCAAGTCATCCCTACGGTGTTTTCTTAGGCGACGTGGACGCCACGGTGCTGGCCAAGTGTAACCCCTGTGTGTCCAGTCCCTGTCTGAACCAGGGCATCTGTCACAGCGACACGCTGGAGGTTTATAGGTGCAGCTGTCCACCAGGATTCAAGGTCAGAGTTACACAATGCCACCACCTGTTTATCAAAGTTTTGCAGCGAGTTGCAGATGTTGAGGTATGGAGGTTACAGCAAAACAATTTCAATTATTTGCTGTTTCAGGGCAAGAACTGTGAGACGGCTCTGAACGCCTGTGTGAGTAACCCGTGTGCCAACGGAGGAACATGCCAGGTGAATCAGGATGTGGAGGGAGAATACAGGTGAGGAGGGAGAGCTGTGGAGTCTTGTTTATCTCACAAGAAGCCCGACGGGGATGATGTGACGAGTGTGTACGTTTTTCGCAGTTGCACATGTCCCCTGGGCTTCGAGGGCCCCACTTGCCAAACCAACATTGACGACTGCGAGGACAACTACTGTGAGAACGGAGCGACCTGCCTCGATGGAGTCAACAACTACACTTGTTTTTGTCCCCCCTACTACACAGGTTAGTGCACGTTGTGACTCAAGAAGCCAATCCCTCTGTACAAACAAGCTTTTAATAGAGAGAAATGTAAAATCTCCCAGTAGATAAAGATTTCTTCATATAACTATTAAAAAAACAACAAGTAAACAATAATTGTAAAGGAAATTTTAAAAAGATGTGACATAAGCTTGATTGCCTTTTAACTCCAGGCCATTTAGGAATAATAGTAGTTTTCTCTCAACACATGTACTCTTCTTTTCAGACTTGTTTTATGCCCAGCTGAGGAATTTAGTTGAATATCTTACTTATAAAAATAGAACATTTTAAATCTCATTAGATCTCTTGGTTGATATGGTTGTTGCTCTGTGTTGTTGACACGTTTTCCTCTGTGCAGGGGAGATGTGTGAAGAAATGGAGGACGTGTGTGCTCCAGGACGGAGCCCCTGCCAACACCAGTCTACCTGCCTCATCACCTCCACTGGACCTAAGTAAGCGTTTGCTGCAGAGTGACTCCACATCTTGTAAAATAGACACACAGAGGGGCGGCTTGTCATGTGATTCGTGTATTGTGCTCGCGTATCGCAGGTGCGTGTGCTCTCCTGGTTACGTTGGCGATGACTGCAGCGTAGACTACAACGACTGTGAGGAGCATCGCTGTCAGAACGGAGCTCAGTGTGTGGATGAACTGAACGGATACTCCTGCGTCTGTCCTGAAGGATACAAGTAAGGAGAGCTCCAATGTGACTCAGGCTTCATTTTCCCTACATGCTTCACTCACGACGTTCTTCCACTCCACAGCGGCCAGCTGTGCGAGGTTCCCCCGTCCCTGCTGTCCCAGTGTGAGCTGGCCGACTGCCAGAACAACGCCCCGTGCGTGGAGCGAGGCGGCCGCGCCCTCTGCCAGTGTCCTCCGGAGTTTGGGGGGCCACGCTGCGAGAAGCTGGTCAGCGTGAATTTCATCGACCGAGACTCCTACCTCCTCCTCTCTGACCTGAAGAACTGGCCGCAAGCTAACATCACCTTACAGGTATCCACGGAGGGCGTTCATGTGGGAAGCGTTCCTGTGCTTCACCCTGAAACCTCAATCATTCAAACGCTCCATGTGACTGTTTTCATTCTGTAGGTGTCGACGGCTGAGGATAACGGTATCCTGCTGTACAATGGAGACAATGATCATATCGCAGTGGAGCTCTACCAAGGTCATGTCAAGGTCAGCTATGACCCCGGCAGCCAGCCAGGACACGCCATCTATAGGTAAGTTGCCTTTGAGAGTTTGTTGTTTCCTTCCTAGCTGTTGAAAAGCTGCTTTATGTCTGTTTTTGTAAGTCTTCTGACTATATTTTATGTTTTTTTTCCTTTGTCAGTACTGAGACTATCAACGATGGCCAGTTCCACACAGTGGAGCTCGTGACCTTTGACCAGATGGTGAACCTGTCCATTGATGGGGGTCTCCCTACAACAATGGACAGCTTTGCGGCGGTGCGGCCCCTCAACGGGGAGGCTCCACTATACGTGGGGGGTAGGGGCCCTCTCCAGAACACACCTCCCTCCTCTGCAGGCACTCTTAACTACTACACTACTGTCAATCACCACCCCTCCCCCCTCGCTTTGTCACCACCGCAACCGACCCCTCCCCTCAACCATGCAACCCTTCAGTCCTGTCCTACCTCCGTCCAAACCCTAAAACCCCAAACCCTATCCTCCACCAACGCCATCCCCACCTTCATGACTGTGTTTGCTAGGGGCCACACATTTATTCACAGCACATAAATATGCATAGACCTCCCAAAACGCTATTTGCACACATTTGTCAATGAAAGATGAAAACAAAAGATAAAAAACAATGACTAGGCAGTACACGGCTTTATGGTACAATAGATCTATTGTCGATACAGCACATTTGGTCCATTGCCCTCTAGTGAGCACCATAAGAACTACCAGACACAGTCTTCACTTCAGATTTGTTCTGTAGTTGTTTTTGCACAAAAAGTAACCGTGTTTATGTGTCATGTGTGATTCTGCCACTCTTGACATTCACTAAATTTAATCTGATTAAAACCAAACGAACGCCTTCCATGCGTTGGTTTCCATGCAGCCCCGGGTTCAGGGTTGACATAGCAGTTTGCTCAGGAGTGGCTCAGAATTTCTACAGTGTCATTCACTGCTGTGACGTGTTGTGCTGTACTTTTCGTCATTCATACAACACTGCAGGAGACATTTTGTTCCATACACCTTATTCTATCATCTGTTTCAAGGATGACGTGTCTTGTGGTGCAAGTGCAAAAAAATTTAATTTGACAAATTGTATACGCACTGTCGGGATACCCATGTTTGAAATGCCTTCCTCCATCACACTCATACCAGCCCTGTGTTAGTTGTCTGTTTGTGATCCAGTATGCATGTCCCACACATCTTCTGACATCGTCTCCTTTTCCGTCTCCTCCTCCAGGAATGCCAGTGGACATACACTCCGGCGCTTTCCGTCTCTGGCAACTCCAGAACGGTTCCAGTTTCCACGGCTGCATCCAGAACCTGTACATCAACAATGAGCTCCAGGACTTCACCAAGACCCAGATGAAACCCGGCGTGGTTCCGGGCTGCGAGCCCTGCAAGAAGATATACTGTGTCCATGGCATCTGCCAGCCTGATGGCGTCCAGGGACCAGTGTGTCACTGCCAGCCAGGCTGGAGCGGGCCTCACTGTGACCAGCCTGCTACCAACCCCTGCCAGGGCAGCAAGTATGTCGCAAATGCAATGCATGTTTCACAGTAAACATCTTGTTGTCCGTTACTTTACTTCGTTAAAAGTGCCAGAACAACAATAAAGTAAAGTCTCACGATTACAAGTATCAGCATGCACAAATCTAATTTAAGTAAAAGCAGCAGAATCATCAGTAAAAACCTATTTAAAGTATTAATAGGTGATTGATGTGTTATTAAGCATTGCATTATTAGATTTTTGGGGCTGATGCAACAATTTGTAAACTAGTCCAGGGGTTCTCAAACTTTTGTAACTTAAGGCTAAATTCTGATTGTTTAAAGATGTCAGAGCACCGTCTTCACAAATACGTTGGGTTAATACAAAAACAGAGGGCTGTAAATGTTAGGTATGCTGCTGGAAATATGCTGTTTTCCTTCAGCCTGCAATGATGAATCCAATATTCAGGGTCATATTTCCTCATTGCACACTTTTCCTTTAAAAAACCCAATTGTTCCAGTGCATCGTCAGCTAACTGTGGCAGAAAATGTTTGTCTATGCCTGACAATGTGGTGATTTGCATGGTGAAATTCAAAGGTTGCCAAAAATATGCATTTTTATTTAATGTGTTTATTTATGTCAATTCTACATTTATAATTTGATTGATGTGAGCAGGATATTTGATGAACCATATTGTGTTTTCTAGGTGTGTCCATGGAAAGTGCATCCCGCTGGACGCTCAGTCGTACCGCTGCGAGTGTGTGGAAGGTTACCGCGGTGCCCTGTGTAACCAACAGGGGGAGCTGTTCAACCCCTGTCGTCGCCTATCCTGCAAACATGGCCGCTGCCAGATCTCAGACACGGGAGATGCCTACTGTCACTGTGAAAGTGGCTACACTGGGGAACTTTGTGACGCAGGTTGGTTTCTCAATGCCCACCTGTACTTCTAAGATAATAGTATATATTAAAAAGTATTAAACAGTTGATATGATTCACAAGGGGTCTGTAGGGTCTTTAATTATTATTATCATAGGTATTTAACTTTATACTAAAGTCTTCGGGTCTTTTTCATGTTTCCCAGAGTCTGAGTGTCGAGGGGAACCAGTGCGAGACTTCTACCAGGTGCAGCGAGGCTACGCCATTTGCCAGACAACGCGCATGGTCTCCTGGGTAGAGTGCACCGGGGCCTGCGACACGGGGGCCTGCTGCGCCAGCCAGCGAATGAAGCGCCGGAAATACACCTTCGAATGCAGCGATGGAACCTCCTTCAGCGAGGAAGTGGAAAAGACCATCAAGTGCGGCTGCGCGGGCTGCATGTAGCGCCATTCACTCACATCACCTGCCGCTGCCGCCGAGCAGAAGATAGAAAGAAAGAAAGAACGAGAGAGGACTGGAGGAAAAAGCGAGGGAGGGAAAGAAAGAAAAAGAGAGAGTATAAAGAATATATATAAAACCTCTATCTATATATTATGGACAACAATGTTTGTAAAATAGGACATTTCCTCTCCTTTCAAGGGTGTGTGACCTACAGTAACACGGAGAAACCAACATCACGAGCGACAATGTAGACGTGACAACAACAGCAACTCAACCATTGTATGCAACATTGTTCCAAGGGGTCCAGAGATTTCAAAGGTGTTGCATTGAGAGTGAGGCATCCCTCCAACCCAAATTACCCAGTGTGAATTCCCCCATCCATCTGTGAGGCCTCTGGCAGCCTAGCCACCATCTACCATCTTTGCTTCGCGGAGGCAGTGAGGACAGTGGGGTCCGGCCGGGCTGAGAACGGCAGAAGAGAAGGCAGAGACAGAGAAGAGAAGAGGGCTGGACCATTTGACTTTGGCAAAGCTATCTTGAGTTGAGCTTGGCTGGGTTACCTGGAGTGGGCCGGACATATGGTTTTGGATTGAGCTAAAGTTGTCGTTGGTTTGGTGTAGACATTTCTCTGCCCCGGATACAGTCATCCATCCACACACGCACATGTAGACGTGAAACAAGAAACGGTAGGCTTAGAGTGGCACATCATCCGGTGCGGATGTCGTGACTTGGAGGCCAGGTGGTCTGGCGTCACAGTTGTTGTGCTGTGAGGTACCGTAACATAGAAACTCCATAAAAATAGAGACTGCACTGACTAGCAGCACTGAAAAAAAAAAAAAAAAACGACGGTCGTACACCTCTCTGAAGTACATGATCACACACGCATGGCATACATACATCTGCACATGTCTTCACACTTGTAGAAGTGAGAGGGGCTTGTGCGGTGCAACTATCTATTCCTGTTCGTACAGTAAACCTATCTGGTGCTGGCAGTGCCCAGTGGTTGTCGGTCCCCCAGCATGGATTGCCTCAGGGTTAGGAGGATTTGCATAAACCCAAAACCCATTTGAGCAGGAGGCTGTTTGGCCCTGCTCGTCTTGATGCCTGCAGTATTAAACTTGTGCAAACTGTTGCATGTGTGGAGAAGAGTTTGCCAACAAATATGTAGAGCTTCTTAATATCATTATAAATGTTATTACAAAACAAAAAGGTTGCAGAATCATCTTCTGAGTTTTTGTTTTGTTCTGTCTAATTTCTCATATTGATTTGCTTTTATTTTTGTTATATTTTTGTTATATTTTGTCTCATGATGTAACCTAACTCCTTTAGCCGCCCCCCACCCCCCCTCCCCCAACAACTCTTTATATAGAAATGCCTAACAGATTCTAATATATATATATATTTGTATTTCATTTTGGTATAGTATTTTTCTATGTTAAAGAGTAAGTCTGTTTCTGGAAGCTTCGGGACTGGTGGAAAGGCATTCGGTTGGTTCCCTAGGTGTTTTTATTTGTTGATCTCAATTGCTCCAACAAGGTAATTAATTGGCCAAAAATACAGCAGCTGGTTGGCCTTGTTGTATCGGAGGCAGTATTGGTCTAGAAATATGTTTAATATTGTATATGTTGTCTTCCATGTGAATATTACATCTAATTCATGAGAGTCTGTGCTTGATTTTATTTATTTTATCTAAAGGCGTTTTTTTTTTTCCTGTAGAAAGTGACAGGCATAAATGTTGCTGACTTTCAAATATTTTCAAAAATTTCAAAAAGATGAAAAAAGGTAAAATAATTAATTAAAAAAATAAGCATAAAAATCTGTAAGGTATTTGTAACATCACTTAATAGCGAGTTCTGACAGTGTTTTCCTCCTGTCTGGCTCAGACATTCCTCATTTGCTGCAGGGGCTGGAGAGGTCAGAGTCGGGATTTAAATCGATCTTGTAATTACCATACCACACTTAAAGGCTTCCGATTGTTCTCAAGGTCATTTTGTTAAAGTGTTGGGTTGTATTTCTATCATTTTAATTTGAGAGATTTTTTTTAATTTTTTTTGCCATAGAGGTGTCTTGAGTTTCAACTTAAAGTAGTCAAGCTCAACTGATCATAAGCTACTGTCAAGCCAGAAGAAATAGGATGAAATTGCTTCTAAGGACAATTATCACGTTATGGTATCATCCTAGATCTGTCTGAATAGGCAACTGTGTGAAGCATTTCATGCCTGCTACTGACAGACCATAAAAGAGGTCTGGACATTTCAATGTTACAGTTCTAACTGGCTATCCACACACACACGAAAAAAAAAGAAGAAACGGTGCCAATTACAGTGAACACAACAGTCATACCTGAATGTATAAATGTGTATAGATAAATATGACCTATGCTTATTCATGAAGTGGTAACTTTTAGCTGTTAATTAGTTTCCAATGTAAGATATAGAAATCACATACTGTTCCATAAGTGACAGTCCATTTGGGATGGCTTAAGGCATTGTTGTCCCTGCAGATTGGGATTGTGTTTATCCATTTTGCTGATCTAAATGTTAAAAGTCTCTTTATAGTGTGAAAGGCTGCGGAGCCAGATCTCAGCTTGGTACAATGAACACGGAGCTTCTATTCATATTGCTACCTATGTTAACTTTGTTTTACATGCTGTTGATGTGATCCCAGTGGTGTACAATAACATAAAAAGAAGATCTCATAAAGGATACTGGTGAACAGTCACTGTAACTCTTAGGCTGTGTGCCTCGTAAAGGTGCATATTTAGTTGAATGTGGCTTTCTTTCCATGGCTCCTTTCCTTCCTCTGCACTGATCTGTACTGGACTGGTGCATTCAACTTCCTGGTAGACATCTTAGTGGTGCTTGTGCTATATTGAGATGTAATTCAGTTATCTGGTCACATGACTAGAAACACAGATTTTCCATTCTATGAACTATATACATAAATATGTTATTGTAAACAGCACAATGTCTCTGTCGTATTGAACTGGTGCAAATATCCCTCATTGGGTTCTGTCTATTTGCTTTTTTTGTTACAGGATTGATGGTGGGATTAAAACTGAAAAACTCCCAATAATGCTGAATGTATGTAGTGCCACCGACAAAATGTTTACCAAACCTCCACTCTTTTTCATTAATTAAACTTAAATGTGTGTGCTTTTAAGAATGCGTTGTCTTTTTTTATTCTTAATGTCTTCTTTGTTATTTGACAAAATATTAACGTTAACATTTCAAGTCATCACAAATGAGATATTGGCAAATATTAGTATAGCATGTTGAAAATATTCGCAAATTAAGTCACAGTATTGCATGTTGAAAAGTTATGAAAAAAGTAAGAATAGCAAGTTGAAAAAAATTAATGAAAAAGTCAAAATATAGTATGTCAAAAAAGTCAGTATAGCATGTCTAAAAAGAAATGAAAAATGTTGAAATACAGTATGTCGAAAAAAGTCAGTATAGCATGTCGAAAAAAAGTCAAGAAAAAAGTCAGTTAGCATGTAAAAAAAAGTAATGAAAAAAGTCAGTACGTCGAAAAAAAATCATGTAAAAGGCAAAATATAGTGTCAAAAAAGTCATGAAAAAGTAAAACATTTAGCATGTAAAAAAAAAGTAAAGAAAAAAGTCAATTAGCATGTCAAAAAGTCATGAAAAAAAGTCAAAATATAGCATGTCAAAAAAGTCATGAAAAAAGTCAAAATATAGCATGTCAAAAAAAGTCAAGAAAAAAGTCAGTTAGCATGTCGAAAAAAAGTAATGAAAAAAGTCAAAATATAGTATGTCAAAAAGTCATGAAAAAGTCAAAATGTAGTATGTCAAAAAAGTAATGAAAAAAGTCAGTATAGCATGTCGAAAAAAAGTCATGAAAAGTCCAAATAAGGAAGTGGTAAGAGGAAAAAAGGAATAAATTCTGCACTGTGAAGATCTTAAGTGAACGAATCATTCATTTCTCAATGCCATGTTGGTTTTGGTGAGAAGTTGTTTTCTGCAGGGCGCCGACTGTTTACCAATCTGTCCCACAGTGGGAGCTTCCCGTGGTGCTCGGACACTCGCCCATGAGCGTATGGCAGCCCACCATGGGACATGCCTTCATTGGCTGCAGCAAAGCTGAAACACGGCTTCGCCACGAGGGCACAGTCCACCATGAGCCCTGGTGCCTCAACTGTCTAGTACAGAGGTCTTCAACACCTAGGGGGTCCGCAGAGTTACTGCAGGGGGTCCCCAAAATATTTGACTGACTTTTTTCTTCCAAAAATTTAAATAAGTCTAAAAATACACATTACTGAGCAAATATAAATCTTCCTATTTGTTATATTTTATGAAATTGTGATGTAGAAATGCCAATATAGAATTTATACGATCCATCCATCCATCCATTGTCTACCGCTTATCCTGTATTTAGGGTCACGGTGGGGCTGGAGCCGATCCCGAATTTATACGATATGTAATAAAATTAAAGAGTTGGTATAAATGAGCCAAGAAACAAAGTTAAAATTCAAACATCTTTATATCAACTCCAGCAAAAATACAAAGTTCTTAACACATAAAGATGTATCATTCTTGGGATTACCACAAATAAAGCAGTTATTTCTTCTAATATACAAAATCAAAATCTTTAAATAGCAACTGTAAAGAATAAACATGTTCAAGTCTGATATTTGGTGGGCTGTTTGAGATTTGCAAAATCCATCAGCCGACATGGAGTTCTTAAATAACAATAAAAACATGGCAGACATGTTTTGCATTTACAGATGATTTACCCTCTAAAGAGAAATGAACAAAATAAAAAAAAGAACACGGTACTAAAAATGACAATTGACAATACACTAATGCAAGTTACTAGTGGAAGTTAAGAAACTTCACATTATGAGAACATCTGGGTGACAATAATAAAAAAATAACATAAAACTGCAACTTAGTTGGATACGCAACTCAGACATGTGACTAGACTACCCCAAAAATGTCAAATCCAACTTGCCATTAATGCTAAAGAGGCCATAACCTTCATTCATATTCACCAACCAAATAAACACACTTTTCAGGCCTTTTTCGTGATAAAACATTGTTGCCAAAGTGATACACAAGCAGGTATTACAAAAGGCGTTCCATAAAGTTTTTCAGTACAGCATTTTCACGGCACACATTTGCATACAAAGTCTTGGTGAGTATTTTCAGAGCTCAGGAGTATAAATATAGTTCTGGGTTTCAGTTCTAGGAAGGTCTCCACATTTAGCAGACTTAACACATGCAAAGCAGGTAAAATACTCAAAGTGAAGTCACTATTATGAGCAGATAACGATGGATGCAACGGTCAGCAGTGACTGCAGAGGTACACAGTGATGAAACTGACCCAGGATATAAAATAATGCAAACTTAAATGTTGTGACATACAGAGCACACCTGTCTGTTTTAACATCTCGGACTCGTATTTGCTTTAACATCTAGTACAACTATAGTAAGAACAATATTAAATTAATGCTATGGGAAAATGAGAATATAAAAATAAACCTGGCAGGTAAGAGTAAATCAGAAAATCTGAATGCCTCAGTCGAGATTAAAAAAAATGTACAGATGACTAGCGAGGCACACACTGTGTGGAACGGAAACTCTTTGCACGCAACTTTGTGAAGCAAATGAATGTTGACTGCCTCTCCGAGAATTGATAGTTGTAATAACTAAAAAGGACAGGAGTTTTCACATTTAGCAACACATTCTATTACTTTACACTTCATAAATAAGGCACCGGGTCACAACGGTCACATATTCACAATGTTGTGATTGGAAGATTTTTTTTAATTTTTTTTTTCAAAAGCCGACCTCTTTTCTCGTAGCAAGCTCTCTGGACAGGAAATGCAGTGTCGGCTATCATCTAAAACAAAACTTATGTACAAAACGGCAAAGAAAAGAAATTAAAGAAAAAAGATTTTAATGTTCGTCATCCCAACTTTTAAAATGAGGTTTGATAGGCTGTTCTCTCCAGCCGTGTCGTAGAGTGCTGCAACAGAAAGCCAAACAGCAACTACACCTGCTAGAAATCATGTAGGACTTGTAATCCCCGAACAGAGCAAATGCTCGGCAAATAAGCCATCACATTTGTAGTTTCACACACTGAAAGCTTTACAAAAGCATAAATGATTTTCAAAATCTGTTCCTTCTTCACACAATTGTCCTCTGAAAAGTTTGGAGAGAGTAAAAAATAGATACTTCTGGTACTTCTGGATATATTCCAGATAAAAGTAAATCACAAAATCCTCTTAAAAAAGATTCTCTCTCTCTCTCTCCCTCTCTCTCTGCAGGTGCATTTTATTTTGAGAGTGATGTCCTGGTGCGTTTAGCGGGGGTATCCAACAGCTCCCGAGCTCTTTTGTTTGCACTGCGTGGCAACAAGGCCGCGTGTCTTTTCTTTGCAGCGGACTTTAAAGCCGTTCTTCTGGTTAGCGTGGCTTCCTCACTCTTCTTGACTAGCTTAGGAGATGCATTTTGCATTTTCGTGGATTTCATGGCCCTCTTTGAAGCTTGACTGGGGGTCCCACTCAAAGGGACTGCCACCTCCATTTTCCTCTGGGATCTCGTTAGTACCTGGTCAGGTGAGGTCGGAGCCTTGACATCCGTGCTCTGCTGTGGGGCTTCCTCTGCGTTCTCCGTACCTTTGACTTCAGCAACAGTACTTTGTGGCGATTCCTTCGTGTGGATTTTTGTAGCATTCACTTTGTTCACGGCGGGTTTTTCCACCTCAGCTTTCTCTGCTTCGACTTGCTTTTTATTATCAGCCTTACTTTTAGATGTGTCGGCAGGGTTATGTTCAGATATTTTAGGGGAGCCTAGTCGTTGAGAACACCTCTTTGGCATCCCACCTTTTTTAGTTACATCTCTTGAAGCTCTATTACTGCTCTGAGCCTTGACTGCCTTCAGTTGAACAGGATGCTTCGTGGTCTTTTTGCCAGCCAAAGTGTTCGTTCTTTCCATTTTTGCTGCAGATGCTTTCATTTGTCTACCAACAGGTGGCGGTGATTTCTTTCCCTTCAGACCTGGTTTTAGATTTGACTTTGCGGCAGACTTTTTGGAGGCCAGTCTTTTCATATTATTGGTTTTTAAGGTTTTTGAGCCCTCTTGAAGTCGAACATTGGTTTGTTGAACCTGCATCTTCCCTCGGATATTAGAGTATTTCCTCAAGATCCTTGCACTAGCTGGATTCTTTGATTTGCCAGAGGATTTCTGGGGTTCACCCATCTGGGCACAGGCTTTGGCAGACTTGGTCAAAGTACTGGGAAGTTCTCTTCTCTCTTTGCCTTTGCCTGCATTTGCTTCTTGCTCCAGTGCTTTGGCAATCAGTTTCTGACTCTTAGGGTTGCTCTTTACAGGAGAGGCGATGGCAAACTTTTTCAAATGTTTCTTCAAGCGCTCTGCCTGTAGGCTTGGAAATACCCCCTGAGAGGTCCCTGAACTGGATGAGCTGTGGAAGCACAGCTGAGTTTCTGAGGGAAGACGTGTATTCACCTTCTTGACGATGACAAGGGACTTTGTTTCTGTCGTCTCAAGGAACCAGCGACAAATACTGGTGAGATTAAAACCTTTCATGAAGAGCATTTGGACCGGCGAGTATTTCTGGTGTTCCGAAGACTTCGATTTTCGTGCCCTGCGTTTACTTTTCCATATAGCTGCCTGTCTGTCTGCTTTGTTTTTGTACTTTGTAGCTGGCTGACCCTCTTTGTCCATTTGGACCCAGCCTTTTTGCATTTTATCATACTTGATGTTCAGATTTGTAATTCGCTGTTGGTTTTCTTCACCAGTCAAATTCTCAAGGAATCTGTTCGTTTGTTTAGGGGGCTCAGATCTCGGTGAAATGACTGGGATGGCTGAGCTGTGGGGCGACACAGACGCAACCGACACTGGAACAGGCTTCACCTGAGCTTTGGTTACTCTTTCTGGGATTATTCTGATGGGGGAAGCTACGTCACTCTGTCTTCCAGCTACAGTGAGAGCACTGGTAGAGGCTACACCCAATCTTGGTGGTCTCAAAGCCAATTTCTTGTTGTCCCCTGGTGATGACGGAACAACAGACTGGTGGGAAATTTCAGCCTTAATGCTCTCACTCCTTAATGGCATTCTTGTGGATTTGGCTGATAAAGAAGAACTGCTATCATCTCCACTTGCAGACCTGCCGTCTAAAGAGGTTTCATTTAACTTCTGTGGCAAAGCAACATCACTTGCTTCTGCCTCCTTTCGGAGAACCCGCTGACTTCTTAACGGCATACTCTGTGTTTGCATCTCAGTCTTTCCAGGACTTTCATTTTCTAATGGACTTGATACCCCACAGCTGAGTTCCTGTTTCTCACTCTCACCGTCTACTACAGCCTTTGTAGACCTAAGCTTCTGGTTGGCCTGTGATCCATTTTCTACATTGCTTTTTTGTGTCTTTTCAGAGTTTCCCTCGACTGGTTGAGTGTTTTCAATGTTTGATTCCACAGTTGTCTCTGTGACTGCATGTTGTTGCGACTGTTCACAGGCTGCAGGGGAAGATGACCTGATTACAGGAGAAGCAACAGGAAGCGTAGAAGGAAGGGGGAGGGAGGGGAGATGTTCTGTAAGTGGAAGAGAATGGGTAGCAGTAGGATTTGGAGATGAAATGGAAGTGACAGCAATTGATTTGGGAGGAGACACTGGAGTTCCAGCTGGCCTCTGGCCGGCTGACCGAAGTTGTCGCTGATTGGAGAGGACCTGTGAACCACCCTGATCCTTCGGAACTTTCTTTTGCTTCCGGATTTGTTTCGTCCATGGGGGAAATTTAGATTGTGGGCTTGATGGTCTGGAAGAGGAGGATTCTTCCACCTGTTGAGTCACAGGAGCAGTCTCAATTGATATTGCAGCTATGTCTGTTTCAGGTAGGTTCAGGTGTTTCTCTAATTGGTTGTTTTCAACAGTTGTATCAATAGTTGAATTGCCAGAAGTCTTGTTGGGGGTATTTGGATTAGATTTCGCTGGGCTTTTATTCGGGGATGTGGAGCTGTTGCTTGATCTACGACGCAGACTTCTGTCAGAGGCTGATATGGGTCTACCATTGACAAAACCCACTACCACCGCTTCGGCCTTTCTTAACCGCTTTGGCAGCGAAACAACAGTACCTTTTTTTCTACGCCAAGGGGGTAATTCCTTCAAGAGCGCGTCAAGTGTCTTTGAGGACACGTCATGGTCATTGTCATTATCGCCTTCAGTCTCTAAAGACATAACTCCATCCTCTGCTTCAGATGTTTGATTTTCTGGCTCTTTAACCAGCAGCTCCTCTGCCAAACCAGTAGTGTTGGACGTTTCTGTCACTTCAACGTTGTCATAGTGCATCGGAGTCTCTGGGTGCTCATCTTGTATTTCCTCCCTTTTGTTTTCCTCCAATTCTTCCTCAAGTTGAGCCACTGGTGATGGGGCACTATTGTGCTGGAGAACAGGCTCACTATTGTCCAGTTTATCCGATGAAGGCTGAGACTCATCTTCTTCTGTGGCAACATCTTCTAATAGTTCCACTGTGTCTGTGAGTGTTTGGACATTGCTTTCACGTATGTCTTCTTGCGGCTCAGGCTCGTTTTCTTTTTCTGCTTCACATGGAGCCGGGGCAGCACTTTCTTCACCTGCTGCCATTGTCCCTGAATCTTCAGTTGTACCCTGTTCTACATCAGTGTTCATATCTATCTTTTTGTCTTCTGTTGGGGACCCTATTGGAGATGAAGGAGCAGACTGCCCCTTGCTCTGACACTGATCTGTCTGAGTTGTTTCAACTACAATATCTACTTCACTGGCTGCTACCTCCACCATATCTCCTGTTCCTGGTATAATACTCTCATCTGACTCCTCTGTGGACATTTGTTTATTCATCGACTCCCTGCATGCTCCAGCAAAAGGCATATCCACGGGTGGTACACCTTCAGCTTTGGAAAGCACTTGTTTTGGGGTCACCAATGTGATCAGCTCTGGCATTGGATTATGACACTTTCCCCTCCCAGCCAATGTACGGACAGTTTTTAACTCCCAGATTTCATCTGAATACATATGTCCTCTGGTGCTCTTTCTGGCATTGCGGCGCGGAAGCATGCCGCGCCGCTGTTCCTTAAAACACTCTGTAATTGGTTTGTCAATAAAAACAATGTCGCAGTGGCCGAGATCCGGGTCGGACATTCCCCTACAAGCCGAGTCCCTAATCCGATGATCAGAGGACGACCTGATGGTTTTCCTGGCGGTCCGCGGAGAGTCTGAAGGGATGGTCATGTGGACTGAAAACAGGTTTGCTGGTTTATCTTTGGCATGCCCGAGAGTCTCTCTATGTCTAGCTTGATGAGTGTGACTATTCTGATTGTGCCTTTTCACAATAGAGCTGAGTCTGGCACTGTGAGTCTCTGTTCTGTTAGATGAATATGAGATACCCTGTCTATCCTCAGAAGTGTCAGATTGAGATGAAAGAGAAGTGTTGAGCACACATGACAACTTCTTACCGGCAGCAACATTGCTGGTCATGATTTTCATCTTGAGAGGAGCATGATCACCATTACGGTTGTTCTCTGAGTCCAAATCTTGGTTACTCCCTGACCCAGGGCTGCGAAGATCCAAAGCAGGGCCGGCAGATGTTCTCAGCGACACTGCAGTCTCTGGAACTTTTTTCATTGCACAGCTGCTAGGAACAGAATGGAACATATCCTGGACCTCTGACTTGGGTGTGGATGTGCTGGGAAATCTTAGCTGAGGGCTTGACTTCTCAGAGATGAGCATGTTGGATTTTGCAGTGGAACAAGCAGTTCCCTGGATCCCAGAGGTAGATTTGGAGTCCTGCGGTGTGTTGGAAGATGCCAGTGCTTTTACCTCCGTCTGTAGAAATCCTATGGCATCTACTATCTGTCTCTGATGGTGGGGACAGAGTTTGGCCATGAACTGTTCCAGAGTGGAGGTGGACTGCAGGTCTCTTGCCTTCGAAATAGGCAAGTCTTGAGTCTCACTGAGGGGGGAAAAGAACAAAATAGATGTAATTGGACATAAAGGAGAAGCAACAGTGGTTCATACTATTCATTGGTATGTGATTATTACACTTATGCAGTGAAATGTCCCTTTGTCTGTTTACATCCCTAATAAAGTTGCAAAAAGTAGTGGCGCTAAATTAGTGTGTGAAATAATTGACCAACGTTTCACAATGTTTTTATCATTGCATATTTATTAGAAGAATAGGTGATTTTAAAAGTGAATCTTTCATCCAGTGAATTTGACCAATTACATTGTTACAGCTATTACATTTTTCTTTTTTACACAGGGGTGCTTTTTGTTACAGAATACATCAAGAAAATCTTAGACATGCACAAGACATTTAGTAACTTTGATTAAAACAAGTCAAACACGTTTATCACTTTGAAGAGCAAATACATTACGGGAAATATAGAGTACATCATTTTTTTTTGTCAGGTTTTCATATATTTAATAAATAGTGCAAAGGGTGACTTTTAGATACAAGTGCTCAACAACTTAAAGCAAAATAACTAGTAAAAGAAAAATCTGGCATGATTAAACATATGTTAGTTATTGTAATACCTGTGAGGTTTTGTTTGTGCCACTGCACATCTACTGTAATGGAGTGTTAGTCTGGGGGGGAGCGGTGGGAGGGGGGGAGCGTATTGTATTTCTGGCTTAAGTTTTTCAGTGAGGTAGGTCTATTAAAAAATCCTCCAAGAGCTTTGGAGCATTTATACCATCAAATTATGCCAAAATATATTAATCTTATAACTCTGAAAAGGTTATTTTCTTTGTAAAAAAAAAAAGTCCTTTCCAGGATTCACTATGGTCTTTTAACAAGAATATTAACAGACAAATGAAACCACATCTGGATCCCTGAGGTGACATGTCACAAGGTTATGCTGCAAGGTTGAAAGGTTACCGACAGCATGTACTGCTGAGCAAGAGTTGCTGCCAACTGCAAGATGAACACGTAGTCAGAAAAGGTTTAAAATCCATTGAAAACAGATACTTACAAACTAGCATTATATTTGTATACAACTATATATCCTGCATTGCTAAATACCATGCAACTAATATTTTCTTTTGACAAAGTAAATCTGAAATCTTTAACGTTTCACATGTTGTCAACTTTGAGCTATAGCGAAGATGGTGGGATATCTAATATCAACCAGTGCGAGTTTCCAGCTATAAAGCAAAGTGGCAAAGTGAAACCTGGATGTTTCCTACTTTGTCGTATTGTCAAACAGACAGACAAATGTGCCCGTTTCAATGTTAACGTGACGGCGATTTAAAAAAGATATTACATATTTCAGCTTTAAACCGCAAACTTAACACAGCCTTTGAAGTGGGAGCCGCAAATGCCTTGATAAAGTATGTGAGAAGAGTTTTCTCGTTGAAATCTTCAAAAGTTTTAGGGTGTTACTTTAAGTAGTCCTCTAAATGAAGTATGTGCTGTTTGAGGCATTGGACTGGAAATAAACTTATCAGTTAAATACCTCCAGTGGTCAACATCTAACCTGCACTGAGGTTATATTGACATTCAGTGTGTTACAAAGTATAAAAAGAATAAAACAGTGAAAAGATGTACTGAGGTTGTTTTTTTGTTGTTTTTTTTGGCTCCAAACACAAAATTGTTTCTACAGCATGCAAACATATCTCAAATGTAACATTTAGAGATTAGAAAATAAATTTTAGAGATTTAAAAAAATAACATTTGCTGGAAATGGAACCTAACCATTTTTGTATTTATTTTTTTGCTAAGCTCATTAACTTTACATCCCTGTTTGCAAGGTCTAAGGAGTAAAGTAGAGTACCTGAATAATGAGTGGTAAGTTTTTCTTCCCTGAGGGTTTAGCTCTTTGTTTCACTTAGCATTGTAATAAGGAACTGACACAAAGTACATGCCTTTTTTCTTCCAGGAGTAAATTAACCAAAAACAGCCAAGATAACAAGCAGAAGTAAACTGAATCTCCACAATATATCACAAGCGCACAAACAAAGTTGTGTTAACTCATCCACGATGTTCATATACTGCACGTTAGGGATATAGATAATCTGGCAATTACGAACTACTATATTTCATCATACTATATTCAGTGAACCAATGGCCAGATTCTGAACTGGAGGAGGGATATTTCACGTTCACAGTTATACATTGCTGACTTGACGGTAAACACACCAACATCCAGTATTTTCATTAAAACAGCCGGAAAGATAAACTTTACCATATACAACTAACTTCCACTGACACATTTGATTTAGTCAAATCATGCAAAATATACAGAGAGTCATACATTGTTAATGTTAAATCAAATATACAGAACATGTACATATTTTTATGTACAGAGGTACTGTTTTGTCATCTTTGACTCGTGTACTCGTACATTATATTCACCAAGCAAAGACACCCAACTTGTGTCAGAATAAAGTGGGACAATCTTAACAGTTTGTCCCTTCACATCTATTATATAAGACAGTTAAATATATATCTTTTAAGCATCATCTACTTATGTCTATAAACAATTATGTGAAAAAATGTTTTAGTTTGATTAAAGCCATTTACATTCATGGTTACTTAAGTGATGATAAAACCATTAATTCATAAATATCGATTAATAAAGACTGCATTAACTAAATAAATCCAAACGTATCATCAGTTTGAGTAAGGGGACATAAACTCCTCCCCCACAAAAAAGGTTTCTCCGAAGCAGGAGATAATAAAAAAATCTTTAGTCACAACTGCCCAAACAACATCCCCACCCCAAGAAAGAAAAGTATTGAAACAAAGAAAATATTAAATAGATCAACTACATTGATACACTGAAATATTTACATTTTGAACTTTGACAGATTTTCTATTGTCATGTGTAATTGTGACAGCTCTTTCTGTGAAGTATCACCTTTAATTTTACAATAAACCGTGGTGTGTACATGAGAAGTTGCTACATTAAACATACAGTGTACTGTGATGCGAGTTTTTGTAGATGAGGTAGTCGACCATTAGATAGATACAATAGACTGTGACGCAAAAAACCTGTTTTACCTGCCGGCACACCACAAGCGTTTGTTATGTACTTAAATGTATTTAACATTATGAAGGAGGGCAAAAAAAGTGTGGCTTTTGAGTAATGCTCGATGATTGTCGTTGCAAGAATAATTTAATCAATAAAAGCGAATCAGCGACTAGATTTTACCTAATCGTGTGTGTTCTTGAACAACTGCTTTGTTTTTTAATTTTTCAACTGAGTTGAGTCATTTTGTGAATATGTAAACTATATGTGATTTAGAAAAAAAAATTGAGATTTTTTACCTTAAAGTGAGATGAAATGGAAACATGTTATATTTTTAAAAATCAACTAAAGAATCCCTGCATTAGAGCATATTGTTACAGTGCTATTAACAAACAAGTCTGCAAGTGTGCAAGTCCCTGAACTATATGTTACTTCCAACTCTCACTTAAAATGTTTACAATCTAGGCAATCGTATTTAATATATGCCTGCAAATATATCTGAGTTAAATGCTTGTAGTGAATAATTTATTTTAACCCAAACACCCACGTTCATCTAAGCAACATTATGTACATCTGAAATCCTGTGCATCAACCTGATAAAAGCATAATGGGCCATGATCCGATATTCTGGAATGTCCTGAGGTATAAGTGATAACGCACAATGAGTTGTCCTGATAGAGCAAACTAATCAGAGTCCAAATACATGGAGCTCCCTCTGCCAAGTCCACTGGGCAAAAAATAACAGGGAGCAGGTCTTATTTAAAAAGGTTTTTTTCTGGATGGTATTAATCTTAAGTTAATTGCATCAACCTGAGCTTTGGTACAACCACTTAACACAGAAACAATAAGGAAATGGCAGAGGGGGAAGTGTTAACCCACACTCTCATTTTCCCATTAAAAAATGTCTCCAAATCCATAAAGCATCATTTTGGATTCAACGATGACTTGCAAATTATGATCTACATGGTTACAAATAATAATCGCAGTAATTCTAGGCTTGTTTGTGACTGGAAATCTGACCCAATAAAGGTTAATCAAACCACCTGAAACCTGAGATGGTATTTTATATTCAATAAGTCCAGCCAAGTGTGAACACGGCAGCCATGAGATGCATTATCACTTTTCCTCCCCACAGGGACGAGACATTTAGTTGTTGAATATTGGCCTTGGTAACTTCAAAAAATAAGTGGGTGTGGTTTGAGGCATGATTATAACAGCAGCTAACAAGTTGGCTAACTTGGCTAGCTAGCAAATGTTAGCAGTTAGCACAGTCAGCCAATACATGAGGCTCAATCTGCTAATATTGCTTGATAAAAGTTCTGTTTTTATATAAAATAATGACTATGAGCTCAGAGCTTCTAAAGATGATACTGTCCCGAGGTTCTATATGGACCCACATGAACATGAGACTGATCTAATTTTCTCATTTACCTGAAGTAAACATTTTAAAAATATACCTGAATGTTATTAAGAGAGTTAGGAATGATCTGATACCAAGAGTTTAGCGAGTGCACTGTTTGTGACAGTGAATAATTAGGTCACGTCAACGTTGTATCATACTCACAAACCAGGTGAGTGTTAAATGACCTGAAGAGACCATTCATTATCAAGTGCCATGGGCAAGCAAGGTGTGTGTTCGTGTGTGTGTATATATATACACATACATACATATACACACACACACAAGTTCATACATCGTAAACAGAAAAAGAAAAAAAATCTGCCCTTCTTGTGTCTAAAAGAAAGACATTCCCAGAGAAAAAACCTGAAATCTGAAGAAGACGAGCCCTAAATCATATAGAACTGAAATGCTCTGAAGGCTTACACTGGCACTGAAATGCTACTGGTAACTAGTTAAGGTAGGTTGTGAAGTCATCTGAGAGTAGGACACATAAACTTGTCAGTAAAACATCCTGAATTGTTACCTCAAACGGGCATTCGGGCATGTTATCCTTCCCCACTAGAGGTGTCTTACATGAGGCAATGATTCTGTAGCTGAGGTATATTTATGTGTGTACAGTGATCCACTATCTGATAGACATTTTCTGTGACTGACGAGTACTGCATTCCAATCTGAATCATCCGGAGTGCAGTGAAGGCAATGCAAAAAAAAAAAACATACCATTCATACAGAACAGCAAAACATACAGAAGAAAATATAGGTGGCACAAATGTGTGATGCTTGTGAAGATAATCTTATTTTGGATCAAAAAAAGAAAGCGTAACACGCCATGCTATTCCAAAAGAATAAATAAATATTTTGGATAGTGTTCGGAATGAATACATACTCTGAATATAATAATGTTTTTCCATACATCTCCAGTGTCTATTTCAGTCACAGACGTGCATTTGCAAAACAGTGACAGAGAACAAATGTGTTCTGGACAGTACTGGGAGAAGACACTGAGGGGCGCCACTTCCTTAGGCATGATTCAATTTGACTCTCCGTGTAAAGAATACATATTTACAGCGCCAGGAATGATTATTTTCAAAAGATAACCCAAATAAATAAACTTAAATTAATATTCTGTATTATATTAGAAGTCCTAAATAGCGAGTATGCCTTACAGGCACAATATGTAGGGCAGGGAGACAGTTTACAATAGATGGCCATGACATATATATGCATTACTGGCCAAAATTAAAGGCTAAAATCAAATAAGTTTATAATAAATATGGATTTTTAAATTTAAAAGTTACAGGCAAACTGTTATGGTTTTATGGGGGGGGAAACAAGTCAGCTACTACCACTGTCTGGCAAATGCAACATGTGTCTGGTTAAAAAGTACATCATAATCAGAACTTTACAGTTATCACTCATTTGATGAGAGGCTTCCATCATGGAAATCATTTCCATTCTCTTCGGATACACTCTCTCTTTTCTCAGAGACAATGTGATGAGAGTTGTGGACTTCCTTTCTCTCTGGGGACCCTGGAACACCCTGTTCCTCTACCTTAATCAGCTTCAGCTTCTTTTTGGGTGGGTGTTTCAAGGTCCCCAGTCGCTCTTTAACTTTGTATTCCAGGGTGCTGTGTGGAATGCCATAGATTGTTTGGGCTTTGGACACACTCATTTTCCCACCCATCACCACCTCGATGGCCTCTTCCAGCAGGTCGGTGTTGTACTGGCGATACCGCCCACGTTTCTTCCTTGGCTGCTTGTTGCTTAGGTCCGACTCTGAATCCAGAGGATAGCTTCCCCGCAAGGCTTTGCGATCAGAGTCGTGAGGCCAGTATTCCTTCTCTGAACCTGAGCTACTAAAACCTCCACTGCTCTTTTTCTGGATCTGCCGAGGTAGAATGGAACGAAGAGCCTTTCCCAGACCGTTCTCACAAGCTAATCCTGAATACACGGAATCCCAGGTTGGGTCGGTTGCCAAAACTCGCACCTGGGGAATCTTGAGGTCAAAAGGTGATGAATGAGAAAGAGAGAGGCTTTGGTCCCTGCAGGTCTCCTGGAGGTTTCCTTTCTCATAGGCAAGTGACTTTGTCCAAAGTCCAGCAGCTTCCAACAACTTGGGTATGTCTTTAAGGTGCTCACTAGCCTCACTGTTGGATTTGAGTTTGAGCAGGGCCCCAAAATGACTTTTAGAATTCCAGGAAGCAGATCCATTTTTGAAAAGGTCAGTAGGTCTGGAGCTGTGGCTGAGAGGTGACTCTGGGTCGCTCTCCAGATCGGGCTCCTCTTTGATGTGCAGCGAGTATGCAAGAGATGAGGAAGGCTTATAACGGGTGGAGTGGCCGATATTCTCCCTCCTCCTCCCATCCTGTAGGCTCCTCATAAACAGCCCGACTTGCCCGTCCGCTCTCAAGGATCGCCTGATTGGATGGAAGGAAATTGGGTGTAAGCAGAGCTTGCACAGTGCCTTTTCTCTCTCTTTTCTAAAGGAGGATGGGTTGGGGAGGGGAGGATGTTGGCCACTCCTTTATTATATGACCTTGCTTTGGTAACATCACTATCTTTTAAAATAACTGACTGCATGTTTGTGTATGTGACTTTTAACAACAAAAAAGGCTCAAGTTTGACAAGTCTTTATTTGCTTGCTGGGATTTACAAAATCTGCATCAACATAAAAATAAGAAACAAAAAGAAAAGAAAGGGGAAAGAAACAATAAACAAAAGCAAAGAAAAGGGCATTTATTGGAGTACAGAAAGGCTCTTGGCTCAAAAAGACTGGCCAGAAGGAGGCATTATTTGTCATTGCAGTAAGGCAATTAAGCAGGGCACACTATGTCATACAAAATGACTAATGCAAATAAAGCTCTTGACATTTTGTGTGTGACGTTACCACAGAACAAGCACAGAAATAAAAGAGTAAGCCAGTAGAGGGTTGTGTTTATCAAAGTCTAAGTGTGATCATATAACGAAAGATTTTCACTATTCATTGGAAGAAAAACGTATCTGGTAGTTAGATCCAAATGTGTTTTAAAAATTAATTATTTAAAAACAGAGGGGGGGTTTTCACCAAACGTAATATTTAATTTACTAAGAACTTCAAACCAAGAATGGTATATCATATTCAAATTAAGATGAAAATCAGAGTTATGTTTTTTCCGACTACACTTTCAAATCATGTCAGCTCACAAAAGCAGCAGAAGAGGAGCATGTAAAGCAACTGGTGCTTAATTAATCCATATAAATATAGTATTCTAGGCATCCATCTGGGTATATCAGTTTCAAGAGGCTTTGATCTCAAGAAAAACAAAAAAGAACAAAACCACAAAATAAAATAAGTCCTATTTTAGACACAGATATTGTCTCAAATGTTTGATTCAAATAAGTAGATAAAATTGTATTTTGTCTAGGGAAAAATACAGCCCTCTGGTTTGGATGAATGATATTAGAGGATATGTATATAGTGACTATGTTCTGCAGTAAAAGTTGGTTCCATGTTTATCTGAAGTATGTATTAAATGAAAATGCTTTTTTTTTTTTTAGATGAGGGACAACTAAATCTTTCCTAAAGAGAGGAAAATGGTGTCCAAAACACTACACAATGAGAATTGCTTGATTCTGTTCAAATAAAGATGCTACTATCTACTGCGTTTGTGCAGGGTGTCGATGAGGACTTTTGGACAAAAGGTATTGCAAGATGCAAGAATATTAGCATGGCTGCAGAACGCATACTAATTTAGCATCATCATCAGGCCAGCTGGTGCATTGCAAGATAATATTTATTAAAAACAAGGTTGAGCTAACAAAATCCTTTTAAGCCACAGTAGCACACAATCTTATAAGATACTGCACATTCAGTTTCTAGCTGGTGATACTAGTGAATAAAGTAAGGACCAGCAGCATCGCCTTTATGTTTGCAAGGTCGTTTACTTTGAATGGCAGCATAATACAGACTGCATCCACAAGGACGCACTGGAGTGAGGTTTAAAAGCAGAATCCAGCAGCAGGGACACATGCAAGCTTTCTCTCTGTTGCAACAGGTAAAACCCCCTCCGCATGTTTCTTTGTGGCAGAAAACCCTTTTGTTAGCGCAACCTTTTTGTCGCTGGTTAGTTTCATCAAGCCACTAACCAACTGGCTGATGTAATGATGCACTACAGGAAGTTGTTCATCCCAAATGTATTTTGTGAGTCGTCCTAGACTACAATGCAACATATCCTCAAAAACATTACTGCGTAAAGACTGAAGACTAAAAAGGGACAAAGAAAAAGAAACTCATCTTACCCTTTGAGCATGGATGTGGCTGGAGAAAGGCAGGGGCTACGGACAGGCAGGTTGCTGCTGCTATAGCGATTCTTTTTAATGGATAAGTCAAGAACTCCATCTGTTAAAAAACACATTTCGTTTCAATGTTAGATTCAGTCAGGGCTGTTACCAGTGCACTATGCGAGTCATGAATAAGTTGCCCTGTCACAGAGGTGTTTAAGTTCACACTACCTTGTTCACTAGGCACAGCCAGGGGCCTCTTGATGGTGAGGTCAAGAGGAGCCTCCTGGTCAGCCATGAGGAGCTTGCTGAGGACGGGGTTCTGGCTGTGTGCAGGCCCAGCCAGTGTGGCAGCAGGGCTGGTAGAGGGAGAAGCCCCTGAGAGCAGGCTTTGGTCAGGGAAAGGCTTGGAATCAGAGCCACTGTCCTGAGGGGAGCTGGTTTTTGAGGTATATTCGGCAGCAAACTGTCGGATCATTCTCTGAAGGATCTCTCGGGCCACTACAGGAATGTGTGGGTCAGAGAAATTTGGCACATCTGAAATGAAATAAAACATAAAGTAAAACCTGTTCTGCATTCTTTTACTGAACCATATTATTGTGCACATTTGAGAGTAAAAGCAGGTTTGACCTGGCCTGCAAGACAAAATACAGTTTATAGACATTTACATTCATAATTAACAATAAAAGTTTACTAAATGATGGTGTATGCCATCTTGTCTGCAGGTAGGTTATTTTGTACGAAGCACATTAGTATGATAATACAAAACACTGTTGCCGAAGCCAACTTCTTCACTGAGACATGGAGACTCACCTTTCCTGCTGAGGACTGCATGAAGAAATTCCTCGGCTTGTTTCTCTAGTCTGCTGATCGTGGTCTGATCTTTAACCAGGAGCGTTTTGGGTGTATCTTCAAGCTCCTCGTTGCTTAAGCCAATTAAGTGTTCCTATTAAATGACAAAAAGGTTAAATCAGTGGTATTCATACTGAAACATATGTAGATGTGCGAGTTCAATAAAGGCTGATCAGATGACGCCACACACCACTTACCTTAACTTTGTCGCGCCGCAAACAGCAGAAAAGACAATTTTCATCAAATGACCAGTCAGACACTGCTGTAGGCTCAAAGTCTATGAAGATAAAAACGAGAAAAAAGGTTGACCATCATTGAAATTAAATTGGATGACAAAAAAAACCTAAACAATTTGTATTTTGAGGCAATGTAAAAGCTCAAACCAATGCCTTAACAGGACAACTGAGGAAGAGTTGGCAAACAGTTACAGTAAGAGCTTTTAATAAGGCTCGGCAACAAACATTTTGACATAAAGCATGTTTTTATCACATTAAGAAGAGGCAGTGGTGGTGTAGACATACAATAATGTTCCATCTCTGTAGTCATGGCTTACATCAAGCCGCTGGCATATTGTCACAGCAAATATACATCTCCACCACCACGGCCTAGTACAACTCATCTTCCCAGACAATGTATTTTTACTTATAAAGTGAGTCATCTCAGAATTGTTTATTTGAAACAAAATTGACAACAACATGTTAAAAAAACTAGAATTATGCCTCACTGTTTTATGTCTCTGCCCACCACTCAAGTCTTAGTATACATCCATGTAACGTGTGTGGAATTGTCTAAATTAACATATAATTGTTTCTAATCAGTTTATCCTTGAGTCCAAGTGGACATTTGTGCCAAATATGAAGAAATTCACAGTCTCGTGTTCATGAGAATGGACCAGTAAAATCCCCCAAAACCCAGCATCAATCCCAACACAATAACCAGCTGTAAGGAGGATGAATCATGGATCTGTTTGAAACCTACAGTGTCCTATATTCAGTATGTAATATGCTTCAGAGCACAACTCAATGGCACGATGAAAAATGTATGAATGAAAGAAATGAGTGGGCCATAATGAAAGTGTTTTGATTTGCTTAATGAGACTGAGTCAGGAGTAGATTGATTCAGTTCAACTGCTATTGTAGAAAGTCTACTTTGACAGTAGGTCTCACTGCAAGTGTAAGGGAAACCCAAATAATGTCCTCCATTGTCTCACAAACAAAATGTATTGTAAAAATGTCTGTGGAACACTGTAGACTTTTACACTGGCCCCACGCAATCCAAATCACCAACTTTGTAGGAACACAAGGCATCTTCTCTTCGGCTGCCAGCGGGGCTGTGTTGTAGGGTGAATATAGAGGGGTACCAGATGGTACAATACAGCAGAGTTGTCATAATGACCAGATAACAGATTATATAGCTGCTATTATATGATAATATAGAGATTCTTACCCTTAAATAATGTTAGGTCTTCTACCAGCTCTGGACCAAACAGACCCTCGAGAATGCTCTCAAAACCTGAGGAAAAGACATGAAATTGAAATGAATTATGAAGCTGCAAACATAAACATTTTGAAGGAAGATGTATTAAGATGTGCTCCTAATTAAGCCTTCGTGCTGAAACCAACAGCAGCAGAACAGAGACTCAAAATGAATCACTGTTTAAGAAAACCAAAATCGCCTAAGGGCCCATATTAATTTGTTGTTAGTTCAGAGGCTGGTCTACTGTACGTCACCGACACGTGATAAATGTCTTATCCATTCACACAGGCTCGTCTTTGCTTTTATATTTCATCTTGACAAGTCTTGTAAGCAACCACCTGCTTCTGTTAAAACACACATGATCAGCTTTCACCCCAGGTTTTTACTTCAACAGTTAATACATGCACTCCTTCCTCCTGTTGCCAGGCAACTAAAGCACCTACAGAGTTGGGAGTGACTGCATGCTGTACTGCTAAAAAGAAACAAGACCGCGGTGTCAAAGTATCCTATACAGTATTGCAGATTCTAACAAAACCAACTCTTCGGTTCACTAAATGGCAGTTTAGGGTTACGTAACTTACAAAACCCGAGCACAACATCCTGTATTATATATACATGAGAAAAATCATACATGTATTACTGATGAGATGGCGGTATTCTACAGTCGCAGCTGTTTTAAAGATCTGTTATGCTGCATAGGACTTTGCTTAACAGTGCATTAACACAATATGGAATGTTTGCTTGCTGCCGCGGGGTCAGTGTAACCAATCCAAAACCACTACATGCATTAAAACAAGCGCTAAAGAGGTCAGGGGGTAACATCTGTCTACAGATCTGCATCTTTTATGAGTGCTATTCCAAATCTGCTGGGCACTTACAGACCAAACAGTCAGGAATCAAACAATTCGGACACAGAAAAAACACAAGAGACGCTGTTAAAAAGCTATGCAAAACACATGTACTTGTAGCATTAAAAATATAAAAAAAAGTATAGTAGAATTTAAACCTACATTAAAATGAAAACCACAAGTTAAATTGTCCAAATGTGTGGAATCTACTTACAGTATGTTTTTTTACAGATAACAGAAAATGATCAGCCCTTACCGTGCCCTCTCTTCCTAAACTCACAGTGAATTCACTAAAAGCTGTCATCTGTTAAAATGCCCTCGCTCTGCTTCCCTACAAATTCCCACCCACTTTTCAACAGCCAAACATAAAGCAGGGGGTGGGGGAGAGAGGGGGGAATGGTGAAATGCAGCCTTGCCTATAGCTGCAGCGTGAGTCTGTTTCTGGGTTAGTGCACAGGACTTCAGCTGAAGCTATCCAATCCTATTTCTGAAATATTTCAGAGGCAGGGAGAGGAAAAGTAGGTCATCCACTTTCGTTTGACAGAGCAGCGGCATGACATCAAACTACTCTTCAGGAATTCAGTTTAGGGCATTTTAAAATGTGTCATACAGTAAACCATGACTTTGAGGCAATAGTAATGTCTTCCTACTGGCAGAGCATAGCGTGGTGCAGTGATGAAGAGAACCTCTTCACACAAAACCAAACCAGCAACTTAAATTTAGAAGAGCAGCTGCCTACATGTGCAAAGGATAAAATATTGATAACACGTATAGCTGACATGCATGCTCTACAAAATAAATGAGTGTATAAAAACTGAATAATGGCCAGAGTTCAAATGCACTTAAAAAAACGAATAGAAACACCAACACACCACTATATTGAGTGCCCTACACTTAATTACAGTTGCCATATGTTGTGCACTTCTGGATGCAGAATAACACCATAATGTTCAGTGTTGCAGGTGTATGTTCCTTTTTCTGAAGGAACATTCACCAATTAATTAACTGAGGAGGGAATTAGGCCACCATTAAGCTACTATCTGGTTGGTGCATCAACCCCTAGATACAATAATAGGCGTGAAAAAGGGAGCCTGGCATTATTTGCCACCGGGCGTAATACCCAATTATATTAAAACCTATCAAGGACAAATGAAAATGACAGTCGACACAAAGATACCAGGTTAATGAGGATAGCAAACTCAATTCACTGCAACATTTTGGGGGGAGCCTCATTAGAACATTTAGTCTTTTATCCAGAATTGTTGCATATCTTTATTTTACTTTGAGGAGGTACTCATTCATGCAATCACCTCGCTCTATGAGAAGAATTATTCCAGACCATTTAGCTACTTGAAAGGAGCTTAACTTTCACTGAGGTGTGTTGAAATGAAAAACAAACTAACATGGGTCGTTGCTGAAATTAAAAATTAAACAAACCTGGCCTGTAATTAGTACAACTAAAGACACTTTAAGATAATAAATAATTGTAATAGTGCTATACTGATCAATGCATTTATGAGTAATCGTTTTCATCAAAAACAAAGTGGAGCCTTAAAACTACTTAGTATGACCGACAGGAAAACTAATCTCGCCAAGAGGACAAAAGCAAGCAAATTACTTTTGTGAAAGTGTGAGCAGCTACTTTTGGGATTGCGATTTGATAAATGACTAAAGCTAAAAATCAGCCGCAAAGCTTGCCCATGAAACTTCCCAGGTCTTTTCATGGGGCTTATGTATGCTTACAGTGAGCAGCAACAATGCTACCTTTATACATTATAATTGGGGCATGCATACACGTGTACCAGAAAACATGACGGTATTTGGCTGGCAAATATAATTAAGTAAAAAAACATGAACGGTATGCACGACCACTTGACGAAAATTGGACCACAGAATACAGTGCATACAGTGCACGAAACAGGCGTCCATTTTACTTTTCCAGCACACGCTTGCAATGTGGACAGTCCTCACAGTCACAAATTTTGGGCTGCACACGGACCTTCGCAAAGTAGTCTGAACAGGTTAGCGTGGACTTGGGCAGATGACCAAATTGATGTCACACGGACGCACAAACCAGGAATTGGACTTAAGCCTTCTTCTGACCTACATCTCGAGCCAATCAGAAAAAGGAAGAGAGGAACGATTAGGCGTGGGCAGCACCCTGCCCGACAGCACTTAGAAAGAGAAATCCCACAGATCTCGCATCAGCTTAACCTCTTTAAATCCACTTCCTAACCTTAACCTATGCTGTATCTGTAAATTGAACATAACGCATGATAAAAATGCTCCTTACTGCTTAATGCACTATGGGGGTTGGTAGTGTTGCCAAAACGTACATTTTCAGCCTTTGGACAATATGACAGAGCAACACCCTTGTATATGACACAGTGCATGTGCATTGCAATGTGCTTTAATGTGCTGTTTTTCTTATGAAACTGACATAGATTTGTGATCCAAAACACACTCCATAAAATTCTAGTTATACATTCATAAGCATGTAATGTAATTTTGCAATGTGTATCCTCAAAGCACAATATGACTGTGTACTGTTTACAATCAGTATGTTGTTAGGGATCTCAACGCCATATGACAGTAGGAGGACATTACGTTGAATAACGGTGGAGTAGGCAGAGTTGCTGGTTCTATTACTACTTTAAACACCAGTCACTGTTAGCCGACATGGCTCCATTGTTCCAGAAGTATTTCCTTCCCACTGTAGCCTATATTTGCTTTGTTTATTGTTGATGAAAACCTCACCGTTGCTGCTCTTAACTTTTGCATAGAGGATTCCTCAAGATAATTACGCAACGAAAACAATACATCACAGTTGCAGATATTATCCAAATAAATCCATGACAAAAGTGAGTCACTTAGGAAATATGTTGTGTAGTGTTTAAAAATCTCAAAAAACATCCTATGTAATATCTATGGACATAATTAATGGACTTTTACTTCCACAACCTGGCCACCAAAGGTAATCCACTTAAGTAACATTCCTAAAATACGGTGAAACATTTCACCTGACGAACCACAAGCACTCGCTGCAAATATTCTCTCTTTCTGACAATAGGTAGTGCCTGTATCCATGGTAGCAGGGAGATGATGTGTACATTTCAAAACACTTGTGTAAGTATGAGGGACTTAAACATGAGCTCCTTCTATGTCTATTATTCCACCCAACCAACAAATTTTAATTATGAACTTGCTTATGCTATGATTAGTATATCACAAAAAAACGTCAATATAATACTAACATTTAGCCTCATCATGGGACTGCAGTGCTCTTTCCAGTGGATGACCCACCCATCCCTATGCTGCTCTAATGCTGAGAGTGTACAGTGCTGCATCAACCCCCACTCAGCCCATCCCCCACTGTAACTACTGTACACATGCTATCTCAGAAGGAGTGACCACAAGCTCACAGAACAGGAGCTTCCCTAAGCTGAAATCAGTGTGCAGACAAAGTAAATATACGCTAAATCTGTCATCTTTGGCTACAGCCTTTGGAAAAAAAACGATAAGGATTCATCCGCCATTAAAAAAATGATACGTATGTTCAGATTGTGATGCTCATGAGCGTGTAATTTTGTATAAAGAGGGTCACTGATATCCTTGAGCAATGCTCTATGAAGATGTAAGACAGAGCTGGGGGCTGAGGATGAGTGCAGAGATGACAAAGTTGCACAAATTAGTCGAGCTACAGTACATGACTATTTTCATCCCAAGTCAGCCCGTCACACAGAGACCAAGCCTAATGCTTAACCATCTAAAAAGCATTCACTGTTGCCTACTACGCTATCCACAAAAAAAGGTAGGTTAACAGACAAGCTTAGCCATTATATGGGCATGAAAAAAAAAAGAAGTGTTTGAAATGTCATTTTGCTACAGCTACAAGGAAAATACAGTAGCTGGGTTAGGCTATACAGCGGGCAATGAGGTGGCAGCTTTGAGCAACATCTACAGTAGAGGAGAAAAAAAACACTCCATGAATACTTAACATGATATGATGCAAACTGACAGTCAAATGGTGTAATGCTGCATAAGGCATAACTTTGAATAGCAAATATGAGATCCCCATGATTTTAGGCAAATGTGAAAAGGGGGCACATGCACACACACAATGCACAGAAAAAAAACAGATTGTTAAAGACAGTGTATTCCATATTAAACCATTAAACTGGGGCTTGTGTTTCGCAAAATGTCAACAAACCTCGAACCAGTGTGGCCAAATGTAGGCCAAAAGCCCATCAGTGCTGAAGCAGAAAATGGGTCACGCTTAAGTTTAAATAATGAACAAGACAATCTGCCTGATATCAATATTTGCTTGTTGTTTGAGCACATCCTTAATCCCACCCGCCCATGTGTCCACAGCAAGCATGAATAACTGGCATTCTCAAATGTTAACTGGTGCTTTTCCAGTACTTTTCCAAAAATCCAGACAGAACACGCATTTTCAGCCACACAGTTTTCATCTGGGGGCTGATGGACCATGAAGACATGTATATAGGCAAACATACAGACAATTGTTGCTGCTGTTCTATGGGACAATTGCCCTTGTCTCTGCCTTGCAGTTTTACTGCTCACATTAAACACACAAAGACAAAATGTTCATTTCAGCGTCAGCAGGGTGGTGGTGGCGTGCAGCCCTCTCCACCAAAAAGCCAAACAAAAGTATGCCCTTGTTGTCATGGACAGAATATGCCATTCTGCAGCAAGCAGACTGATGCTGTTGTCATGTACTCTGCAGCATTACAATTATAGCCCAAACACAGGGGACATTTGTCAATCATAAAGGGGTTAACTTACTAACTGGCAGTCAAGGCTAGTGACTAATCAGAAAGCCATCATTCTCTCCCCATTTTCTTTTCAATGATGAGCACACAGCCCACCTAGTATTGTAGCCTCTTAGCTGGAAAAAAAAATTTTTTTAAATCAGTCCACACATATCGCTTCCATCGTCAATAAAAACATCATTATACTCAAACAAACCAAACTATGATTGACGGTCACAAACAGTAGGCTGACAGCTTTAGCTGGCTTGTGTAAATTGTATTGCTGCTTTCTAATTACGAAGTCGGCTTCTAACCTGCCCTAAATACGGCAAAAGATGGAAATGTTTGAAATGCAATACCACAAAACTCTTAAATATGGGATATCTTAATAAAACATACAAATAAACTAAGACAAAAAATGTATTTTGATGCTTTATGGTAGTTGCGCCATTGTCTTAGATGACAGATTCTCAGTCATCCAGGTCATGGTAATGTTTGAAAAGCTTTATCATAGGCTATTGGACTAGCTTGAGTCTTTTTAAAGACATTTTGCCTTCCATCCAAGAGACATCTACCGTTCTAAATGACAATGAATGCGACTCCTGGACCCACCCTGCCCTAAAGTGAAACTTGAGTCGTTATCACTTTGGTGGGGGCAAGTGGGTCCTGAATGGGTGTTGGATGGGTCACCTGAGAGTCGTTGACCCATCCTGCCACCATGTGAGTCGTTATGGTCACATGAATCCGAATGTGGATGGTTGTTGATTTGTCTGAGGAGTGATGCGTGCAAAATCAGACATTTTTCGACACGCAATCCAAAGTATAACCAGTGTTTTCGCTATACTCATGGGCTGCTCTCGTGTTTCACCGAGTAGGGTGGTGATTCACCACACACACAGACAGAGATGGGTGAAGTGAAGGTATCGTTCACAAAAACACTTGAATGACACACTAAAAGATGCCAGCAGATTCTGTGTTTTTAGCTGAGCTAGACCAGAGAATGTTTAGTTAAAACAGATTGGTAATGCTGTTCTGCCCTCATTGTACTTTGTAAAGTTTGCTGGAAGCGATGTAATGTAGCCCGGTGCGTTTTATGTGGAGTGAGCACTGTGCCGGACTCCATAAAAAAAAAAAAATAGCCTTTTATATGCAAGGTTGCTTGCCAGAAAACAGTCTCTTTAAAAGTGACATACTTTCGTTTTTGAATAAGTGCAGTGCACTGGATCTAATTAATGCCAGTGAAGAGTGGTTCATGTGGATTTTGAAAAAGGACTGATAGTTAATATTTGGAAATCCAGCTAATAAATGTTTCAAGAAACTGTGAAAACAGACATTTGAAAACATAATTTGGTGGTGTGGCAGCTGGTGGAATGAGTGTTTAATTTCTTTTGACGTTTCAAACGTGTTGGTTTTGCAATTAGCTAATGTCTCTCATCGTTCACAGTGACAGACTGTTTATATTCTGCACCATCATTTCAAGAAAAATATATATATATATTAGAGAATGCTGTCGTCATTTATAGAAACATAATTGGTCTACAAATTAGGCTATGAGGTTTTCATTCACACAGACTATCAACAAAAGTAATGTTGTGCTTAGACCCCCACACAGGGTCCAAATGCTCTTTCCTAATGCCCTGAAGAGCACCGAACATAGCAAAATAAGAAGAAAAGAGAAAATACAGGCAGAGGGCCTCCATAAGTGATGATTGAGAGGGCTTGATTTTGTATCAGTCTTAGGAAATTGTTGCATATATACCTTTAAGTGCGATTGACGTAATGTGACATTTTGAGAATGGATTTTAAATTATATTGTAATGCCCTGTGGTTTAAATGCCATTTCAAATTCTGTTGTTTATTGTGCTAAAACTCACATGGAAAAACACTGCATGGATAATTAAGCATTCAAATACTGCAGTAGGATACTGTATAATGCATACAATATCACAGATACTCTTACTAAAAACATGGAAAAAGCCAAAGTTGTTATTTTATATTCATCCAAAAGCAGGCAGCCTTGTGAAATATGGAAGTAGTTCATTAATGAGACATGCTGTATCCAATAGCAGGAAATAATTTGTTTCATATTTCCCTATGAGACTGATAAAAGTGAATATGAATTATGGTTAAACCAGAAAAAAGCCGAGCTGATTTGATTTCAACAACTCTCTGCCCCTATTTTGCGATGTGCGATGATGCTGAGTGTCCACAACTGGCTGTTGCTATGTTACCGAGTAAAAAGAAGACGTTTGATATGCTATCGATCTAAAAAATGACCTCTCCCTCGTCTTCAAGCCCTTCTGTCAAATGATGAAAACTGCTTATGTATATGTAAGCCATTTGTCAATAACGTGTGGGACGGAATAAATAGAAGGTGGATTATAAAACACATCACTTCATAGGAGGATTGGATGTGTTTTATGAATCAAGTGTTTCAGAAAAAAAAGCCAGGCAACAACAGATATGTCTATCCTTAAGCAGTAATGCCAGTTAACTGGAAGTAGAGCAACAGCAACTAAAAGCTAAATACTCTGATATACACAACCAACCCAATCCACAGAATACTTTTGCAGGCTAATTAGTCGTCAACAAAAGAGTGTACTTATTAGTTCGTAAAGTCAGGGGATGGAGCCTGGAATAAATCACCTTGGGGAACAATGAATGCCTATTACTACCAAATTCTTTGTCGTAAAAAAAATATTTAATTGAGCCAAAAATGTCCACCTGCTGGTGGCGCTATATGAGGATGTTTCAGTCTGGACCAAACAGGCAGAACATAAAGCAATGCAACTAGCACAAGTCTTCCTGCCCAAGCCCTTATACTATAATAGTGAGGTACTATTCTAGTACAAAATTATAGTTTGGATTCAACTCCCACTCCAACACATAATAAACACTAAAACTGAGCTTTGAACCATCGGTCAAAACACCCTTTTCATGATTTGTTTTAAAGGGGGGCTTGCTAAACTAGCTAACGTTATTTACTTTATTTAGTGTAACGTCGTCGAAATGGAAACTCCCACAGCAGTGGGGTCTCCGCCACTTCCTCAATGCAGTAATGCGCGCCCGCAGGAGGTGAGCTGAGCAAAGCAAATAAGCTAAATGTTAACTGAGAACATACACCGTGGGCATTTGACACCCTCCCCCATCCAAAATACAGTATCATCACACGGGAGCGCGCATTTTATCAAACGGGGTCTTTTAGCCGACGCGACGCGTAGAGACACTCCCTTTAAAACAAGCACGGTGCCCTTTAAACAAACTAACGTTACGCCAGAAACGTTAGATAACTAACGTCCACAGTTAGAAATTAGGAAAAAACGATATAAAAGGCGCTGGACGACGAGAAGTAGTTTAACAATGTCACAAACTGCAGTATTTTAGTAACTGCTTCGGCTGGCTGCCGTGAGAAGGAAACAGTTGAGGACAAAAAGTCGCTCGGAGATGCCCCGAGTGGGTCCGGTAATCCATGGTTATTTACATCGATAACGGTCGCACAGATACGAGATTCGACCGGTAAAATTGCACACCGTGTAACTGTCATCGTCCTTACCTACACAGTGGACGAGTTTGTGTCGCCAAGAGTCAAGTTCCTGCCGAAAGCCGCGCCTGTCGATTGTGCATTGCTGCCTTTTGCACTGACTCGCCATTTTCTATCGCTCTTGTCTGGCGGGCACGAGCACGGAAAGAGGAAGCGCTCTGCTATGTGAACGCGCGCGCCTCTGTGTCGGAGAGGAAATCACTCGGGGAGGGAAATGTATGTTCAGTGGCGAAGCGAACCAAAACACAGAGTAATTATTAATCAGTAAGTCAGTAACTAAGTCAATACATGTTCAAATAAATAAATTATATATTAGAATTCAGCCCACCAATATAAACAATAATTTCCCTTAAAAATATAGATTAATGTAGGATTTAGGGTTATATATTTGGTGGTTTATGTCAAATGAAAATGTGGATTAGGTATTTTTACCCAATTATCTGTGAAGCATAGCAAGGGTTTATCGGATCGCTGTGAAATTTGGTACATATTCATATTCCCAAGAGGACATTCCCATCAGCCTCAGCTGTGTTTAGTGTTAATTAGCAACGGTTGGCAGTAACACAGTAAACTAAGATGGTGAACATAAACACTACACACTTTTAAATTGCATCTGAAATTCCATACTAACATGCTATTTAGTACATTAAAACAGTATGTGAGATTTTTTTAGTATGTCCAAAACCCTAGTATGTAACCAATAATAGCACTTGAATTGCATAACACTGGACACTACACTGTTTTGAATATCCCACAATGCATTGTGGTAGTGATGGCAACACTCATAATAAGAGTAGGCATACCGGTATGTATGTTTTAATTAGTTCAGCTCTCAAATCATCATTTGGTCACATGAGGTTGACATGGGTTACCATTATGGTAATTACAGTTCAGTGCATACGGAAATATATATATTACTGTTTATTCACACAATAACAATAATAGAGTAATTGAGTATGTACTATGTAGTACATGTTGCATGTGATTTCGGACACAGCAGAATCTTGTTACCTAATGTGTAGATGGGACTTGTGGCTATTTTTTTTAATGAAACAAAGTTGTATTTAATCTACTTATAACCAAAATACATTTGGATAATAGGGAGGCTGATCAGGCCCACCTAGCAAGTTAGGCCTGGATCTATCTCCATCAAAAATTGTGTTGCTTAGTAGATATTGAAATATACTTTTTATTTTATTTTATACTGAACCTATACACATTCAAATAGCTTGATTTGCACTTTCTGTGATTTTGCCTATAGGCTTTGCATGATCTTTAATCTAGGTGGCACATAAATTTAAGTTTCTGTCATAGAGTTCAGTGGTTTAGTTAAATAAACAGTAAAATAAATTATGAATACATAAATAAATAAAGTATGCTGTTTCAGACATTTCATCTGACTTGTGTTTTAGGGGGGAACACACCTATGCAGTTTACGGTAGTAGTTGCCAAGTAGCCTATTGGTAATAATAATATGATTATAACATCTTTATTTATATAACACTCTCCTAGACTACAGCCAATTAAACGACGGTAGTGTCGAGTGTTTCAATAAGCTTCAACAAAATACCCAACAGCCTTTTTTATAAATATGACTGCTGCCTCAATCTCCAAGCTGTAGCAGACTCTCAGGCCAATCAGAGAAAGTTTTCAATGGGAGCCAGCAACAGTCATGCAATGAAACGGCGCGGCGGTCGGGCTGCCGTGATGCTGTTGTAAAGATGCCTTCAAGTGCTGTCGGAATTTATTCAATCACGAGCTGAGCCGCGAACCGACGTCACGCATGAACACAACGGCAGAAGTGGCCCTAAACGTGGCTCCAAGAGAGGGAGTAGGGTTGTATAAAAGTGTCCTTTTGTGGGTCAAAAGAGCGTTTTAGTTCAGTCAAAGTAAGCCTGTGTGGCGTTTTAAGTTTACAATATAGGGCGACATAGTGTTGTGTTATTACACAGTTGTTCCTATCAACTTCTAAACTAATTCAACTGCCACTAAAACATGTTTACTGTAGATGTTCGCGTTTTGTTTTGACGCTAGCGAACGTGAAGTCGACGAAAATGTCCTTCAACTCCAAGGCTCTTAATCTCCGATTTAGGAGATTACGAGGAGCACCTGAATGCGGCATACGTTTCCCAGCCGGTGTTTTCATATACCGGTATATTTTTTTTACGCCCCTCTGCTCCTGTACGGCGGTTTCCATGCTTCATAGACGACAAACGTAGCCTACAGGTAAATTGTAGCGTTTATAGCTGTTGTCGCTTTCCGTAGTTGTGTTGCAATGCATGGTAGTCGATGTGCTACACGGGCTGGTCATTCCATAGCGATAGATAGCTCATTACATGCATGTAAACGGCTCACTGAAACATATCGCCAGCCTGAATTGAACGTTTGCAATCCCGTTTGTGTTTCCAGTCCTGGTGTGAGATGATGAATGATTTATTCAACGGCGACCGCGTGTGTAAAACTACACCTGGCTGCCATTCTGTGACGCGCCGTCATTTGTCTCAAACTATTTCTGTTTTAAATGGTCACAATGCGATGCGCTTTTGTTTGTATCTGCGGGGTCTATTCATGTGCAGAAGAAGGCATCTCGCCCCCAACTGTGTTTTTTAAAAAACCGGGCTCCTCAGCAGCATCACCGCCTCCAGCAAACACACTGGGCTGGCCATTAAAACAAGAGTTGTTGTATATTGTCTTTATCTTTTGATATAAACTTCAACTACAGGAACATGTGCTCCCCCCACAACAATTCTGACAATCCCCACCCTTTTTAAAAATGTGAAAGTTGTCCCCTGAAAAATAATCCTCTAACTAATTTATTCATGGTGTTTGGTACTGTAACTAAATAAACTAAACACTAGTAGGACGCATGGGGCTGTTTTTCTCTTTAACTCATTAAACTGATTAAATGTAATTCCAAATTACAGTATGTTTCGAAGCATCCAACTGTAACAATATGTCTTACTGCTTCATGGACAGACTAATAATGGCATTAGGGAAAATGTCCTTTTTCCGCTTGCTTCCCTCGACAGCGAGGTCAGAGATCATGGCCAGCCTCTCAGAGCTGGAAGATAGGCAGAGATGCCCCTCTGTCTCTGAAAAAGCTTTCAAAGCGGAGTGGTTTTCTTTTAAAATGTAAATGAAAGTTCTTTTGCTGTGTTTGTGTGTTGGGAACAGGGGTGATATGACTCTGACCAGAGGATCTTTCACCTATGCCAGCGGAGAAGAGTACCACGGCGAGTGGAAAGAAGGCAAGACAGTCCTGCTTCTTGGTTTTACAGAAAGTTTGTGTGCAAAAAAACTACAGAGATGAGGAAAGCTTTCTCTTGCACCTTCTGTGCTGTACATCTAGCCCTCATGATGTCTCTCCGAATACATTGCCTTAAGTCCGCCTGAAATATTAATAGCAAGAGATGCTCCTTAACATCATTCGCTAAAATCATTAGCAAGATTTTTTAGGGACACAAAAGTCGTGTAGTGAAACTCCGATATCGTGGCAGCTCTTCATCAGTTAAGGTAACGTTGTTTTATTATGGAGAAGCAAGCAGGAACAAATGCAACTATCGGTGGCGGCAAATATTCCTCCTCATGGACGTGTGCATGCACAAATCTCTGTCAAATTTTCACCTGTGGTCAAGATGATGAGGACGCCGGCATTGCTTTAACTCTCTCTCTCTCACACACACACACACACACACACACACACACATACAGTGATGTTAGTGACATGCAAGCTCAAGTGGTTTAATCAAAATCCCAATTAGCCAGCATTGGCAACCCATGACGAGCAGAGCCAGATTTACCAGCTCTGGCTTTGTCAAATCTTCTGGATTAGACTTTGGACCTGTTTGGGAAATCTTAGAGAGTCCTCTGTCAGCTGTTGCTGAGAAACCCCATCAACCGAAATCCTGGGAAACGAGACCATGCAGGGTTTTATTCCATCTCAGCATCGGGGGTTTGTGATGATTCTAAGGTCAACTTGCCACTCCCACTACCTTCAGAGGTAACTTGGCCTACTTTTTTTCCCAGTTTGTCAAATGTTGTAGAAGTTGACAGAAACTTGTAGGTGTGTGTGCCCTCCGACATGATTATAAGCTTCAGAAGGGGATCATAGGCTACTAGGAGGGGGGGGGGGATACAAGGAGGCTACATTCTTTGACTGTTTTCACAGTCTGGATCCTAAAGTGGAAATCCCTGCTAAAAATCTGCTGGATTAGAGCGCTGTAATTCCCACCACACAGGAGGCAGATGGGACTCTTAATTCAGGAGTAAACCTTTAGCTGACAGAGAGAGAGAGGGGGGGGGATACCTAAATCCGAGCATGCACCGGCTCATGACATATGTAGTGGCTCTCCATTACCAAGAAGTGAATATAAAACCCTGCGCCGCATTGCAAGATCATATGCCATGCTCAGTTGGTCGTCAGTATAGGACGCGCTGTTACGGAAGAGTAATCCATAAGAGGCTAAGTGGTCGAATGAAGCATGGCGACGCCCACGTAGATCAGATGCAAATTGACAAGCGTTATCGAGGTCAGGTGCCTTGACGGGTTTCCTTGTGTGTCCGTCACGTCGAGCCGTATCTCACTCCGATGTGCGACTTTCCAGGTCGCAGGCACGGCGTGGGCCAGCTCAAGTTTCAGGACGGGACCTGCTACTCCGGCCAGTTTGAGAATGGACTCTTCCACGGCTCTGGTATCCTGCTCTTTACAGATGCATCCAGGTGTGTAAGCCCTTAAAAAAAGCATGTTTTGTCCTCAAATCTCAGGCTGCAAATGACACTCCCGCTCTTTTTTTCAGGTACGAAGGAGAATTTGCACACGGGAAGTTTCAAGGCGCCGGAGTGTTCAGTCGATACGACGGCATGAAGTTCGAAGGGGAGTTCCAAGACGGACGCGTTGAGGGATACGGTAAGTCTGTTCCACCACTGGAAGATGGTCCATCAGGGTGTGTATGGCATGTCTCTGTGGTTGGCCATAGTGTGCTGTGTCTGTGCCTCCAGGGCTGTTGACTTTCCCAGGTGGAGCTCACGGTGCGCCGCGAAACGAGGGCTTGTTCCAAAACCACAAGCTGCAAAAGAGAGAGAAGTGTCCGGGAGTGGTGCAGCGTGCGCAGGCTTCGGCCTCCAACGCTCGCAGCCTGGCTCTGTAACCGATCCTGGAGGAGGAGGACACGGTCCAGGGTTCCAGCACTTTTCCAGGAGGGTCTCCGGGATGTGTACTCGTATACTTCCCCTCCAGCTCTCCTCGCTGTGTCTTTCTCTCGTTCTTTTTCTGCATCTCCTTCACAGTGGCTTGGAAATGCACATGCAGACTGACCAAACGATGGCTTTCTGTGCGACGGACTTGAAATGCACAACACCACGAAGCACACCTCTAACGTCACAGAATGCTGCTGGGTTTCCCTTGTTCTAATTGTACTCGTAAACAGTGTCTTAGTGTTTTTTTCCTCTAGAGCAGTTTGCTTTAATATTTCAAACAACAGAATATGGGAGACATTTGCATTAGGAGGAGGAGAAAAGTCTGTATTTTGACGACGAGCCACTAATTTGGTTAAATCATCTTTACAGAAATGCTGCAATCCATGACGACAGAGTACTTAAAGGTCCCCTGTGGGGGTTTTGACCTCTGGTACTGCAAGCGAGGAAATGTGGATCTAAATAATGCACAATTTAAAAATGTAAAAATATTTGTGTGTTTTTGTGAACAACAGTGAATGTAAACACTCCACAGGGCACCTTTAAAATCTAATTTCAGTCAACAGTGCTGCTGCGAGCATCACCTCCGCACGCATTGTTGCCACTGGTGTTTTCTCCTTTCAGAGGATCAGTATTCACGTTTGCCTTAAAGACATTTCGGTACAAGAGTGCAGCTGCAGGGTGTCCACCGGAAAGTGAGATGACGCGCAGTGCCCTCTCCCTCCCTTCTACTCTGCATCATTTGCCCGAAGGTGTCTGTCATCCTAATGAATTTGAGGAGTGTTTGAAGATTGCCTTCACTCAGAAGGACATGTTGCTAAGCTGGCGCTGACTCTCCGCTTCTATCACTCATAAGTCCAGCAGCTCTTCCCTCTCTCCAATAAACCTCCTTCTCCCAGTGGAAATCACGGGGAAAGGAGATTTATCTCCGCTGGATAATTCTCTCATGTTTCCCCCTTTATAACCTGAAAGACTCGGACGACTAAAACACCATCAAAGTTGTTAAATAAACATAATTAAGCGCATTGAATTAGGGACATATATCTTAATTGAGGCAGCTGAATGAAATAATTTATAAACCATATATGTATTTGAGAATGTGTAGTCGTGTATGTGTTTTTCTGTGAGGTGTATTCATATTCATATTCATTGATTTTGTTTGTTCTGACCTTTCAAATGAATCGGTCAGATAGAAAATGGTGTTATTCAATGTGGTGAGTATTTTGAGGAATGTATTAAGCATGGTACCACAGCGACTCTGTGACTACGGATGAATTCAGCGTAGCTGGACAGTTAATAGGCCTTCGAGGGGTTCCCTACATAGAGAGTCAACCAAAGACAATCAAACGATATTACAGCCGAACAATAAAAGACAAATCAATAAGGACAAATCCACCCGGAGCTTCAGTGTGCAAGAAAAACAAAAAAGGACCGAAGATTCAACAGAATTGATATGAAATTCTGTTGTAAATATTCCTGAAGTCTCTAAGCCTAGATTATTGCATTTCCTGATTTTCATTGTCATATTCTATGTGGCGGCGAGGGATCAATACTCAATATCATAAACCAATACTGCTGCCTCCTTTGGTACGGCCGTGTGCTGCAAAGTCACATCAGACGGATGGAAGCAGGAGAGCAGACCATTGCATGTGTGAGTACCACCATGAACACGTACCCGACGGTACTTTAATGTTTGCTGTATGTAACGTGGGGAATATCCATGTATTTCACGTCATCTAATGGTATTTTGTTCCCTTTCTGCCAAGTCTTCTTTGCCTACATGCGCCTGCTCGAGTGGAGTTGAATTCACAAAAACTCCACATCTATTTCCAACCGGAAACAAATGGTGCTTTAAAAAGCGTGCCTGTCCAGACCTTCACCTGCCTGGAAAAATATCATTGCCATGGTTATCTTTTTTTCTTTTCTCCCCAGTAACAAGAAAATGTTGCTTTGAGTGCTCTTAGATACAATTACTACACCGTATCACCTCATTCTCCCCGAATAGGTCTCAGTATGTATCACAGAGGTAGTAATGTGTTTAATAAAGCCTTGTGTTGAGAAAAAAACACTGTTTCATTGCGTTTGGACACGGGGACCTCACACGGTAGTTCACTCTTAGATGATCACACGGCCGTTTCTGACGAGATGTGCGACGTTTGCAGCTGTAGGAGAGAAGTTTAACCATTTCATGGATAAACAGGTTCCTCTGGTTTTTGGCTGCACGGCACGAAGCTGAAGCCTCCAGTTTTCCCATCCCCCCCCCTACTCACGATACACCACTCCAGCCCTCAGCAACAGCATACAGCATTCAGCTCACATGGAACTGAAAACAACAACCAACACATATGAGTCCAACCCTTTTAATCGTCCTCATCCATGAACTTTGTTACACTGATGATTTGACTCCGTCAGGGTCAGGTCGACAAATATATTAGGTCAGGTTCCCATAGCTTGTATAACGTTGTAACGGACAGTTACACAGCATTGCTTGAAGCAGGAAACACTGCGTGTGGCTGATAATGTATCTGATGAGTCGTCTGCAAATGAACACATTGTTTTTTCTAACAGAGGACTGCATGCTCTTTCAGAGCACAGCATTCTGAAAAATACAGCAGTATTTATGGGACAAACCGTGCCCACAAAATGAAATGTGTAATGACAAACTGTGTACAAGCGGTGGAGCGAGCTGCTGGTCTCCACTGTGTGAATGACCAACCTTCCTCAGGAATGTCAGAGGGAAGTACACCCCAGCCATCTCTGCTATCATCGGCTGACGTCTCAGACCCACTCCATGCTCTGACCCTCATCCGCTACCTCCATAAAACAAGGACCTCTTGATGTATATTCAAATGCAGCTTCTGCATAGCAATGCCTAATAATGTTATTCAACTTCCAAAGGCATCACAAATCAGATATGAAGCCTCCATGCTCAGATCATAAAGCTGGTTGGAAGTGAACCTCAGAAGCCAAAGCGTGGCAGAAATCTTTGACGTTCTGCTTTGTTTCCTCTTTCATACGTTTCTGTCTCCGTTTTTTTTTAAGATAAGCATTTTGAATCCGTCACATCCAAGCTGACATTTTAACCGCCGTGTGCATATGATGCATATGATGCTGAAATGTGATGCGGGCAGACCTGCAGTAGGATTACAGAATGTATTGCAACATTCACTCTATCTGGAGGCGTTTTCAGGTCCGGTCTCTGCAGGGTCTCCATGAGGTTTTACCTGCAAGCCACTCCCTCCTGCAACACAGTTCATAATGTCAGTGACGGGTCATAAGAGACATGAGCCACAGTATTGAATCTTCTTATATGCAATCAACTGCCTTTAAAGGAATAGCTCGACATTTTGGGAATGTTTATTCACTTTCTTGTCGAGGACTAGACTTTTTTTTAAGTGAGACTCCTTTTAAAAAAAAACATTAGCATTTCTTGGGTTATGTTGCAAATTTAAGCTTAAAGACTGGAAACATGGGGGTAAAAAACTTAGCCTGGCTCTGTCCAAAGGCAACAAATCCACCTACCAGCACCTCAAAAGCTCATTTATCAACATCCATTAAAAATCCAAATTTAAAAACATCAATTCGTCATTCTACAGGACTGTTTTGGGTTATTTCTTGGTAGGACCAGTTGCCACCAACCAAGCAGAGACTCCAGAAAGTTGCTTGGGCAAAGCCAAGAAATAATCTGGCAAATATCCCCCTTAAAGCTGCAAATTCACAGTATTTTGGTTTATACTTTGTGTGGATACAATGTGTTAATTTCTGAGCTGTTTCCAGTCTGAATGTAGCATCATATCTCTCAGGGGGAAAGGGAACGATTCCTTTAAAATCATCTTCAAGCCAAACCAGACAACAGAAAGACTCACATGTCCCTGCAGCTATGAGCAGCTTCACTATCTTCTGAGATGTGTGGCATCATACAGGGCTGTGTCCCCTTCCTGAGAGTGGGATTTTTTTTTTTTTTTTTTTAGAAATGAATTCGAGAGAAGTGAAACACAGTGTTGAGCTGCTGCCCACTCCGTCCCTGGAGTTGATTTTGGCACCACAGGACAGCAAGAGGTCCACAGCGGAGGCGTGGCCTGTTCTTCTAGTGCAAATGCAATGTGGACATGCAGTCATTGTGACAAACACATAGTAGTTTAAGACCTAGATTTCACAAATAGCCAAATATTATGCGTGATATAAATTCAGGCACAAATAAAATGCACATTCATCTTATCTCCAACATTCATGTCAGCCCCGTGGCTCTTCGGGGCTCTGACAACGTCCAGGCTTCCCCCCCTCTGCAGGCCCAGCGAACGGCCCCGGAGCCCAGCTGAAGCACAGGAGGATGGTCCCATTCTATTAATAGCACACACTTCAGGCCACTAGAGGCTGGAGCTTTAGTGGGTGAAGATAATCTCAACCAATCTCATCATCATCTTTACAAACAAGCCATGTGCCCGAACGTCTTACTTGATCTTTAAAGTTGATATCAGATCCTTTTTCTCCGTAAAGAAGTGTGTCCATCCGGAGAGGCTCGGCCTTTGGGGGAGAGCCTGCCTCATCATGGACATTACTGTTCCCACTATCAGCCGCATACTTCTCTATTATATTCACTTTGCCTTCTCCGGCTGCATTCATGAATCCTGCAGTATCCGTAGGCTCTATCTGTCACACAGAAACACAAAGGGAAAGACAGAGATTCCATTTTTATATCTGTTGTGCACATGAAGATAAGGTTTCTGAAAATGGTAGCTCACCACAGGGATTTCCACGGACTCCCTGGGAGGAGGTTTCCTTGATCTTATTTCTCTGTGATATTCTCTCCTCCACTCAAGTCTAAAGTCTCACAGTGTTGTGTGGAGGAGATGTTTCTCTCTCTCTGCTCTGCCTGGAAAATGACAAAGAGTATAAAACACTATTAGAAAGCCCATACGAGAGGTACTATTGTACTATGTGCTAAAGTAGGCTGAAGGGTATTGAGCAATGGGAATGGTGATGATAATGTTGAAATAAATTCAGAGCATCAAGTTAAGCTTGGCAATAACATAAGCAATATTCCTGATGAAATGTCTCATATGTGCTTTTCACAGACAAATTCTTGGCTGGTGGATTCTTTATCAATTATGAAAACCCTTTGCTTGTGAGAAACATTAAAAAAAAACACATTTTCAAATAAAGAAGCCAAATTATGTCCCAACTAAGACCTTCGACGCATTAAGGGATGATATGGACCCTGCTGGCCAAAACCTAATCACGCCACTTTTCAATCCAACTGCAAGAAATTTCACATTTAGTGGTCCTTGATATGTGGTCTTCAATGTATCCCCAATGGATGCTGAATTAATATAACAGCTCATTAATTCAAATTTATTCACATAAAATACGCTTATGTGAATACATTTAACACGTTTACACAAATCAGGGATTATTTAATTGTGGTATGAGTCACATGGCTTTTCATTCGTGGGGAGTTTCTATGGATTATCATTCTGTCATATGAATGAAAAACCATCACAACTGCCACTTTGGACAGTATTTCTCGTACCTACCTGAGCTTTCTTCGTCCGTCACATTGGCTGCACGATGTCTTCCATCTCTGTTGAAACGCTCAAACATTTGGATTTTAACTGTTTATCAAATCGGATGGACTGTGGTCACTTTATACAGAACCGCTGCAAGCCACCTGGGTTCATTGTGTCACTCCATCAAACAGGTGTGTGTTTGTGTGTGTGTGTGTGTGTGCACTTTGGTGTGCCAGCATCACAACCTCCCTCTCCCTCCTCTGTCTTTCCCTCTCTGTCATGCGCGCGCGCACACACACACACACACACACACACACACACACACACACACACACACACACACACACACACACACACACACACACACACACACACACACACACACCAGTGACATCCATGTTTCTTTGCTTTTACACTGAACTCATCTTCTGGACACCTCCCCCTTTCTCTCCCTGACATTTACGTACAGATTTGCCTTTTTATTGGATGGGACAATTGGTCCCGCACGTGCATATTTACATGCATTCCTGCCTCAGTGTGACGTGTTAATGTTTAACCGGTGTTATTGAGGGAGGCAGAGTTCAGTGGAGTAGGAAGCAGCAGCCATTTTAGCTGCACAGAACACCGCTTTCCCCTCCAAGCATGGAGCACAGGCTGGCTGACAGTTAACCAACAGCTTCCGTCTCTACCGGGCCGGCTGTGAGTTACATTCTTCATATTACTCAATTGATGTTCCTCTTATAAAAAAATACAGTTTTCTTTTGTGGTGAAATAGGTTGTTTTTATGACGAAAGTTTGTCTTTACAACAGGGAGAAGCAATGTTAGCTCAAGACAGGATTGAGATTCTAATCACTTCTGTGAGTTTTATAATATGTGTGTGTGTGTGTGTGTGTGTGTGTGTGTGTGTGTGTGTGTGTGTGTGTGTGTGTGTGTGTGCGTGTGTGTCAGGTGGACGTACAGGTGCCATGGTGATGCTGAATCACTTGAGTGTCGAGGATCCAGACGATGGCTCTCCACTGCTGCCTGAGGCGGCGGACACTGAAACACCCACGCCTGCCTTCTGCAGACAGCGAGGGATCACAAAGACCGACACCAGGGAGTTTTTCCTCCGCAGGTACATCTCTGCAGGCACTGTATTTATTTTTATGATTACTGTTATTCAATGCTATGACGCTCTCTCTCTCTCAGGAGTGAGAACCTCGCCCTCAGCCTGGTGCTGCTGATCGGATGCTACTCGGCTATTCTGATTCCTGCATATCTCCCCTCTGATAGAGTGGCAGCTCTCAGTGAACACGACCAGAATCTGGTACAGATAAACATCTTAGCAACATGTTTTTTTTTATAATTTCTTCCCAGACTAAATCTCTCCGTTTGCCCCTCTCGTCAGGTGTTACTAAACCAGTCAGCCTCCCTGCTGTCAGGTCCCTGTCAGCCTGGCTGGTGTCTGAACCACCTCAAGCCCTTGTCGTGCTCTGCAGGCCTCCTGGACATCCCCGTGTTTGTGCAGCAGGACGGGCCCGTGCCCTGGGATCGGTCCCCTCCTCTGGGGCTCCAGGGCAGCGAAGAGCATCTGGCCCTGGCTCTTGCATCTCTGCCTCAGCCGGGCCTGCCTCCGTCATTGAGGAATACGGGGAGCTGCAGGCGATGTGTGGTGGTGGGCAATGGAGGCGTTCTGCATGGGAGCCATCTTGGAGCCCACATAGATCAGTATGACATCATTATCAGGTAGAATGTAAAGACATTCTAGTGTGACAGACTATGGTGGAGAAAACGCCCTTCATTAAGAAAACACAATCCGTTTCATCTCTGCTCCCAGGCTGAATAACGCTCCAGTGTCTGGCTTCGAGAAGGACGCCGGCTCCCGCACCACCATCCGGATGGTTTACCCAGAGGGAGCGCCTCACTCTGCAAACGAGTACAAGAAGACCACCATGGTGGCCCTGGTGGTGTTTAAGAGCTTGGACCTGGACTGGCTCACGTCCATCATCACCAAACAGCCTCTGGTGGGTCTCTACATCACAGGAACGCTGTCATACATAAGCCGCTAGTGTCACAGTAACACCAATATCACATGATCACACTAACTGGTTCGACATCTCCTGTGTTGTTGTTTTTTAAATAGAGCTTCTGGTCCAAAATCTGGTTCTGGAGGGAGGTGGTGGATGATATTCCACTGAGCCCAGAGAGCTTCAGGATCCTCCACCCGGAGATTATTCACAAGACGGGACAAGTCCTACAGAAATATGCTCTGAGACAAGGAAGCGTGAGTTCCAACATGCTTTTCTCATGCTTCGTTGTGAGCTTCCACACAACACCGCATGCAGAAAGGAACACAAACATTGGCACAACTGTGTGTACTAACCTGAATAATGTATGGATATGAGCCAGGCTCATGTATTGACGATAACCCGGGGAATTAAGGGAGTGAAAGATGAGCAAACACAACCTTCAGCTCAAGAGGACATGACCAATCGTACTGCGTCTCCTCTCCTCGTGTAGATGATCCCAACCCTGGGTGCCAGCGCCGTGGTGATGGCTCTGCAGCTGTGTGACCAGGTGAGCCTGGCAGGGTTTGGGTACGACATGCAGCACCCGGAGGCCAGGCTTCACTACTACGAGGCCATACGCATGGCCGCGATGAAGGCTCAGGTACGTTTAGATTGCGACACAACGGGATGAATTTTTAAGGCTCACGAGCCTCGTGTTTGGATTTAGTTGTGGCTTATTTTTATTATCATCATCATCCAGGTGGTGCATGACGTCAGCGCTGAGAAGCTCTTCCTGAGGGACCTGGTGGCTTCTGGAGCCGTGACCGACCTCACAGGAGCTCTGTGAGCCAGCAGGGCGGACGTTGATAATGTACTGAACTCCACATGCACTCCTCCTCCATAAGTACACCCTGCTGGAAGAATCCTGCACGACTGACCTTTAAGTTGCTCACAGTCTAGAGGGTTGACTGACGAGGGAGCAAACTAAACGCCAAGACGAGCTCGTGATTGGCGAGACTAAACTTAGCGTATCTCGTCACCGGCGGTTACGAGTGTGGTGATTGTCATGGATGAATAATTGTGCCATCACACATGGGAACGCGTTCAGCGATTGACTGGGTTTTGTAAAATGCAGCGCTATGTCTATTCTGTTTACAATAACTCAATAAACAAATGAACGTGAGACTACTGATATTTATTGTCTCCAAAGAAATAATCCATATTAAAAGGGAGACGTACCGGTGCATGTTTCATTCATACAAGTTATGAGGCGAGCAGTAGGAGAGAGCAATGGGCAGCATGTGCATTTATAAAAAAATTATCAGCTGCAAATTTTAAAACGTGAAAACAAAACTTACAGTATTAATAATAAATAGCAAACAGGTCAGCATTCAAAAATATATGATCAAAGTTAAGATATTCTCAATGTACTTCATACAAGTTCACAAGTGCACAGTGGTGTTTGATTATCATAAACGCAAGAGCTTCCAATGAACAACGTTAGGTGACCTAATCATCGAATAAAAACATATCTACAGAAGTGGGCGTGTCTTCAACAGTGGGCGTGTCTACAAAAATGGGTGTGTCTATAAGGGTGGGCGTGCCTACAGCAGTGGGCGTGTCTTCAACAGTGGGCATGTCTACAAAACGGGCATGGCTTCAAAAGTTGGCGTGTCTACAAAATGGGCGTGTCTACAGCATTGGGCGTGTCTACAACAGTGGGTTGCGTGACGGCTCCCACAGTTTGCTTGCCAGCTGCCTGCAGTGCTGGAGGATGATCTCGGAGGGGATGACCCCCAGGTGAACCGTCAGCAGCTCGTAACACTTCACCACCTCGCCCTGGTGATTCTTGCTGTAGTACCGCAGCAGCTTCCTGCACGACACATCACGTTCTACAGTTGGCACCAACTCTCATTTCGGATGCATAGATGGATCTGTTTGTTGGTGGCGCGCGGCGTGGTTTTACCTGTAGTAGTCCCAGGCAAGCATCCCGATGGGGGCGGAGTCATCGGGGAGGACTGGTAGGTCCCCTGCCTCTAACTTGAAGCCCTGATGATCAGATATACAAATTCTTAGATGCTGTTTGTTTGTTTTTTTTACAGTATTGCGGGGTGCTTCATTGATTTTTTCGTTATTGTCATGACATGCCAGCAACTAACCGTTTCATTTTCAAACCAGAGGAAGTAGCAGAAGTAGAAGTCTCCGTCACGCAACGTGACCGTGGAGTAGCCCTTCTGGAGATAGCGCCGAGTGGTGCTGACCAGGCTCCACACCTTCATGCCGGATTAGTAAAGAGAAATTAATTTAGGGCAAATGTTGGAGAAATATGCTTATTCGCTTTGTTACATGCAGGAATATTTCTCGCCATTAGCAGTAACTTCCTGGAGTCTCCACAGGTTGCCTGGCAACTGTTTCCCCATTTCCAGTCTCTATGTTCTCTCTCTCTCTCATACATATAGAGCCAGTTTGCTAAGCAGAGTACATTAATTGCTTTTAAGACGTGAACGTCTGGGGTGCTTGACCTTGCTTTTGATGAACTGAGCCACCGGTCCCTTCCCCAGCTCAGACGTGCTGCGCTCCGTGATGTTGAGCGACGGCGCAATCATTTGGCCGCTGGATCGGTCCACGCAGATAAAATGGATGAGGCCGGGGAAATCCTCCAGGTAAGTGAGATCAGCTGGGTCAAGATCCAACACACCCGGGACAACAGGGACTTACGTTTCAGAGTTGTTCAAATAAGCACGCACATCCAGAAATGTTACAAATTCACACAAGAAGCAGGATTATTTTGACAGGATATGACACCATGGTGATATTCCTCTTGCTTTTCACCAGAAGGAAATCCTTCCAGTCCATCAGTTTCTCTCTGGGAGACAGTGTGAGAGAAGAAGAGTAGAACAGAAAGAGAATAAGACATGAACAAGGGTGGATATCGTTGTAGTAAAAACTAGGCACAACATTCTAAGTGGACTGATACACACTGCACCATGGTCTGGGCTCGTTCCTGCAGACCGGGGGAGAGACGGCGAGGAACGTCGGCCGGTCCAGAATCAATGAGGAAGCACTGTCTGTATATGCCACACAGCTGGGTCTTCATATCCTTACACAACGGGATGAGTCTAATTCAAAAACATGAACGTAATCATTCAGAAGGAGCGCCCCCACCGCGTTGCTATTACACATTTTGGCCAGCAGAGGGCTGCAGCGGACTTACTCTTTGGAGAAGCCAGGTCCTCCTCTGGCAAAGGCCAAGTTCTTGAACTCTGTCCAGACATAGTGCAACTGTGCAGACTGTGAGGGAACACAAGCACATTTCATTTGCATATATATAAACATTGAAAATATTCTCTTATGATGAAAGCATTTTAAAACATTAATTTAGCTAAGGTAACTTGTTATATTAGGTGCTTATACTGAATATTCAGTTGGTTTATTCAAGTTTAGAGGGTGGTAACCAAACACACGTTGGAAAAAAGATTGTTTTGTATTCTAATTCTAAATAAAGATGAACAGTTCTCTGTTAAAAAATAGTTTTTCACAGCATACAGGAACTATAAAGTGTTTCACGCTTTGTATAAATGAAACTGTAATAAAAAAGGAGCATAAAAGGAAGATTGACTCTAGACTATGATATAAAAATACAATATTTTAGAGTAAATTATTCTTATTATTGTTGAGTATTTGTTAAGAAAATATAGCTACACATGAAAACACATACCTGTATCTCACTCGGCCCCAGGGCTTTGATGAATTTATCCAGCTTGCTGCGGATTTCGTGTATAGTGGGCTGGCCTCTCGTGGCAGCAGATCCCTCTTGGCCTTCATTTAAACGCTTCTCCAGTTTGGCGAAGGCCTCCAAAAACGTATACACCGACATGGCCACTGCACTGGTGGGAATCTGGCAGAGACGAGAATAGATGTGTAAGTGGTTCTCCAAGGGAGCAAAGATGTGTTGTTTATAGTGTGAACACTGCAGTGTAGTTAAACAAGTGTGTGTGTGTGTGTGTGTGTGTGAGAGAGACTGCGACGCGACGACTGAGAGGGAGGAGATTGCTGTGCACGTGGATGTGTGTCGGTGTCCACAAACCTTAGTTAGAAGCACAAGTGAGATGCCGGGCCACAGCGGCAGACAGTACATGGAGTGAGGCATCATGGGATACAGCCCGTCTTTGAGGGAGACTTCCAAGAAGACTCTGCGAGGGGTCGAAGGGTCGGGTGGAGGAACTTCCAGAGTCTGCAAGCTGTCCTCTGCCATCTGAAGACATTATGGTCGTGTCCAGTCTCATTGAAAGCAGTCGGTTCACAATGAATCAGGATTAGGTTCACACTGAGATGGACCCTCACCTGGACGTCTGGGTCCACAAACTCAAACACAGGTGTGCTTCCTCTCACTGGTCTGCCTCCTGACACACATCACGAAAACACACCGTTGTTATTACACTGTAATAAGAGAACCACTGCTCCCAATTTGAATACACAGACTCTTCCACACAACCCACCCGAGCTGCTGGAGTCCAGGTCTGTAGGGGAGGGCTCCGGCGTGTAAAAGCTTTCTGGACCAGAACCGGACGTACTCTCGATGTCCTTTACAGGAAAAACACACAAAATGCACAGGGACCGACAATAAGCAATCAGAAACAAGGTGACATCGTGTGTGAGTGGCTGTCGACATTTTCTACCTCAGGATTGGGATCATCCACGTCCATGTTGCTAGGATACATATTCTGTGCCATGATGATGAGGGCCAGGAGGTCGGAGGTGCAGAGCGTGCTCGCATTGTGGCTGGAAGGAGCAGCAAAGAAGATCCCTCACAAAGAATTATTCAATGGATTCAAATGAAGCCTCTTCACTGACTATGAAATAGGGGTTTAAGGACGTGTCGGTACCTGGAGTAGAAGGCGAGCAGCTTGGTGTGAACCAGGATGAAGGCGTGCAGCACCTCCTCTCCTGCTCTCTCCACACTGCTGTTGAGCTGCTGAACTAAACGGCGCTCCAGGAACTCGATGCACTGCTCGCACAGCGTGGGGTGGATCAGCCTCTCCACCGCCTGAGAGAGGGAGGAGAACGCACATTAGAATGAGCAGAAAAGGGCTCTCTTTTTCTTCTTTTTTTTTTTTAAATAAAAATTACTGTTTACATTTTAGGATGATAATTTAAATGTCAAGCTGAAGATTGTAGAGTAGACAGCGATACAGACACGGCTTGAACCATCGGCTTGTCATTCACACCTAACCACTAAAAACTAATGTTGTATGTTTCATAGAAATAGTTCAACACACATTAACAAGGAAACAAAAGGGAGCAGATATATGATATAAGATATATGAATGAGATTATATATATAATATAAACACCCAATTTAAGGATTTTCTATCTGTTTCTGCCATCTAGTGGTTAAAGTTTTTACATCCAGAATCTGAATGAGCTTCACTTATAAATAATGTGTCTCAAAAAGAAATTAAAAATCTGTGAGATTGATGGAAACAAAGAGCCAAATATATATTGTTGAGCATGAAAAAGACACTGACACTAGAAATATGACAGAGTATACCCCTAAATAATAATAATAATAATAATGTGTGAGCATTTTCATAACACTGACAGCTCAATAACGTCTCTGGCTTTGCTTTATTGCATACAGGACTCCTGTGGGGACAAACGTATTATCTGAACTCCACTATAAAGCTGTGTCTTTTGTTATTGTCTTGTCCTCATATAACATAGGAATAAGAAACGCTACAAAAAAACAAGTGATAATTGACTTTAAGGCCTCGTACGAAGTAGCAATGCACTGCACCTCCACTAAGAAGCTCTGGTCGTTCTCTCGGAGGTGACTGTAGGTCTCCAGCAGGCTCTGGAGAAGCTTCCACAGCCGCGCTCGCTGCTCCGTGTCCTGAGGCCGCAGTCTGGTGACAAACACACAGGTCACACATGAACCAGGCGCCGCGTTGGAAACCCGTGTCAACGAGGAACACACAGAAGGTCTTACTCTCTCCTGAGGAGGTGACTGCTGAGGGTGACCATGCCGAACATCACCTCGATAATCTTCTTCATCACATAGACCTTCCTCCTCAGGTCGCCCTCCCCCTCCTCGCCGTCTCCATTCACAGCGATGTAGAGACACTCGTCGAACTGAGGAGGACACGAAGCGGCCTCATGAGGAACGGCATGGAAAACTAAGTCAAAGATGGTTGTTTTAAACTGTTCACTCCAGGGAGGGAAGACCTCTTTGGACCTCACACGGAATGGACCAGAAACAAAAGTGTGTGTCACGCGCTGCATGAGAACAAAGGCCGGTTTGATTCCTTAACGAGCCTCACATGACGCTTTGCTGTAAGTCTTCATTTAGGTCACAGCGCTCCTACTGTTGGCAAAGCTCAAGAATGCAGGAATGTGCTTTTCTTTAATGGATATGAATGGATAAACTAGCCTGTGGGATGTGTGCAGGGGGTGAAAACGGGTATCGGTGTGGAAGTCACCTGGTGTAGGACGTAGATGTGGTTGTTTTCTGTGGTGAAGGAGGTGTAGCTGTCACCCAGCCGGTCCAGCATGGTGATGCTGGAGATGATGACGGGAGCAAACAGAGTGCTGATGCTGTCCTCAAAGGCAGGAAGCTGAACCATCACAACAAAGAAAAGGAGAGAATACATTAAAAAAAAAAGAAAAAGGTGAAGAGTGATCGTAACAGAAGCCAGTTTAAAGGAAGCTTTGTTCACTTCCTCCTTTACCCCATGGCCGTCCTCTTGAGACGCCCCGTACTGATCCTGGACATTCTGCTGAAATTCTGCGTCGGTCCAGTAGAAGAGGACCTCGGCGCTTTCACTGGCGATCAGCAAGCACTTCATCTGGACCAGAGATGCACTCCTGTCCCGCTACGCTGTGGCGTCCTACGTCCTCCAACCACGCCGCATGCTTTATGCTATTAAGCAGAAGGAAACAAACGACATATAAAACGGTCTGGAACATTATTTTTCACACAGCCTAGTTATGAATACATGGAGCAACTGATCGCAAGGGGGAACTATTTCCCACAGTCCGTCGCTCTTTGAGCTAAAATAAACTATTATATTTTATTAATGACAACCTCTGTTGAGAGACTAAGACCTGAGCTCTCTTTTGGTTATTTTTAATTTATCTTTGCTATTTGGGCTTATTGGGACCTGATAATTATAAAAACTAACTAAGCATCCTCTTTAGACATGATGTCGTTTTGTAAGTGTTCACGAATGTGAACATCGGGCCCCCGTTAAGCAGAATTAAGCATTATAATTAATATAATAATAGTAATAAATTAAACAATAATAATAATCATAATAATAATACATTTTATTTATAGGAACCTTTCAGAGCCCTCAAGGAAACTGTACAGTGAATAAAAAACAACCAATAAAATACAAAACAAACAATAAGTTTAAATAGTTCAGATAGGACGGTTTAAATTAGACGGTGCGATTTCAATCATAGGGAAAAGGCCGTTTTAAACAGATGGGTTTTGAGTGTGGGTTTGAATAGTGGGCGTGAAGTGACATTTCTGAGGTCAGGTGGTAATGAGTTCCAGTGCCGGGGGTTAGAGCGGCTGAACGCTCTGCTCCCCATTAAGGTATAGACAACCCAAAATGTGATGATGAGGTGTTAAGGTTAACAAAAGTAAGGTCAGAGGGGATTTCAAATAAGACTCCACTGTTATCACATTCACTGATGCTGACTAATGAGATATATATTAATAACACATACAGTATATTGTCATTCTCAAGGAAAGGTTTGCTGTGTGGAACTGGATCAGCGTTGGAGACATCAGCCTTAATTTGGTGATAAATGGGTGACGACGCTTATTAAAAATCTACAAACAACTAAAATGTCTGGACTTCAAGGCCAATTTGCAAAGATGTTAACGATCATAAGAAGAATGCCATTGTGAAATCTCCCTGCTCTGCTCTCTTCACCATAGCAAGGCAGACAAAAAAGGCTATTGCGACACTTCCTTAATGTTGCCAACCAACATCAAAGCTGAGAACTCGGCCTGCAGCGCTGAGAACTTCATTTGGTGTTAATGTGGCATGAGAACTTGTGATGAGAACTCTTTTTTACAAACCAAACGAAACGAGCAGATTAAGTAATGAAGCCAAGCATGAGTTGCAGCCCTGCTGTATAGGAATCAGTTAAATCCAACATTCAAAATCCTGCTTTTACATTCATCTATTAACAAGAATAATTTAAGGATATAATGTATAACAACAAATGGGGATACATTTTTCTGCATTACTTTTATTATTTTAATAACATTTCCCTGTTTATACTTTTCATAGGGCTGCTACTTTATCTACAGTGAGGTATTAATACTTTTACGTAAGTAGTATTCTTGCTATATGAGCCTGTGTAGAGCTCACAGGGTCCATCCAGCTGATCTGTTCCGATCCTTAAACTACATCCCGTGTTTTACCTGAAGCCTCGAGTAACTTCCCCTTACCAAAACTAGAACTCCGCTGGCGCGTGCTCACGGTGCACGCGCAGCACAAACACACACACAGTTATACTTCATGTCAGGACTCACTCTGGGTTTCTCTGGAGATTTCCGAGCCCGCATCTCAGTCCGGTGTCTCCGGCGTCCAACTCCCCTCCTCGGCTCGGCTCGCGCGTACGACTCAACGCCGTCCTGTTTCCTCCAACGGCGCGCGCGCCGCCCAGTCACGTGACACTAGCTGCAGGAAGTTCGCGCTGATCTGAGAACAGATAGATACGTCAAAGCTATTGAGAGGAGGATGTCTTGTTCGTGGATCAGAGCTGGTAGTAAAAAAAAAAAAAAAAGAAAGGAGGATGTTCTTGTCGACGGGCTGCTCTCCTCGAGGAGCCCCGGTGTTCCGCGAGGCAGGGAAAACAGTCACGTGCTCGTGTTGAATGTGGGGCACGTGACCGAGGGGCTGGCGGGGCAGGGACAGTTTGGTATTTGTGGAATGCAGTTTAATGGTTGAGATTAGAGTTGGTCATGTATCTCTAAGAAAAGTACACATAATAAAGTAATCCTTTAGGGAAATATGTAGGAATACAAAACACATTTTCAGATTGAGTTTTCTCTTTGACACGTATATATACAAAATATATATAAACATTCAAGTTATTAATTTATTGCTTTCCTGCAACATGCATGGACCTGAAAACATTAAAAAAAAGTCACTCAACTCACAAATGTAGTATTTTAAGTAATTCCATAGTAATATTTGAACTAAACACAGCAAAGCAAAACATTAAAACTACTATTAATTTGTTTAAAAATGTTTTTTTACTCTGAACTCAATATCGAGTAGCCTCCCACATTTGTTCCAATAGGTCTTTCCTGGTTCACATTACATGTATGCTGCTTACACACAGATACACATTCACCAAAACACCAGGATGTTTCTCGGACAATGTTTTGATGGCTATAACAAATCTGTGTTGTATCACAATATTCAGCGCAGAATGTATGCTTGGCTCCTGAGCGGAGCAAAGAACCCCATAGTAACATAAATATTTAGGTTTTATTAACCTTGCTTGGGTCAAAATGGTCCAAAATGCCAAGAGAGCTCCAACGTTGCGGGCCAAAGTCTAATCTAGTCCATCGGTTTTCTGCGGATCCAGCATTCATGGAAGTCTTATTTAAGCTGACTCCTGTATATACAGAGTAAACATGGAGAAATCCTCAGTGTATGCTAACGGGGGGGAAGGGGGCCTTGCATGTCTCAAAATGGATCACAGAGTGTAAACAGTGTTAGGCAGGCCTGGGTAACGGTTACCTCCACTAAGGAGGCACTGTCACGCAGAAGTGGAAAGACACGGCACAGTCCGCCCGAATCACAACACAATTAGCTTTCACCAGGGGGAAGTGACGCTCAGAGGTTGTTATCTCAACGTACAGGTTTATAGGAGCCAACGTTTGCCAAACAAAAGCCTCTCGATAAGATCCTGGTCTGAAAATCGCTCATTGATCGATGCCGCGTGGTCGGTTATTACTCGCAGGTCAAGTATACTCAACAAACATACGTTTGATTTTAGTAAAAGCAATCGTTTCAAACTAGAAGTCATTTAGAAAATGTGTCGTATCAAACATTTGAACACTAACAACCCATTTCAAGCAATTTTCTTGAGAAAGTGCAGCCCTGCACGTCTGACACATTCTGCTAAATGTGCACACATCACATGGACGGCCTTGGTGGTGATGAATCAGATTTGTCGGCCTGAATGGACCAGGTGTTGACAGCTCTGGTTTGATTCCTACACGGCCTGTTTGAAATGAACCACACGCGAGATAGTTCCTGAGATTCATTTCTCACATAAAAGCAAAAAAAAAAAAAAAAAAGCCCATTTCACACGAATGGAGCTTATAAAAAAAGCATAATTAATGCTTTGGATGGCAGCTCTTGAAGGGGCCGCCAGCGTTAATGACTCGCTGACATGAAACCTCAGTGTAGTTCAAGCCTGGTTTCACTTTCTACAGAAATCAATTCAGATATCATGCTGGTGGGGGAGAAAACGGATCAAACATTTTATTTTTTTTTAGTCAAAGGTCACACAAGATCCTTCATCTTCCCGTCTACATGTTCCTACCGAGCAGATGCCAGCATGTCTATGCAATCAGCAGACACTGAGCCAGTTCTGGCCCGGCTTCAGTCTGTCTGGGCCAAAGCTGAGGTCTGGAGGTTTTAGCCCCATCCCGGCTTCATGTTTCCCATCAGCAGCTGTCTCATGCAGTGACAAGACAGCACTACAAAGACTTGCTCCAGCTGCTTCCACATCTGGGGCCAAAAGAGTGTAACAGTTTGTGCGTATGTGTAAGAGTGTTTAAGGACTCTGCTAGAATCTGTCAGGTTTTATTGACAGGTTCTTTCTGTAGGAGGGCATATGTGCTTTTATTTGCGCTCCTGTGTGAGTAATTATCACATCCTCTTACTTCTTTGTTTCCCCTTTCTTCTCATCGGGACCATGTGCTTCTGCTACATCCTGTTACGGCCCGAGAATGGCATTGCTCAATGTTAATTTGCATGATTGGCAGCTGCTGAAACACAAGTATCGTCTCTTGTGTGCAACTACTGAGTTCACAAGCAAAGTTTTAATTCATTTGATCAGTTAAAAAAAAGCAAAATCTGACTAGGAATGCATTCCATGCTTTAGTGTAGCTTGTGGAATGAGCAATTTGTCATTTTATTATATATATACATGCGTAAAAAAAGACAACTTCTTAGGTATTTGTAGGTGTTTATTATCAATGTAAACTTTTTTTTAAGAAAAAATAATATATAGGCACACTTTACATATTAAAATAATGCTCTCCAAAAGAAATATGAACATCTCTACATGAACTATGAACAAATATTGTTTATCCTCAACATGTCCGGGCACTGAGCCTGCTCTTGCTTATCTTCCACCGTGTAAGAGTGTAGAAATGTATTCATTGTTCTTATTCGTGTCAATACAGAGAACATGAAGTCTTTACTCACTCTGAGCTTTTATCTTGAGAATAACAAGTCAATCTTTAAATAAGATGGTTACATTTATTATGAAATACAACTTGAAAAAAAACCCTGTCTGTGTGCACGACGTGTACATCACAGTTATACCATTATTTAATAAAAATGATTTTTCTATTTTAGATAGGGCATGCCAACATGCCTGTATTTTATAATGGAAATATAAAGACAAAGCAAAGCATAAATTAGATGTACGTTATGCAAGTAAACATATCAAGCTTAAATCACTTACTTTCATCACTTTTTTATGTACAATACATCATCTAATAATATATATATATGACAGTAAATCTGTACAAAATTATGTAAAATATATAAATGTATATTTAGTACAAAAAAATCCTAGCAGCAAAAGAGGCTTATAAAACGTGAGATCACACTGAAGATCGTGAGATAAGTTAAAATACACCTGAAAGTGGAATATCAGAATTATTCTTATTATTTTCTTAAATCAGAAGCAAAAAAAAAACCCGGATTTGTGTGGATGCTGGCTGCGTGAGGACAGACGTTACAGTTGGGTTCACATTGTTCATTGTGCATCTTGGCTTTCGTACTCGCGGTTAAACTGATTGAAACCTGCAGCGGAGAAGCAAAGACATACACATCGTACAAAAAAAAACAGCCTTTAGAAGAAACAGACTTTCCCTTTAAGCCGCTGGATATGGCAACGGAAGAAGCATATACTTTTAGGGGCAAAACAGACTGGACAGACACATCAGTAGCTTTATCAATAAAACACACACACACGCACACACACACGCACACACACACACACCCATGGGATTTTCTCTTTGTGGAAAGGATCAAGTCAAACTGAAGCTGACTTGTGTATGCTTTAGAAACGTTGCCTGTTCAGTTTTCTGTTGGCCAGTGAAAGATTAGAAAAGCCGCAGAGATAACAAACTCTGGGTTTTTACAATCCGGGAAGAAAAAAAATATAGCTTAATAGAGTCAGAGAATGTGGACTTTTATGATGTTGAATAACTTCATGCGAAGCCAGGAAACAATCACTGTCCATATACAGGTCTTATGAGGCGTATGAGGTGTTGCTGGTAGGAGAGCTGAAAAGTGTTCAGTGCAGCCCTTTTTCTATGGCGTTGGTGAGTCTTTGTTGCGAGGAGAGAAGACGACAAGGGAAGGGCCAGGTCGATCTGTAATTTAAAAGTTACCATTGATATAATGGCTGGAGAGGAGTGTTAAACCGGAGGATTGCACTGTATTCAAGCTCAAGTGTTCTTGAGCAAAACACAAACATCCTAGCAAAGTGGTATTTTGACCTCTCTGCGTTTTCCCAAAAAGATGTAAAAAAAATAATAATTAAGAGCCATACAGTTTTTTTAAGCTTCGAGTCAAACCGGCAGAGGGTTTGTGGGTCAGTGATATCTTCGGCAGGCGTATGCGTTAATGTTTTTGACGACATAGAAGCCTATGGTCATGGGAGGCATGGCTATCGTCCGTCCAGCTCTCAGTGTCTTAGGCTTCAACTCGGGGAATGTCTCATTGTCCACCATGACCAGCTTCTCCCCGTTCAGCTGGACATATCTGCAAAAAAGAGGAGAGCAGGGAACACAGACGGTGTAAGATAAGTGTGACGGCTCGCTACGCCCGATTCTGAGACACCACGATGCACCTTCAGGCATTTCATTCTCTCAGTTGTACACTTGGGGGTGCTGTTGTTGCAAAATGTCACAACTGCACAGTTGTCCAACTGGACTTAAGGAGAGGAATCTGCAGTGAAACAGTCAACTGCACTGAAATAATCCATTTTAAACACTTCTGCAATAATCACTGCACCTACCCTTTGCAGTACCAGTTAAAATATTTCAGTACAACAAAATATTTTAAATATAGTTTTCATAGACAAATTGTTTAAAATATATACATTCTTTTAGATATAATTACATTTCCATGTTCTTTGAAATCATCATTGCGTGAGACACAAAACTTTTAGAATATGAAAGATAATTAAAAAAAGCAGCTATAACACGTAATAGTTGTTAAGGTGCCCTCTTTTACAAATGGACTATGGATATATATAGTGGTAATTATCACAAAACATTTGTACAATAACAAATAAATTGAACCGTAAATAAGCAGACCGCAGAATGAGAAAACAAGCAGTAATATATCATAAAAGGTCCTTCACAACGGCCAGCTTTAGTAGGACTTCCCCCCCTTTTTTAATTAAAATGTAATTTTATTCTTACATGATTGCTATGTGTTATAAATCATGTTCTGGAGAGAAATGATTTCATTTACTGCATTACCAGCTTTAACACACACCAATTCCACTGTAAAGTGCTGCTATTATTAGTAAACCATATTTCATTATATTGTAAAGTTCACAATGATAAAATGATTGAGGCCAATGGTGTGGCTATTTTTATGTGAACCTCAAATTCAATAAAATCACAATCAAATAAAAGTTGTGCTCATTAAAGAGGTTATGAATCAAACCGAGTTGCTCAAAGCTTTATGAACATACGTGGTGGACCTGAAGACTTGGCCAGCGTTAAAAAGTCCCACTTCTCACACAAATTTATAGACATCTGGTGTTGCTAAATTCTTCATAAAAGTCTCCCTGCGCTGCCTGTGGTAAAGGAAAGCACTTAAGGCCTGAAAAAGGCCCATCGTTAGCTTTCTCTCCTATTAATTGCCTTGTAATCCTGTTCTAACACCTAAAACATCCTTCATCATTACGCTGTTATTGGAGGATCAGGCCTGAGCCGCCATTAAGGCGTATGTCGGTGTCGTATAACACACAGAGAGAGAGAGAGAGAGAGAGAGAGAGAGAGAGAGAGAGAGAGAGAGAGAGAGAGAGAGAGAGAGAGAGAGAGAGAGTCCTGAGTCATTAGATTGTTATTCCAGGATTTGGGGCTAAAATCTGAGTCAGATTGATACTCCAGGGGCTTAAAGGGGAGCAGAAGAGACTGGAAGCATAGACCTTTTATTATAAGGGACGTTTGAAGGTAATATGACTCGTATTACCTTGATACATGAAGAGTAATATATCGTCGTAAAGACTATGCTATTCAAATGGAAGAATGTGTTTGAATAGCATAAATATGAAAGGAAATAAAAATGTCATCCGTAAAACATCGCCTGCAGACGATAAACAACCATTCAACTCCTACTAACAAAAAAAACAAACTACAAACCAAATTATAACGTCTGTGTCATACGTCTTATGTGCGTAATTTCAATACACCTTTGTCTATTTCAAAATAAAATACAACATAAAACTAACATGTCAAGTTTTTCGGTTGGAATTAATAGTAATTTAGGTCCTTCGTTAAAAAGGAAAAGAGTGTACCGGTATTCTCTTTGTGTTGCATTATTCTTTATGTTGTCTGAAGACTCCAGATAGACAGGACAAGGTTATTGCTTGTAAGGGAATATCTTCATCATCATATCTTCATTCAGGGACTTCATCAAATACACTGTTTTCATAAAATGTATTCACTGCAACGTTTTTAGTTTCCGTGTTGCAAAAAATGTCTATATTTGGAGAGCGATAAAGTCGTTTATGAAATCCTGGTTATCTTTGTTCTCGTCTTCCACACGGTTGCATAATAAATGTTTTTTAACTGATACTCTGGAACCACATTGTTGTTTGGAGAGAAAACAATTATTCAAAGCAGGGGTGTGTGTGTGTGTGTGTGTGTGTGTGTGTGTGTGTGTGTGTGTGTGTGTGTGTGTGTCAGCGACAGAGAGAGACACTAACTTGGCTCGGAGTCCGTCAGTGCCGTAGGGCTGCAGCAGGTACTGATGGACGGTATTGTTCCGTAACGTCCCGGCCAACTTGATTTTCTTCCGCGACCGATGCAGGTTGATGATGTAGATCGTTATGGAACCTCTCACGTAATTATGACTGGTGCCAGAAAGAAAAAGACGAGCGTCGCATTAGTATTCCTTCACGATAAGAAAAGACAAATCCGGAAGGATGAAAGCTCCTTCCCACATCTGCTAATAGGGATTCATTATATATTAGGTTGCCATGTTGAATAAAATCCTCTATAATGAAAGATGACAACAAAGAAAAGAAAGCCTTTGAAATTCTTATCACGTATAGCAAGAGGATCAGACCGCAACTCCTTGATCTAATCCGGATCAAAAGGGAAAAATAATAAAATAAGATCAAGCATGCTCTTTTCCACTAAGCAGCAAGTTATCATCTATATTTAGCAGGAACTAATAAACCACATATCATTCTCAAAGCCGTGATCTTCCCTTTAAAGGCTATCTGATGCAAGAAAATCGGCTCCTCTTGTACAGTGTCCAATATTAAAGGCTGTCGCTGCGTAGCCGAAGGGTCAGACGGAGGGTGTGAATGCGACGGGCAACACTCCTTGGGTTACTCAGACAACAGTGTTGGGGTTGCTCTCCTGAGAGCAAAGCACTGGGGACACAACGTGATAGGGATACCGGCCAGAGGTAAATAACTACGCGAGGCAGAGCGAAACATGATAAAATCTAATAAGAGGACAAAGACAACACAGCTGTAGTGAATACCACATGTGGACCTTGGTGTTCAGGGTCAGGGCTGGTAGACATCCCTCCCAGTCACCACCTCACAAAATCTCACATCTTTAAAGCAATCTTATTTTGAGGGTTGGATGTTTATCTTTTGGTCGAGCCATCTATTTCATCAACACTATATTTAGGCAGAGAAATAAAGAGATGGGCCGTTGGTGGGGAAACGCAGCAGTGTCTGGCTCCGGGTTAAACTCTTGCAGTCTTGTTTCTGAGAAACGTTGGACCAAGGCACGGATTGAGAGATCAGATGGTAGATGGAGGGAGAGATAATGACCTCTCAGGCCTTTCAAATGATCAGGTTCTTAGTGATCCAAACTAGGAACATAAACATGTGTTGATGTTGTTTGATGTCGCCGCGTTGCAGGGAAGTGAAAAAAAAAAAAAAGAAGGCCACGCAGACCGCTAAAAGGGGGAAAAGGGCAGTGAAAGTCAAACGTCTAATCGGCAAAGACATTCTTAAACCGCTGACTGCCTGATCACATTTACAGCGCAGTTAAACCACTAAGGCTACACTGGCTGGTCCACTTAAGGGCTGACTGTGTAAAACCGCATAGGGGCAGAAATAATGGCAGACTGAATCCTTTGGAATCAGCGCTTCAGTGCTTTGGCTGTCTGGTCGTGGTCCGTGGCTGACTGGTGCGCTGAACAGAGCCGACAGCACCACGTGCAACGGGCATCTCTTTACTCCAAAATTCACCATACATGCCAGCTGGCTGAGCCGATCGTTGCAAAATGACTTCAAATATTTGCATGCCTGTCATCAGGCCTCATGTGTTGGTTATGCAACTCCTGCACGGTTATCGGCCATCCATCTGTGCGGCGCTCCACTATTTTTTCGGAGAGATGCTCCTCCGTAAACGAGCCCCATCTAGAATAAGGTCGAATATCGAGCCTGGTGCTGACAGCCACTGGCCTGGGTTAAATGATAACCTTGAACAGGTCAGGGTGGCACTCTTTTTTCTCCTGCCGGCACAGACTGCCTTATTGTCCCTCCCCCTCCCCCCCCGAATACCCCCCTCCAGCCAATCCGAGATGGGATAAATGGCTCGCACACCTTTCAGCGGCTCTTTGACGGCAGGGAGACAGAACCCACACACCTGATAAGTGATACCCGTTAGGTTTTATAGGCTCCGAGTTGTCAAAGAGCGGGTGTCTGCGGTCTGCTTATTTATGGGAAGCAGAATGGGCCGGCTGGGGGGATTTTGTTCTTCGCCATCACACACTGAGGCCTCAGGTGTTTGCAGAACACAGGGAGTGGTGAACGTTAAATTCGCAGCAGTCTGTTCTCCATCTGAATCTAAAGCACTTTCAAGTCCCGATACACATCCCTGAAATACTGAGAGGATGTGCGCCTTTTTGCATCCGCCAGCTGCGAATGAAAAAAAAGTTAAAAAAGACAGTATATCATAGTAGTATACACTCTTGCTGTGTTTAAGTACATTACAAACTTAATCCAAGGTTGGTCAGCTGTGGCACGTACTTGTAGTAGCTGGTGCAGTGGGCGTAGATACGTAGCTTGTCTCGTATGACTCGTCCTGGTTGCGGCTTCCTCTGCAGTCCAGCAACCCGCACAGCCAGAACCCTCGGACCCACCAGACGCTTGAAGACCAGAGAGAACCAGTAATCCTGTAAGGGCAACACACACACGGACACGGACACACATTTTGCATTACTTTCATGACAGTATGGGGTTCATTTTAATAACCATAATATTCAGGACACGATTCACCTGGTAGTTGTTTTAATATACTGTGCAAAAGCAGGCAGGTGTGAAAAAGAAGTTTTAAAGACCTGGACTCACTGACGGCAGGAAAACCTTTGAGAGATTCGCCGACTTCCCTGTAGTTAAATGCAAGGCTGATTCTCACAATTTTATTGGAAGAGACACAGCAATGTTGGATCCTGGATTCCCATGAAAGGAAATATTCTTCAGCCATGAAACGTCCTGCTGGTGATTGTAGATTCAATTTCGCAAACTGGGAGAAGTAAGAATGTGTCAACAAAGCAGCTAGTCTGTGACAGGGGTGTAAAAAAATAATAATATATATATATATATATATATAAAGACTTGACAAAAATGTCAAGGTCCAAATATGTCAACACTTTGACACTCGGCAGAGTCGGCGCTGATTGCCCCGTGTAACATGTCACGTTGCATCAGGAAACCGCCGGGCGCTTCAAAGTGACAGGTCTTAAATGTGACACTTTTACAAAATATTATGCTCCATCATGAATTGCTGTTTCACGATATTGTTGACGAAGGGTCCACCGCACCGTTTCTCACTCTATAGACTACACAGACTCAACACCTCTTCAAGAGACCCAGAACAACATGTGTTCCTCAGGAAGTTCCCATGCAATCCTCCATATGGCAACATTTAAGGGCTTCTTTTTCCATGCAGGCTTTAACTTAATTTGCTGCCAAGGCATCGAAGAAGCAGAGCACAGTATGGAACTGTATAGTGTTGGCCACAGGCAGACGGATGGATGGGTGAATGTATGGCCAGAACTGTGATCTATGATTATTATATAGCGTATAAAACACAGAAAGAAAAAGAAAAAAGTCTGGAGTTTTATCTGTCCAAGATGGACAGATTGATGCTCTCCTGTTACGTTGTGTTCAAATGTCAAAACTCAAGTAAAAGAAGCCATCAATATATACTGTGTGTGTGTCTCTCTCTCTCTCTCTCTCTCTCTCTCTCTCTCTCTCTCTCTCTCTCTGTGTATATATATATATATATATGCACAAAATTAATATTCACCGCCCGTTAACTTCCAATCAATGCAAACATCTTTTCATTCATGCAGAGTTCAACTATAGTGAGCTTTCAGCATGAATATCGCCCGGATATAGCAGGGCGATGTGTGACCGTGCCTTTAAAACCCCAACCATAGCCGGAATCGGTGGGACATAAAACTGATTTTATTTCATAGATCCTCAAGCTGGCCTGACTGTCTGCCTGTGTTCCTGCCTAATTGCCTTTTTGACAATTATTTTTTCACTCTATCTTCTTTACCCCCCCCCAAACTCTTTGAGATTCAATGAAAATACCGTACCAAGAAACAAAGAAAGCTCCAAGTAAACCAATAACACGTCATGGGCTGGGGAAAAGTAAAACCATACACCAGAGACCAATCAAACCCCAGCTGCACCGTTCAGGGAATCAGAGGAGGATAACAAGGAGAATAACAATTAACCTTTAGTGTTGAGCTAAACAGGACAAATGAGAGGCAGACTCCTGGTTAAGACGCTGTTAATCCGCACCAATTCAGAGATCAAAGTATGAGGTCATACCATTACGCTGCATCGAGTGGGAACATTTCGGTGTTTTTAATTTAACTAGATCCACGAAGAGGTTACCAATTTTCTCTCTAATTGGGTTTCCGCATAAGCAGCTGTTCAAAATTAAGAGAAAAACATATCCAGGAAAAAGTCAAACGGGTTCTGTAACCACAATATACACGATGGAGAAGGTTTGCAAGCTGCCTCTGAATCTCGGTTACAATCAACTCCCTGCGTCAAATCCGAGATGCATGCGAGGACTAGACGAGTGAAATATTTTCTCCCTTCAGAGCATTTGATGGGAAATCTTTTCAGACAGCAGCAATATGCCTCCACCTACTGTCAGACAGTAAATACTGACATTTATGGGTTCTTTCCCCTCCATCTCTCTTCACTATTGTTTAAGAGTTTACAAACCAGGAGTGGATGAGGATGACTGGGATAGAAGTAAGAAAAAGGGAAGGAAGCCGGCGAGGTGGTTCAGTATTTCAGTAGGGAGGGGGGGTTATCACTGGGGCAGTCATCCTACAGGAGAGGGGGGGCCAGGTCATAAATTTCTCATGTAGAAGACAGGTTGGCCCTGCAGTGAATTCTCTCAGCAGGTAAGCTGCTGCAGCCTTTGGACAACCAGCTATGTTGAAAGCATTGTGATCCTAGCAGGAGACCCGCATTCCCAGAAAAGTAATGGAGACGCTGAGGGAAGAAAGTGAAGCCATCCCGAGTCAATGTCTCATCGTGGAAGTGGGGCAGATTTGCATGCCTGCTAGAATGAACTAACGAGGGATTTAGTGAAAAAAAATCATTGTCAGATTTTGCAGACGTGATTAGTTACGGAGCCCAATAAAATAAGCTGTTAAAATGGTATTTTGGGAATGCAAATTCTTCTGACCAAAGCCAGAATGAATAATAACAAATGTTTGTTTCCATAGTATTTCCCCTTTATTGTAGAAACAATTATTTACTATGCATGCCCCTAACTTAAGCCTCTCGCCACAGCTTAACTAACTTAATAAAGCATTTTTATAAACTTGGCAACTCTTTAAAACTTCCAGCAAAGTGAGATCAGTTAAACACTAAGACAAGACTTAAAAGTCACATTTTTAAAAGAAACAAATTACTAATAAATAACTCATGTTCAGCTTCGGGGACAATAAAAGAACATTTCAAATCTTTCCCTCAGATCTCCACAGCCACCGAGGAACTTGGGATTGGTTCCATTTCACACAGCGTCGCAGGCTATTTCACTAACATGCCTGTGCATCGGCATCTCAGGTTGCAGATCTCTCACTGGCCGACTGTCCCGCACAAGAGAAGCACACAGTTGCGATGGGGGTTGAGCGGAGCAGTGACACTGTCCTGAGCTACTGACAAAGGGCTAAGGTTACATGGCATTTCGCCCCCGCGTCTAAGCACTCATCACCACTAAGCGGCTTTCATCTCGCCTAATAGCTCCCACGGGAAAGAGCGAGAGGTGCCGTCGAGGCACTGGGTCTGGTACGGGAAAGGAACCGGACTGTAGAAAAGGACTGCTCAGGTCTGATCCTGGTTGTTATGGTGGCGACTGGTGAATTGAGGCCCTAATAGCCGAGAGACTCACAGGTAAAGGGTTAAAGTTCTGGTCCACGAGGTGTGTGTATCCGTAGTCGAAGAACGAGTGACGCAGGACGACGTCGATCCCCTGCACAGCAGCCATGCCCAGCGCGTTCACCCACCTGGAAGACAGAGGTCTCATTACACACCGCACCACAGCGGTGTCTTAAGCAGCAACGCTGTGACGACAGTACTTACAGAAAGCCAGCAGCGTACGTGTCAGAGAGGTTACTGATGCCGCCAGCCCACGCCGGCCCCAGTCCACCCAGCCACACCTTCTTACTGGGAGTATGTGTGTTCACAACCTGCACGCAGTGACAGAAGCACAAAACCCACACAATATTATCAACTTTGTGAAAGTTTCAACAGGATTCTTTTTGAATCGATGCATCGTTTTCATTCAAATGTAATTGAAGGACCATTTCAAAAGGATCATGTATTTTTCATGAGTAAACCAGGTCATTTGTCTCGGGGCTGAGGAACTATTCTTTGTTGTGCTTTTCTGATATTGACTGAATTTAAGTGAACTGACAACTGGCAGTAGACCACTTGTACATAAACGAATAGACACAAAAACAAAAGATGCACACAAAACTTCATCTCACTAACTTCAGTGGGAAATCACAGAAGAGACCCCTTTCATTACATTTCACTGAAAGCGTCACATACGAAATCTGACCTCTGCATTCAACCCATCCTAAGCATTAGCAGCAGAGGATAAGCAGAGGGTGCTGTAAAGCAACTTGGGGTTCAGTGCTCAAGGACACAGGAGGAGCTCGACCGCCGTCGAACCGCCAACCTTTGTGGTTAGGGATGACCTGCTCAAACCCCTCTGCACCACAGCTGGCCTGTTTTGTTCTCAGGAATGACAATTTCTTTGTCCCCAGGCCCTTTGGTGCCGTTCCTGTCTTACAACTTAGCAAGTCTGCTGCAACAGCTAGCGTTGAGATTACCTCATGGTGGAGACAACCTTTTTTTACCCCGAGGGCTAACTCTTGTGGTTCGCACATGTGGCCTTATCATCACAAAAACTAAGCCGAGGGTTGATGCATGACTTGGCAAACTTACGTAAAATGCAAATGAGATGATTAAATTTGGTTTGGGTTTTTTTTTCACATCCTCCCTCGAGATGGTTGTGAACAACCTGAAACATAACCGCTGAAATTTGTACCTTCAGTACAGCTCTAGAACCGACTTGTGGTATGCATTAAGCAGCCTCGTCAGATTTGCTGATGTGGATGCAAACGGTATCGTTTACATCCAGTGTATGTAGACGGAGATTATGTATAGCAGAAGTTTAACTTCAGGATTCAAAGGGAAACTCGAGTACCTTGGTGACTTTAGTGATCTGCTCCATCAGTGTGTCCAACAGACGTGTTTTTAGGAAGTCCTCGACTTTGTTCACTCTGCCATCCATGTAATAACTGTAATGGAAACGCAAAAGAAACGCTGTGAGAGAAATGCTCTCATCCACTCATCCATCCATCCATCCATCCATCCATCCATTCATCCGCTTAACCTGTTTGGAGTTTGATCTTGTATAACTTAATCTTAAAATGTATTTAAACTATGTATATGGGCTTATATGGAGGTACTTGGTGGAGGGGAGGGGGAGGGCTGATCTGGCATCTATGTGATTACATTCTTGTATGGTGTTAAATTATAAAGATAAAGAAAATAAATGATAAAAACTATATTTATGAGTGAATAATTTATTGAGGCAGATTCCTGATGAACATCCCTCTCTGGGAAGAAAAGCCTCTGCAAGATTTACTGCAATAGGCCAAGAGAGCAACATCCACATACTCCAGTTCATGTTTCAGGTCCCATAAAAAACATTTACATCATATGTGCTCTGCAGAAGAAAGTAAAATACTGTAAATACTGTAATGCGTCTTAGAACAAATGACAGCCAAGGTAAATCCAGATCTTACAGGCTATAAAAGAGGAACCATAATAACTCACTAACATTTGTCAACAGCTTATTGAAATATATTTAAAATAGTATTTTTTTAACCTTCTCTCAGCAGTCCAGAATGAAGTCGCTTCACTAAAAGTCTATATTTGCCTTTATATTTATTAGAGACGGGGCAAGATTCCAATTATAAATCCATAGGTAGCAATACTTAATAATAAATATCTAATGTGAATGTCCATTCCTCAAGGATGAACCGTTGCTTCACACCACCTGGATCTGTAGAATGACATCATCATCATAATATAATGTCAGCAAATTGTTTAACCCAGTGATGTCATAGAGCAACACAACTAGACTGGAGAATTTCCAAATAATTCGCTGCAAATTAGCAACAGAACGATTTGCATGCATGAGAGTAGCGTGACTCATGTAATATCACTTCATTGAATTTATTCATGTAGTCCAAAATAAGACATTTGCCTCAGAGGGCTTTACACTCTGTACAATACACGACATCCTCTGTCCCAAAACCTCCCTTAAAAATCCCTTTAATGGGGGAAAAGAGAAGAAACTTCAAGGAGAGCTATGCCGTCATTATTTGCACAAAATCCACCCAAATATCTTTCAATTTATTGGTATTATTTTATACAGCTCCATGACAAAATAAAAATAACAGAAACAGATGCAACAACTGTTAATTAGAGATTTAGAAAATCTGTGATTCATTGGGGAGCAGATTTCTCTTCTGTGATTTTTCAAAAGCAACAAATGTTATTAATCAAATAGCAGAGCAGCTCAGTTCAGTCCTGCTTGACGCTGCAAATCTGCTTTTTTTTAAAAATGTAGGTTCCTTTCATGAATACTCCCCCAAATATGTAGATATTTAATATCAATTTGGAATTGAGACAATGAAGTTGCTTAAAGAACTCGAGTCAACACTTATCAAAAGTTTAACTAATTAAACGGAGACAATGCCGAGGAAGAACTGTATTGTGAATAATAAGACATGAAGACATCATAACTGCAGCATACAAATATTGATCCTGCTTTGATGTCTGATGTGCCAGCAAAATTGCGAGAACGGAGCTGAATTTTGAAGCAGTGTTGCAATCTGTGCTTAACCTCGTTGAACGTTTCATCACCATGTTGGAAAAGTCCCCAGCTCCCAAACCTCAAACTGTAAACAACGCATGAATTTAGTCACAGCTCGACACAAATTATTTGGTTATCCTGTCATCTTTCAAGAGTGCTCAAAGCAAGTCTTCAGTCCCGATCCGGGGACAGAAATTCCAGCTCATATATGGAAACCGAATAAAAACAGGACATTATAGCGGTATCTTGCACAACAAATCAGAAGTTTGTCTGCGGCCTAAAAGACTATAAGGTTATAAGACAAGATTTGCTTTCTTTACATAACTTTGGTGGTTCATTATACAAAAAATCTTTAAAGACACAATATTATGAAAACTGTTTACTATATTGACCAATAATGGGGGGAGGAGGGTATTTAAAATAAGACAAGAGCTCAAGTCTAAACTCCTCAAAACCGAACCGAGAACTTTTCCTTTGTTTGTGTGTTCATCCATAATTTGGCTCCATACTTAAGCTGACAGCTGACCAGAATTCAATCAAATGCAAAAATGAAACACTATGGCCAAATGTTTTCAGAAAAAAACCCACTTGGTATGCTTGTTTCACACAGCTCTCGCTGCGCCAGCACCACATCAAAGGCGGCTCACTAACACAAACTATCTAGCACTCTATTAACACAGTATTGCAGTACAGCAGAAGGAATATATGTGAGCACATATCAGCCATGGATGGATAGAAACAGATGCCAGAGTGGCATCACCAAAAAATGTGTGGGGAAAAAATACTGAAATGCAACCAAATGACCTACATTTAAAATGATACTTGAATATATTACCTTTAAATGTACTAAAGTACCCAAAAGTAGTGAAGAAAAATGGTTCCGTTTCTTATTAATGTGTCACATTAGATAACAATCAGTTGACTTGTTATTTGGTTGTTGCAGAATCACATTTTCTCCAAACCAAGTGCTGTGTGTGTGTGTGTGTGTGTGTGTGTGTGTGTGTGTGTGTGTGTGTGTGTGTGTGTGCGTGCGTGTGTGTGTGTGTGTGAGAGACATGCCTTAGTAACATCATACTGCATATTTTATTGCCACAAAGTGGATTTTCCTGGCCAGTAATCTCGACATGGATTCCCCCCCACACACCCAACATAATTAGATGAAGAAATATTAAAGTCAAGCATAAAGCACGAGTACACTCTCCAATAGTTTACTTTTAATAATATGAAGTGTCGAGGAATGGCCATCTGGTGTTGCGAGAGATTTGGGGTGAGCAGCGGGGTCGCAAAGGAAGAAGACGATGTGTTCCTTGATGTAGACCAGCAGGCTACCATCGGATAAATCATTACATAGCAGCTGAAGGATATGTAGCATCCCTCAGGAATGCCATCAGTGAATTTACAGTCTTAGCTGTTATTTTCAGACTAGAAAAGGAGGAGATGACAAATCTTTAACATCTCCCTCTTTCTCCACCAGCGCTTTAAATAGCCAGCACACTCTGCACCGCTGTCGTCGTGTCATCTCAGCCCGCAGAGAGCAAAACTGATGAGCGTGCATGTTTCAGCGCTCAGTACAAGAAGTGCGTCAGAAGCAAGGGTCATCGAAGCACCTTTCATCACGTCATTATTACAAATCAGTTTAGCCGGGGGTTGAATCATACTCAACAAAATAGCTATAAACCCTTATGTTAATGTAAATGACCACAAGGCAATGATGAAAGCAGCATCGGACGCACCTATGCAGCCACAAATAATAATAACAAAACCATCCAAACGTCCAAAATGTGACAACAAGAAGTGCTTTTATTCCCTAATCAGACAACCACTGAAATGTCTATTCCTGTCAACTTTTATACCGCCTCTCTTCTCTTGATCAACAGTCCATCGCTCACATAACATGAACTAATGTGAAAGTTAATCCTAATCCTTACCCTAACCTCAAACCAAGTCACCCAAAAGGAAAGCAAGTCCACACACACACACACACACACACACACACACACACACACACACACACACACACACACACACACACACACACACACACACACACACACACACACACACACACACACACACACACACACACACACACACACACACACACACACACACACACACACACACGGTGTAGTGCCATGCAGGACAGCGGTGCTTAGAGCTAAATGCTAAAGTAATGCTAACATGACTGACATTTTACACTTAATGTTTGACGTGTTCATCATGTAGCATTTTAGCATCCTAACATTTTGCTAATTAGCATTTAACACAACGAAAGCCGAGGCTGAAAGAAATGTCATTCATTCATCCCGAGGGTGAATATAAATGTGTGGAACCAAAATTCAAGGCAATCAATCCAACGTTTGTTGTTTGTTGTAAAATCACAAATGCTGACCTCATGATGCCACGAGAGAAAACGTCAGGGAATCACTCATGATGAATCCTTCGCAGCCAATAAATGTCTAAAAGCTTCATGGCAATCCATCTCATAATCGTGTCGATACGTAACCCCGGACCAAAGAGGTGGACAGAAAAGGCGTTACCACTTCGACACTAAAAAATAGGCTCGAAAATTCAACAGAAACATTCCTCTCCAGAAATAATGTCCTGGTTAGTGTGGACAGGCTAATTCATAGACCTCAATGTGAACACGTGTCACTGGAACTACTTTCCTCCAAAGAAGTGTGTTCTCTAGATTACCCACAGTCACAGTGATTTTCTTAACAAGACAAATTAAATGATATTTCTGATCTCGATTGTAGGCAGGGAGGAAGCCAAAACACACTGCATAGATGAAGACTACCTTTAATTTATGTAAAAAAAAAAATCTGGGTTGGAGTTCAAGTGCTCTGATAGAAAACAGGGAAACAATTGTGCATCCAGACAACTAAGTAAACATCTTCAGGGGAAAAAATGGGCACAATTGTTATAAAGTGAAAGAAAACACTTGTAGAGTGATGGAAAGAGAGAGGAAAGAAAGAGAATGACTCCATAGACTGATCATGTTTTGCTGGTGAATCCAAAAATGAATAAACAGTAACTGAGACAAGATGCTGCAGATGTCAAACTACGATGTTGTGGAAAAAAAGCATCATAACATAAATGAAACCACATATCGATGTTTTCTGGATCGGGAGGTACACAAACATTCCAGTACATAACCAACATGTTTCATCATCATGGCCTCCAACACCTCTGAGTGTAAACCACAGAAAGATACGGCCTGCAACACATCCATACTGGTTCTCTAAAGTAGTATGGAATGAACGCTGCGTTTCCAACCTACCACGCCTGATTTCAAACAACTCGAGCCAGCTGCAGAGGGGGGGGGGAAACCTGTGCCGTAGACGTGTTAATGAGTGGTCTCCACTTTTATATGTTTGACTTTTGTTTTTGTTTTTTTTGTAGAGGTCAGAGTTGCTGTCACGCAGGCTGGTTAGACTGGAATCTGGATCTCGAGTGTAAAATGGGCTAATTGACAGAGGGAATGAGCCAGAGCATATGGTTTGATTTTAACAGTGTGGGTGGTGTTTTTCTAAGCCTTACTGACAGCCCTGCCTCCTTCCGTTTCTTCTAATTTCTCCTAATTAGACATGACCTTCACCTTAATGACCACTCGCTCAGTCACACAGGGTTTTGTCTGAGTTTACAGCGAGCGTGTCTTCCAGTACGACTTGAACGTATTTTGATAAAACACGGGGGGGGAAAGAACAAAGCATCGATATGTCCATTTGCATTCCTGCAGGATGTGCAATAGACAAATTGCAGGTGTTAATAATTTAACACACAGTTTCTCTCAGGCTCTTTTCCCCCTGTTGTTCCCCTTTACAGGATATACACACTTCTCCACACTGTGCATCGGTCTCTCTCAGTAACAGGGTTGAAATGATTCTCGCTGGCTGCTGCAACTAGTGATAATGGTGCAGAAAAACACAATGTGGTCTATAAGATTTACAGCTAGTTAACCGAGCGGTCCGCTGTTTAATAAGTCTGCAGGTTTTCTACAGACAAAATAATAAAATAAGGAAAAAAGGGTAAAATACCTACTGTTGCCACGTAACTGCATCTACAACAGCGCCGCCATTCTTCATGAACCTGAAAGTCAGCAAAGCAGAGTTATCTTTAGTGTGGCACCAACATTTTCTTTTTCACCTCATTTTCACAGTTAGGGTCCATTCGTGTTAAAATAACACGTTAGACATCAACATAATTGCTGTGTGGATGTGGAACTATTGCAAGTACATATAAGGGCAGGCAGACAGGCTGCGATGCAGTAAAAAAAACACTGAATTTGTGCACCATCATGCTGGGTGTCGTAGAATGTGTTGAACCAGGAAGCACATAATCTATCTACAGTGTTCAAAGAGCAAATTAACTCGACTTTAATAGTGTTAATTATATCAAGTGAAGTTCATTCACTTCACACGCAAGAGTTTTGTGTTTGATGGGAGAATGAGAGAAAACTCATTTTAAAGTCTGACTTGTTTTGTAGAGCAGTAAACAGCACTTGACGTGTTTTTTAGACAGTTTGCTTCCAGTTAGATACAAACTCCTGTATACAAACACAAGCTCAACACATACACAATCCCTCCTGCTGAGCTGTTGCATCTGTGTGTGTGTGTGTGTGTGTGTGCTTCCTAGTCTACCTGACCCAAATCTCTCCATATTTGGGAGTAACAGCTCGTCAGACGTGCCCAACTGCGTGTCTCTAAACTTTCACCGCTCCGGCTTGTTTAGTCTGTCCGGCTCTGATATTTGGACTGTTGAGCGGCTCAGTGTCTAATTCATCTTATTTCCTGAGAGCAGCAGAGTAGTCGGGCTGTCAAACACAAGAGCCACCCCCTCGTAACAGTGTCAAACACACAAGAATCACCCCGTTGTTAAATGCGGATTACTCCGGCTCTCTCCTCTTCATCCTCTCACTCCTCCTCCTCTTCTCACCACTCATCTCCCACAACCTCCCTTTCGTCCGAGTCCACCGCTCATAAATCAGTCTGAAACCGTTCCTTTCACACACACACACACACACATCAGTAAACACACACATTTTATTTCTGAGTAAATTTGAACTGTCAGTACTCGGTGAGATAAACAGCAGTTCCTAATGGTTTCAGTGATGTAAGTAGCTCAAGTACATAAAGGAGGGAGACCCATATCAAATTATTCTTTCTCCTCCGTCTTCCAACTACCTGTCAAAATGTGTGTGGTTGCAGAGAGGAGCTGGAGACCGATTCAGGCTGAGATATACTTAGACATTAAACTGTTCCTCCTGTGTGTGGATCTGCACACACACACACACACACACACACACACACACACACACACACGATGCATACACGATTTCAGCACACATTAGTTTAACTTTATTGGACGCTATTCTGTTTCAAAGGAATGCTGTTCCCTGGTTATTTAACAATGCCAGTTAAAGCCATTGCGATACATTCCACCTCCGCTCCGTCACTTCTAATTGTCTTGTTACCTGTGTAAAAAAAACCAAAAAAACTCTTAAATCTCTGGTGACGGACAAGTAGAGCATGGATTCCTGTCAGCCACTCAGAACGGAAGGTTTAATGGTGATGGTTGCCAACTGTATCCTGTCTACTCAAAAACCATGAAACGCATGGAAGTGTTTCATTTATTCACCAAGAGAGATATCTATGAGATTTGCCATGGAAGCAATATTATGGATATTGTCATATATGTTCTTTCATTTAGATTCATCACAAACTGAACATCTTAATTAAGTAACTTTAAATTAACTTATTTGGTAATGCCTTGTATAGCAAACCATGTAAAAAAACACTATAATGTAGTTGTAAGCAGATACGAGACATTCTATAAATGTTAACGTCAAATATTTGTCAACAATTACAACATCACCTCTGGAGACATTTGATATTATTAAAACTACACATCTGTTTGAACCCCGTCCTCCACTGTTGCTTACAACAGGTGTGTTATAAGCCATTTATTACATGTCCATACACTGTTTATAAAGGCTCAATTTGGGAGTAACTGTAAATTGTTTATACTTGCTAACATAAAAATTCTGAATCCAAGTTTTATGCTCTTGGTCGTGTGGATGTATTTTCTTATTCAGGACAAAGAAAACTCTCCGTGACATCACACTTGATGTGGATCGCCCAGCGCTGACAGAGTTTATCTGCCGATGTTTGATTTTCTGTTTGTTGTACGCCGCTACCGATGCATCCATTTTTGTCAAGTTTGTTTCCATTTCAACAGAACGAAAAGCTCCGAAAGGCTTAACTTTTTTAGAAGTGATGAATATGTTGACGTCATCTATTTGGTCAACAGAGCTGAGAAAGCATTCTTCCCTCTGAACAAACTACAGCAGGCAGTAACATCCTAAAGTAGCCTCCATACCTACATTCAGTGTCTGTAAGCACAGTCAACGTGAGGCTTTTGGTCTGAGTCTTAATGTTTTGTTAGTCACTTTCATAACTTTGGCATAAAAAAAAGAAAAGAAAAAGAAATTACCTAATTAATATAATGATTTTCTTTTATTGCCAACGTTTGTGTTTTGAAATAATATAACCGTGTGAAAGGGGACGGGCTGCAGTACAGAGAGGGCTGGTGGTTAAACCATAAAGCTGCTGGAGCTTCTGGGTAAAAACTAGCAGGTGGGACATCGCCCCATCACATTATCAATCAGATGACACTTTATTTAGGTTGACATGGCATCACTGGAGCTGAGACGCCGTAACCTGCAGAGTGGGAATCCATAAACACTGAACACTATTGCAGTGTGTGTGTGTGTGTGTGTGTGTGTGTCAGTCCCACACTGTTGCAGCATACTTTCCACTGCCTTACCTCCAGATTCCCAGCATGATAGCCTATAACACAGACAGGGATTCTGCCTAATCAATGCTTCACTCGCTGACTCACCCGTCCAGCAGCAAGATGCCGTTCTTGCGGGGTCGTCCTGCATTGGGGCCGTAGAGGTGAGCTCGGTGGTAGTAGCGCACGGACTGCAGCAGGGTCCGCAGCTTGGTGTAGTCCTGGGCCAACTGGGTGCTGTTGACCGCACGACCCACCATGCTACGGTAGGCATTAGGCTCTGGAAAGAGGAGATGCAGTACACTGAGATAGTTTATACAAGCAACAGTGGGAACACGGAGAGGAACACTGTTGTTGTAGTAGTCTGATCTTGCCCTCCTAGAGAGTATCCAACAGCCAGTAGAAAAAGACGTAATTGGGCAATTCGCAGTAATACAGACAGATGGACTCAGTGTCGGGGGAGCGGTTCAAGCCCACAGGGTGGCCTTCACAATCAGTAAAAACAGAGACACTGAGGGAAATAATTTCTTTGTGCCCTTTAACCACTCGACCGAAGAGCATTGTGATTATCTGCATCAGGCTTGTGTTTTGAGCTGTGAAATATTATTTAAAAAATATCGTTTTTTGTGTGTTCATGTGGTCGTGTCTGGACTGCCTTTCCGAAAACTATGAGAATATTACTGGCCAATTTCAAAAAGGACCATGGTTCGATCAACGGATTTTCCATGGGTACTTTTAGGTTAAAATAAGTATTTCTATTGTGCGTTTTATTTCAGACGAAATGAAATGAAAATTTGAAGTTATGTGCCGCAGGGAAACACAGGGCTCTGTGTGCACTGCAGCTCCCCAGAAACACAGATGGTTAGAATGACATGAGGACTAGCAGTTCCTTTCATCCCTGAATGAACCCTCGCTTTAACCCTTAAACGGCTCCACTCTCACTTGCAGCTCACTATCTAAACAATGTCTCTATCCAAGCTGTTACAACCAGTAAACGTGACGCTTTCTCATAGCAGATTTACTGGAACTTTTTTTCTAGATTTATATTTTCAAGTCCTTCATTGAAATAATATGAATTGTGCATGAGAAGTGTCAAAGTATTCATTCAGTGTTTCTAAAGCAGTAAAACTGCAGGAACAGAGATCCTCCACTTCACCAGTTTTAGACATAAACTACTGAAGACAGAAGGCTGCAGCCCGTCTTGTTATTCAATAGGAAGCATGTGGTGTGTGTGTGTGTGTGTGTGTGTGTGTGTGTCTGTAGCGGCGCTGACCGTTGCCCAGCTCCCAGGAGATGTTGTACTTCTTGCCAGCGCCGTACTTGAGGAGGCTGAGGGTGGAGGAGGTGTTCCAGGAGTTGTCTGGGTTCCGGTGCAGCGCGTTGAGCCCCAGGATCAGGTGCAGACCAGCACAGTCGGCAAAGTTGTACAGTTTGTCTAAAGACCTGGCTGGGAGAAACCCACAAAGCAGTTGTAACTTTGATTCTTTTCACGCACCTGGAACCATATGAACATAACGGAGACGATGTGGAACACATCGATCTACTGATTTGGAATGTAGGAATCCACTTCTATGGTTCCAGGCTGTCCAGCAATAAACGTGGGCTCCTACGTCCATGACCTGGAGGAATCCACTTCTATTGCTCGACAGCCTAGAACTCCATTTATGGTGCCGTCGGTACCATAACCACCTATATCTGCAGCCATCTCTGTATTTTGTTGTATAATCAAACAACTCACTTTTGAGTACAAAAAACAATGATGTTACTATTGTGATTATTGTGGTGCTGTGCAAATTAGAGGAAAAATGTTAATCAGGCAACAAATATGGGATGCATCATCTTATAAAGCACTTCAGGTTCCCAATGCTGAGAAAGAGTAAAAAAAGGAGTAGATCACCCAATGAACAAAAAACTTGTATGAAAACATTGGGTTTGTCCATTTAAACAAACAAGCTCTCATGTGACTCTTCCAAGGGTGGCTTCTTCTAAAGTCAACCTCAGTAAATTGGAACATATACAATTAGTAAAAGAAGATTACATTCCTCAGTAACGTGTTTGGAAACTTTGTCCTGGATTTTGGATAAACTGGGAGCTACCACTGGGGTATATCCTGCGCCGTCACGCACCAGATATTGAACTCGTCTTCAGCGACGTTCAGTGAGAATACAGAGAGACAGATTTTCCCATCCTGGACTCCTGCTGTTTCTAGGCAGCTGACTACTCCCTCACGTTTATGTCTGCTGTCTCCATCAGCACACATTATTCTCGCCGGCCAGTGAAGGATGAGGGCCCTACCACAGATGTTGGCATATGGCGTAAGAGTGCCAAAAGTGTTTGTTTATATTTTAATGTGCGGCTGCAGGCTGCTCCTGGATACCTCTTGTATTGAAATTGAATCTGTTTGGAGCCGCTCCATTAACATAAATATTACCCCGACATCCGACCCTAACTTCCTAGGTTCAACAGGAAACAGATGAAGGCTATGCGGCGGTCTGGTTATGGCTAGAATTTGTCCTCAACTGTGGGTTTGGCACCGACTGAGATTGTCAACTGAATAATCCCTTCGACATTGAATGGACACGAAAGCAGAGGCGGATGCAAGGATATATATGTCGAGTCCTTATGGTCAGGTGTGAGCTTCTCTAATGTAAGATTTAATAAACGGACGTGATGGACTAAAACATCTGCCAGAATACATCGGAACACTCAACAATGCTTATTAAGTCATGCTTTGGCGCAGATGTGTTTTTTTTTTTTTAATTCAGCATTTACTGCATGTCTTCATCTCCAATAGAGCAGCGGTTATGTGAAATGCACGGAGCAAATAGAGAGAACAAAGATTGCTCGTTGCACCTGGCATTCATTGGCTCTCCAGCAGCGGCAGGACAAAACATGAAAACAAAAAACAAAACAAAAAAAGCCAGCAGTAACAATGGTTTATTACACACAGTGCTCATTGGATTGTATGTCTCCTGGGTAAAATGTTGTCCATCTGATTAATAAGCACAAATAAGGATATTATCATAACTGCTATTATCATAACTGCTATTATCATAACTCCTTCCCTCTGTGGTTAAATCCGAGTGGTGTCTGTTTGTGGGAGCGGAGTGGAGGGCAACAGGACAGAGTAAGTAACGCCAGATGTGGCTGTCAGGATGAGTGATTCCAGACCTTTCCACACCTGAGATCTGAGCAGAAGGTGAACAGCCTCGCTCCGAGACACAACTAGCGGCCCTGCGCACACATCATAAAAGCATCATGAAACGCTCCAAGCTGCGAAGAAATATTGCGTAACACTTTATAATACAGCCTGTAATTACCGTTACAATTACACTTAGCACATAAGTTTCCTCAACTTCAGGTGTCGCATGAATCGCATTAAATATTTACCGGGTCACACAGAGATGTAGGCACAGGGGAACAACTGGGAGTTTTAGAGGAAAGTACAAATACGGTACACTGGAAGTATTTCAGTAAGTACTGGGAACCTATGGGGAAACTACTTTCTACGGGAAGTACTTTGTAAGTAGTGGGTACAGTAGTGGTAAACATAGCCGTTGTGGCGTGAGTTATTATGGTATCATGTATTTCACCAAACAAAAATATTATATAATAATTGATTAAGTACATTTAAAACAAAACACATTTCCCTTTTAGTGATGGCAGCAATTATTTCTGACAGGTGTGACTTTGGCAGCTACACCCACTCTACAGATTTATTATGTCTTAGTTCATTGGAATTTGAGGTGAATTGCGATTTTGTTGCTTTTCTTGTTCTTCTTTTTATCCTCTGCTAATGAAAACGAATGATTAGGAGGTCAAGGACAAAGCTGCTGTACCTTTCCTTTGTGTTTTTTTTCCCATACGAAAAAAAGGGAAAAAAAGGAATTTTAGAGGAAATTACTGAAATGGCTAATAAAAATAAATAAATGATAGGAAATAAGTAATACATAATATAAATAAATAAAAGTCATTAAGAAATCTTACTTTTTTAATGTAAAATAATATAATAAAAATCTTGTATTCCATTCGACATGTCTTGCTGTTTGTGTATTGTGAGTAAGAATAGAAACGTGTTGTTTATGTGCAGACATTCTTACAGTAAATGTTAAGAAGACCTCCTTTGTAACTACAGTATATGATATTATTACTGTATTTTAAAATCCGTCTTCAGCCTTACATAGCTGTGCACTTGAGAAATGTTTGGAGAGTATAGATTTAAATTTACAACCGTGAAATACATTATATTATGATTTCTTAGGTACTGCAGGATGTCACAATGGCTGTTTACCAGCACTGTACCCTGCTAAGTACCAGTACTTACTAAATACTTACTGTATAAGTCATTTCTCCTTTCTTCTTAAACATTGTTGGTACCCAGTACTTACTAAGATACTTACAGTACAACTTATTTGTTCTTTCTCTAAAAGTCCTTATTGTTTCTCCTTAATTCCGCCGTACCTACATTTAAGTACCTGTACAGGTAAGTATTTATTCATATGACGATAGTACAGTTACACTATAAGTCGCAGAATGTATTATAAAGTGTTATCAAATATGAATTCTGCATGTACGAATAGAAGAATCTTAAGTTCCTGAGGATTTTTTCCCCTATTCTACTTAACCAGCATCAAACAAACTCATGGCGGCCTTTCTGCTGCTTTCACCATCAAAGATGGCACTTGTCTGCTGGAAGTGGATCAGAAATTAATATTTAATCATTGCATGATTTGATTTATTTGCTAATATCAACTTAATGACTGGTTATAAATACATCAATCGTTGTATATAGTAGATGGAGTTGAAATGATCGATTTATAGACAAAAAGTTTTGCTATCTATTTCTTACAATTAATTGTTTTAATTATTTTCAAAGCAAAAATAGTGACAACAAAATTGCTTTGTAGGGCTGAGTGATTTTATCGATTCTGCGATATAAATCGATATTTTGTTTCCACAGAAAGTATCGATTTTTTAGCCACGAGTATCGATACATTAAGTCCCATTCAAATCCCCCTGGCACCGAGAGACGGCCGCGCAGGATCGCGGCGCCGAGAGACGGCCGCGCAGGATCGTGGGGCCGAGAGACGGCCGCGCAGGATCGTCTCTCGGAGTGTGTGTGTGTGTGCTCTGTAAGTTACAGTTTGCACTTAAATAAATGTAACTTATTTTCTCACCACATATTTGATTTATTTTGTCCAGCATTTGCTAGCTGGAGACTCTCTGTCCAGTCAGAGCCATATATTGTGTAATTGATTCTTTCAGTTGATATTAATTCAATCCAAGTAAATGGAACACTCACAAGATGTCACCAAAATCACACTGTACCTTTTAAATCTTTCAGAAAATGATGTAAGTGTATCGAATTATATCGAATCGTATCGTTGACTGAATATCGTGATTTATAGCGTATCGTGAGCTGAATATCGTATATCGTATCGTATCGTGAGATTAGTGTATCGCTACAACCCTATTGCTTTGTAGAATGTTCTCCTTCTCTTTGTTGTATTTGGATTGAATTGTGTATCTTTGGGATTTGGGGCATTTGGTTAGACATAACGTGATATTTGAAGACTTTGGGCTTTCCCTGTTATTCAGAGGAGCTGGTTCATTGTTTAGCTAAGCTACAGCTAGCCATGTGTTTGTCTGATTTTCTGGGTAAACAGGACAAACAATAGTAACGTTCCCTGGGAACGCTCCATCCTGTTCATGGAGGTTAATCCTCAGTTAGCCTGTTGCTGTTTTCGGTTGCACACGCTAACAACAGCCACTCGCCCGAGGAGGAAGTATAGTGTTACTGGCCGGGAAGCAGGGCATCATATGCTTTCTTCCAGACAAGAAAGGGATGCTGGGTAGATTCACACTCCTGATCTGCAAATCACTAAGGCCAATCATCAAAGAGGTCCCATGCAGACACTAAAAAGCCCTGAAGCCCCAAACCTGCAGTATCTGTGTGTATGCACATGCACGCACGCCACATACGCATCTGTGCATGTGAGCCGTTACTATCACATCTGTGTGATGCAGAAAAGGAAAATAAATGAATAGCAAGACTCAATGAAATATGGTGGCAAACAGTGAGTTACGGTCGCAGCACTAACTGTTATCGGAAAATAATTCTTCCAAATGTTAACAGTACAAATGATCTACTGTTTCACAAACACAGGCGCAGACAATCAATCAAGCAAACAAGAAATTGAATTTTACTTCCGTCTATTATGCCGGTAACAAATGGTGAACATCCCAAAATGACGTTGATTCATCTCTCAGTCAACATCATTACTCAGTTTGCCAGTTTTTTTTTTTTTTTTTAAGAATTACAGTTTCTCCTGTTGGACTATTTTCAAAATGAGTCTCACAATTCTCAATTACACATACCACAATGAAAGTCTGTCTAAGAGGTCAGCCTTTACTGTACTCACTCGGCCACAAACCTCTTTTATCTTGCAAACAGTGCAGCCAGAAACAAGCGGAACAAACCCAGAAAACAGTGTGTGCACGCATGTGTGTGTGTGTATGTGTGTGTTCCTGAGTGTGTTGGCGTGCCTTTGTGTGTAGCGGAAAGAGCAGGGTCTGGATATTGTCAAGCTGTCTATCTGATAGAAAAGCCAGTTCTGTGAAGCAGAGAGGGCCGGCAGCATCAGTCAGTGCTATGCCTCATTTCTGCAGCTCTGCGTATTCCCCTCAAACACAAGCAGGTCTACGAACGCGTTCACACAAACAGTGTTCGCTGGTTTATATACCACACACGCGAGCCAGAGACCCATGTAAAGTCCTAATGAAACTTTTTCTCCATAGCTGCACCTTTAGCGAGTTACTGTCTGCTGACGAGACATTTTACAAGTCTCTCCTGGTGCAGCTTCAAATAGTGATCTGTTTTACTTTTAGGCTACAAGAATCGCTTTAATAATATCACATGTCCCCCAGTAAATAAGGAACTACATCGCGCTGTTACGAATTATGAGACAGAACTGCTGTGGGGACCTTTAAAAATTCTTCTCTTAACGAAGTTATGAAAAGCAGGTTGAAAAGCGGTCGACACATTTTGAAATTGTTACAGACAGTAAAGCACAAATGAGACCATGTGCCCTTCATAACTAATGCTGTGCTAAAGCGTAGGCAGGCCAAAAGTTGAATTAACAACATCTTTGTTTTTTGTTGTTTTGACATGGAATGTACCTCAAATGTAAATAGTGCTTAAATGCTCTAAATCAAACATATTGTATTGTAAATAGAGGGATTTCTTAAATTAAAGAGAAATATATTTAAATCTACACTCATCAAACACAATTACAAAACTTGCCATTTACTGCTAATGCTTCAATATGTGGGTTTTGGCATTTGGCAAACAATAGCCTCCACATCTTTATTTGTGACGGGTAATAAGTCAGTCATCTTAAAACTGCTGTTGACCAGATTTACCTGGAAGAACAAGTCATCAGTAATTCAACTGGCATCCATTCAAGCTTGCTTTGTTAGGTATCCCTGTGTGCTGAGAGGACACAGCCTATAGCGATACAGCATATTCTTACACTCCCTCTCTCCAATTAAAATTCAGATGGATCTGCAAAAAGAATTCTTGCCTTGAACTTGAAAGAAAAAAAAAATCTCCGTATAGAAATGCTGATATATTCCTACATTTCAAGCATTCTTGGAAGAGAAAATAGGGAGCAAAGCAGAAAAAACTATGTCTTCTGTCTCTGATTTGATTCAATACTGAAATATGATGATTTGCTGCCAGACACAGCTGACTTCCACAGCAAATGTGGATGTTTAGCCCCATCAAAGTCAGTCTGGAACCTACAATGGCACACAGACACACACACATACACAAACACACACACACAGACACACACACACCCACACACACACACACACAAGCTGAGTTCTGGCTTGCTTTTAAAGCCAAAAAGTAAAAACTGAATCCTCAAGAGATGTGCAAACAAGGAAATTAATTCTGAGCCCTTAGTCCTGTTTATGGATACAATATGTTTTCCCATATCTGAAGATGCACATGTTGCACTCCAGCGTCCTGAGCTCTTAAAATGCAGCTTTCAAATACCTCAAAGTGTATTTGAGACAAAGACAATGAATTGTTTATAAAAAATGTAATTATTTGTGGCTCGAAATCATTGATGGGCAAACAAAGGCATGTGTATGAAATCACTGTTCCACCAAAACACACTGTTCTAATTTTATATATATAGACGCTACTTGTCATTTTCCCTGTCAGTTGTAACATCTCGCACTACGCCGGCTTCGATGACCTCAGAGGGGAAGGCGTGGTGTAAACAGCTACTCTCACGCTGTCCATCCATCAAATTGTTCTCAACATGTTGGGAACAATTGTTGATGACCGTATTTTACGAGAGGGACTTAACAGACACCACGTGCACACATACACTTGCGATCGCAGACAATCACCAGTCATGAAAGACATGGACGTGAACTGCTAAACCATAAGGAGAAAACCCAAGTGAACGCATCGTTCATCATCAGCTCCTCCATCATGGCTTCAATCTCTCTCTCTCTCTCTCTCTGTTTCTCATTGGCCCAGTTCCTCCGTTAACCAGATCCTGTGTGTCTGCAGTAAAAGTCGCTGTGACTCAAACAAGGTCACCCTCAAAACTGACATTTCCAATTCGCAATTGTTTAAAAAAAAAAAAAAAGATCGTGAAAAGTTGAACAACTGCTATCACTGCCGTGCAGCTTGATCGTTCATCCATATCGGTCACAGCCAGACCTGTATATGGTTACGGTCGCTGTATCGAAAGCTATTAAATGCGGTGGTTTGCTATGTGCGCGTGGTGTATCTGCGACTTCTCCCGACGTTAACTTGACACTGCATGTTAGGGTTGCGCGGAGGGGGAAATGTGGTTCCAATATATGGAGAGTTTGTGCTGCTCCGCCGGCGTGTTGCACACAGAACCCAACGCCTCCGTGTTTACACGCTGGCGCGCACACATCCCGTACCCCGACTCTTCTTTCATACAGGATGGCTCCACTCCAGCGGAAACCATTCAGGTCAAACCACTTTTTTTTTTTTGTATTTTTGGAAGAACGCAAGATATGCGGTGGGCACCTGTTTTCAATTCTGTTAGTGAGGAGGGGGACCGATGCACATGCGTGTGTGTGGAAACAAGAGTGTGAGAGGGAGATTACCTCAATCTGTGAATTTGCTGTGACTAGACTTGCGTGTGGCCCTCTTCTGTGTACCCAGTGTAAGGAGACGCAGAGCAAGTCGACAGAGCTGGTGAGTAAGACGAGCAGTATGTTAACATACACCGTTCTCTATGCAAAGTACATCCACTCTTTGCTGCTCTGTGAGTGTGTGTGTGTGTGTGTGTGAGTGTGTGTGCGTCGAGGCAACAGACTGCAGAAGACAGCAAATCAAAGACAGAGAAGTGGACAAAATAGCATCAACTGTAACAAATGTAACTTAAACCACTTGTCAGGGGAATAGGGTGTGAGGGAAATGCACATGGGGTGTGAGTGGTTTTCACATCTGTTTGGCAACGGTCGCTGTCTATCACTCCCTAATGAGAAAAGTACGCTTTTTAGATACTAATGACCTCACTGTTTTTGGCTCGTACCGATACAAGGTGTGTGGAAGTATTCGATTCCCTGGAGGGGAAACAACATCGTGTCTCTTCTTTGTTTGCCTTGTGCAGCTACCTACAAACCGCAAGCAAACACATCCAAAAGGAGAAGGGAAAAGGTGTTACCATGTTACCATCCCGTTATTAGAAACTGACAGGGTGTTTAGTTTGATTGAAAGGACGTTTACATATGTTTTTGTAAAAGTGTTTTGAGATGGATTGGAATTTGCTCCTTTAGCGTTCAAGTCTCTGAGTGGGCGGTCCTGTGCACATATTCGATTGACAGCTGAGCTGGCAGTTTTAGTAAACAAACTTAGCCAAAGAGCCAGAACAACAGGCGGGATTTTATTAGCTTCTTAGTCGAAGAATAAGGAGTTCAACATTTAGTCTAGCAACCTTGAAGCTGCCGTCATCAATATTTCATATCACTGATGGATTAAATTAAATGTGAATGAGACGTGGCAAAGAAGTGGCAACCCCTGGGGCAGAAAAATTAACAGATAAGTGTCAATAACTGCAGTTCTTTGAACGGCCACTTGAGGCTCTTTCCAAGTGAGTCAACCTCCATAGACCTTCATGTTAAAATGCCCAACTTTACAGCAGAAATAAACACGTTTACAGCCTGATACATAAAACAGGTTTGGTCTCTAAAGCTAATATCCCCAATCATGACACCCCAACTGTACAGGAGGGGAATTTTTATATCACTGACTCTATATTAAGGCTTAAAGGTATAATTGAGGGTTTGACAGTGTAGTTTTTTTTGAAGAGCTTGACAGAGAAGGCTTGAAAATGATAACGGTTATATAAAAAGTCCAACAAATGGAGTACGTCTCTGTTTGTTACATCTTCTTGAACCCATTAAATGTGATTAGTTAGTCCAACAGTAATGTTGCCTTTTTTTTTTTTTTTAAAAGGCAGAGCCATTAAAGACCAGAAATGAGAGCCACACCTGACAGTTTTACTACCAGAGATTAGTAACGGTGTCACCTCCAGAGAGGGCGGTTGTAAAGCTTCCACCTCTTATCCGGTTAGCCATCTAGTCACACACCTCTGCTGATACTGTAATTGAGCTCTGATTGGTCTGGATTTGCAGAAGGGAGCCCGGGGCCTCGCTGCCCCTGAACCATCAAAGAGCTTGGACTTAAAACAATGCCTGCAGCCCTTCCCACAAAACACATGTATGGGCCGTAAACCCAGTGCAGATCACTCATTACTCATCCGCAGGAGGAACATTATTAGGTTCTCTAGCAGCGCCTCTTTTACCACCTTGAATGTCATCACGTTTAAAAAATCTCACGACCACAAAGCAATTTGTTTATTCGGACATCTGCTGCATTCTCGGCTCAAGGAGGGTATCTTTGATCCCGGGCCGTGTGATGGATGAGGGTTATGAAGACCAGATCCCCAGCAGGGTAGTAAAGCAAACACACCGTATTCCAGACTCCCCTTCCACTGCTAGAATAATCACCATAATCACAGCAATCATCTTCCACTCTCAAACTATATCCACACACATTACTTATGCTTCAGTTAAACTGGAGGTTCTGTTGGGCTACCCGAGCAGAGCCAGATTAAACAGGCACAGAATCACGAGCTTGCATTATGACCATTTTATATGTAATTAGGCGTTGATAATATCAGATGCTGAGAAAAGTTACAAAATGTTTTAAGAATGCTACCATGTACTGTATTGACCACACTATGTAAGCTATTTGTTATTTTGTCATTTAAATATAATGGGTGATAATTTACCAAATTAGATATAATAGAATAATTGACGGGATGGCATTTTATAAATTTATAGAATGTTTTTATTATTATTCTCTGATAATACCTGAACGAATATGACCAAACAGCCAAGGAAACACTTTTTTTACACGTAAAATAGCCAGATTTTCATATTTAACTTGCTTATTCTATAAGTATTTTTTCTAATGCATGTGCATGTAATAAATCCTCCTTAAAAGCTTGAAGTATAAACACAAAGTCACTCATATGGCACAGATAAAATAACTATTTTAAGGCTTTAAATGAGCAAACTCTCATTTTAAGTGATGCTATTACTTCATTACCACGGTGGTAGAGTAATGATTTTGGTGGGAGAGCGTTGCAGTTTGAATAAAAAGAAAAAGAAAATGCTCTCACATCAATCCTCTCCAAAATGCTGGCCAGCGTAGGACAAACACTACAGGGGGCACCTGCCTCAGCCAGCCAGCCAGTCTCTCTTCCCATAACTCTTAACTTTTAAGTCCCACTTGAGTTTCTGCAGAAATTCCTCCTTATGACAAAGCTGGGATTCGTCCCAGCACTGTGATGGATATTCCTGCCAGATGTTTGTGGAGAAAGAGAATGGGACTTCTTTCAACCGTTCACCTTAACAAATAACTCCCAAAGTCTCAAAGCTGTCTTCTCATCAGCTCCTGCTGAGTTTCCCTGATCCTATCTGTCGAACACACGGAGCTGCATTGTAAGAATCAGAGGCCGTTTCCACATTTGGGGGGGGAAAAGGAAGAAAAAAAATCTCCCCATTTGTGCTTTCAATCTTTGCTGAGACGCGCTGGCAGAGGTTTGGATGGGTGCAACATCGAAACATTTAAACAAGATGACATTCTGCTTTGGTGCTTTGGTGGTGTCGCTTTCAACTGATGCAAAAACTGGATTGTATGTTTAAAGGTTTGAAAAGCGATCCCAGATTTATTCGGTTTTACAGATAAATACCAATTAATTTACACCCACTATAAGAAACATGAAAATTATACACTGAATTATACACGTCATAAACACTTTAAGTATTTATCCGTTTCATTGATTTGCACAATTTGTACCCATGAAAGTAAAGTAGACCAAATTGGAGCTCTTAAAATTTCTAATAAAACCAATGTAGCTCTTTATGTTAAATTGCACCCATTTTTTCCAAGTCTCAGTCATAGATTAGTTAACCATTACAAAACGATCCACAATGAGAATGAAAAACAACAGTGAATGGAAGTGAGCTGCAAGAGCAGAAGTGAGTCATCTCCTAAGGATGTTTGCAGTGATATGATACAAAATATATTGAAATAATAACAAAGTCTCTGTTAAAATACCTTTTGTTAAAAAAAAAGCAGCCGGTGTTGACTCAGACTAAAAGTGTAACACGGACATCTTGCAAGTTTGTAAAAGTAGCATTAAAAAGTATTTCATGTGACACGAGCCAGTTGATACAGTTACTTTTGAAAGATTTTGAAATCCTTGAGAGAGTGGTCCACATCTGGTTAGAGTAAGATGTTTAGGTTACATCTGGAGGATTTAAAAGAATGTATCATGTTGAGAGGATCAGAACCTCAGCAGAGGTTTGAGAAGATGAAAAGGTAACGTTAATATCTTCAATGTCTCCTCTCAAACACTGTTAAACAAAGGAGACAGCTGGACTCCATTTGTTTACAGCAAGTAAACAAAAAAAGGTCTGAATCACCTGAATACAGCAATTTATTCAACAACTTTACATTAATGATGCTCCCTGTGGGTTTTCTTATGATTTTTTAATATATCTGAACGAAGACCTGGGATTAGACAGCACAAACTTCTTACAAAGCTCATCCTTGGCGGACGTCTATGCGAGCAATCAACTTTTTATGTTATTACTAAAATGTTTTACAACATTTTTGCTGCATTTTGATTCACTCTTTCCAACTCTCACTTTACAACGTGTAAAACAGTGTATAATCATGACTGGCAATTTGCAACCTTTGCCGGTGTGTGCAGCAAATAACTATTATTTAAAAAAACTCCTGATTGCATTACACGCTACACAAGGTCACAGGACTCGGGACTAAAAAACACCAGGGAATCTATCAGTTACAACAGAATCACCTGCAGTGTCATGCTAGCGGCGTGATGCTAATGTTGGTGTGAATGTGCAAGAGTTCTTCTTGGCTTGGCTCCGCTCCCGTGTCTTTCTGGAGCTAGCGAAGCAACCGTGAAGGCAGTGGAGTTCACCAAGGAGAGAACAACAAGTGATACGGAGCCAGGCTATTAGCGCTGCCGTGCTGCATCAGAACCCGGGTGTCCTACTCTGCCAGGGAGAGGACCAGGCCAAGCCAAGCCAAGCCAAACATCTGCTCCTGGTTAGAGGTGTCGACTCCTGCCATTCAGAGCAGAGATTCAAAAAAACCTCAAGCAAAGGTTTCAATTGGCCTCTCTTGCCTGGGCCACTGCAAGCAGTCCTGTATATTCCCTCAGGGTATGAAAGTCTGAGGAAAATACCACTGCAAATTCAATTCCACTTCTCCGTTCTGTGCTTCACTCCTCTGACCGACGCAAATTTCATTACACACTTATGAACTCATAAAATTCCTTCAATAACATACCGCACAATAGACTTTCAAAGTAAAGGGGCTTGGAGGGCAACCAGCTATAAAAGGGGTGCCTCAGTGCATGAGACCCCGGTCATGACTCGAATCCAGTTATTTCATTCTTTCTTCCATCTTTCTTCCATTTCTTGAACGCAGCATTGATCGACGGCCATGTGAGTTTATTTACGGAAAGCTGGTAGCCTTGATTGTTGAAATGAAATGCAGCAAAGGCGTTGGTCCCTCCAGTGCCGATTGAGACAATGAACACCAGCTCTCGTCTGCACAAGATAGATGATGTCTCAGTGGATTATTTTACATTTCTTTTGCTTTTTCTAAGATTTCAACATGCATTTGTCATTTTACGACGTGTCATTATCTGGGGGGAAAGAATAATGTGTCCCCTTGGACACGATGATAGTGAGTTTACTGCGTCTTTTGGGATTTTAATGCGTCAAAGACACGGGACACGTACCTGGCAACGTCACTGTATGTTTTAAATGTGTTGCACGGCTTAAGTGATGAAAGCCCATAAAATAGTTTTCATCTCGTTTTCATCCTGTAACCATTCATCAAGCGGCATCTAATAAAATCTCCATGTACCAGGCACCAAGTACTGGATACTTAAGCCAATTAACAAAAACAGAAACAAAAGAGAAACTTTGGCAAATGAAAAAGAAAACAATTTGGTCAGATATCTAACATTAAGCTTCTACTACCCCTCTAATGAGCCAATAAACATTTCGGGAGGTGACTGATCTTCAGATGCAGCCAAACCGCTATCTGTTGTTGGTCTCAGTAAAAGTAGGTTACCATCCTAACAGCCAAGCATGAACTGGCTTCCATATGTGTCCGGCCAAGTTTCTAGAGTGCTTTCTTACGGATTTACAAACAAACAAATACCCAGCCTCTGACAGAGATGTGGGTTCTGACATTCAGAGCTCTGCCTCACTGAAAAACACACAACTTCATCGTGCTCCTCTACTTTTTTTACTGCTTCTACTAAGTTTTCTTTCATCCAACACAAACGAGTGTTAAAAAAAGAAAGCCGTGCTGTGATTTTATTACTTTCATTACTAGCTAAAGCTGCTTACTCATCATTATCTCCCAAAACGGACATTTCCCTTTTTGACTCTACATTTCACCGGTTTCCTGGAAGTCTGGATCCTGCTGTTGGGATGCCAGGGTTATTTGTTATTTGGCTGTTTGATTGAGAAAATCATTGTTTTGGAAGGACCTGTAGGGTTGAAGCTTCCACATTAGAGGTTTGATGTTGGGTGTGAGTCATCTGCTGAATACCTACTGCTAAGATTTCACAGGCAGACTCTGCATCTCCACCCTGTTTATTATCTGAGACACTTTGTTCCCACCAGTTAGCCATGTGCCTCCTTCATAGTGGTGCATGGCGTTGCATATGCATGTTGCATATTTGAGGGAGCGAATGTGTTGATTCGTTCAATTTTCAAATTGCCAATTTTAACCCTGCTGAATAATGCATGTCGATCACGACCAAGCGCTTGCTTATGAGCAGGCAGCGCTCATTGGATTTTAGGAATCTGGACAACTGTGGAGACAGAGCAGTGCCAAACGAGGAAGCCTTGCAGGGAGATGTTGCAGGGAGATGTTGCTTCATCCATCATTCTCACAGTGAAGCAAGAAGTTATAATGGAGGAAAATGTTCTTGTCCGACATTTGAGCTTAAAACGCTGCTTTGGTGAAGAATATGCCAAGTTACTACGGCATCATGTAGACCTTCAGAATATACTGTCTCACCATAAATAGCATTTTGGGATATTTCAAGACTATAAAACATATCTCGATGAGTGTGTTGTAATGCTCAATGCTTATCCTTTTACCCATTTTTACTTTGTAACACAGGGATGCTTTTGGGGCTCTTGGGACGCCGTCTTACACACAGAATAATGAGGAAGTAGCTTCTTCACAAAGCCCTCCGAGGCACATGCGTGTTCTCAATTCATGTGAGGGTCAGAGGCCAGTCGCAGCCAGGAGCACTGCCTCTGGAGCAGGTAGAGCTTTAGTCTTTTTTTTTTCTCTTTTCAACAAGGATGGACATGTTTTCTCAATTACTGTGGGTTTTCTTTCTTTGTTGATTTTACGTAGAGAACAATGTGAAAGTTGTTTAGAGAGACAATCACATTGATATGAATGCAGCCGGGAATAGCGTTTTATCCATTCAAATATAAATGCAATGAAAACAATAAAAGAATAGTTGCGTTGAGAAAAATGCACTTTTTATACGACGAATATGAAACACGCTCTGTTCTGTTTTCCCATCTGTTACTGTGAGAAGTAACCAGAAATTGACGCACAGCTTGTGAAAGGTCTTTGGAAACACATTTTCTATTAAAGACGGGTTTTTTTTTAAAGAGCTCTGAAGATGTTATTTGTGCTCTGAGGCTGTTGGGGGAGTCTAACAAGTGTGAAGCTACTGAACCCTGAGCACTTACAGCTTTGCTTAACCTTGAAGGCACTGTTTTACACCGCAGGTGTTGACTGGGTCGACGGGTTTAAACTGCCAGAACCGGCTGGGATGGTAAAAAACAGAAAAGACTGGGAAAAAAACAGAAAAGATTCTTTTGTTGGTCTCATATGAGGAAAAATGTTTTACTCATCTTTAGACTTTGTTCTTTCTCTGCTCTTTTCACCTCTCCCCCTTTTCCCCCCATCTGTCTGTCGCTGTTATTTAATTTCTCACTCCTTCCTTCCCCCTTTCCCTTCCCTCTCTCCTCTCTCTCTTAATCTAACTTTGTTCCCTCTCGCTCTTGTTTTCCCACTTTGAGGGAGAGCTGAATCTCCAACTCAGCAGGACACCGTGGAGTGATAGATGGCCCCTGACAAGGTCCAACACAATCCAACAAGCCATATGCTCCAAGCGAAAAAAGGGAAGAATTAAAGAGCATTCACAAGTGGCCAGAAGAGAGAAACATGCCAAACTCTTATGAAAGCAACATTTTTTTTGGGGGGGTGGGTTTACATTTATATGCGGGGGCTTCTTCAGTCAGCACTGAACGCTGGCTGGCATTTCCTCAGCTAAGCTAACGATCTATTTGGTCAACACAATTAAATCTGTGATAGGAAAACATAAGGGAAGCTACCATGTCGGATTCTAGATGAGGAACAGATTCGGCGAAGGAAGAGGAGGGAAAATATATTTAACATTGCCGTTACAAATTTGTATTATATAAACTTAATCTCGGGAGATGAGGTTACGAGGAAGGCATAGGAGTGCAGAGTAATAACCCACAAGTGAATTGTTTTCAGAGAAAAGAAAGATATATGAAAATATGTAAAAAAATATTGTTCTATTCATGCTAAAAAAAAAAAAAAATGTAAATCCTTCCTCCTTCGTGATCAGCTCAGGACTACACTGGATTCGACCCACACACATGCATGCAGAAATGCTGCAGACATTTGTGTGATGCTAATGAGTGTGTTAAATTCCAGTGTAAGTAGTTGAAAGAAGAAACATTAGCGTACTCTTCTTAAACAGCCGGTCAAACCGCCTCCCTAAACAGTGGTTACAGCTTCCTAGCCCCCCATAGCAGCCCCCAACTTCCACTACAAACTTTACACACAATCAATACACTTGGACACACACACACATACACACACACACGCACGCACACACGGGGCAACCTCATAAATAACGGACGACAGCCTGAGAGTCAAATTAAGGAAATAAAATGTGTCTCGCTGGTAATGAAGGAGGCATGTTTCCCCTCAGGATAACAACTTCATCTGGACCCATACAGAGCTGACACACACACACACACACACACACACACACTCAAGAGGTCCCAGCATTCCTGCTATAGGTCCATCCCATTGGTACGAACTGTCTCGGAGTCAGTCAAGAACACAGTGCCATGATTTGAAATTTGACACAAAACGTATGTTTTCTAGAGTTCTGAGGGAAAAATGTGGAGGTTGGATGTCATGCCAAACAATCATAGGAGAGAAGGGGCTGCTTTCAAACATTTCCCATGCATCGGGCTATTAAAATGACATTCGTTTGCAGGTTGCTGGCACTTGTCTCCGGGCATATTGCAAACACATGGAATTTCATGTAACGTCCATCCATGATTTAAACACTCTAGGTATTCTTTCGATCAACGAAAAACAGACACTTCTGTATCCGCGCCGGCCATGTGGAAAGAGTGAAAAAAAAAAAAAAAAAAAAAAAAAAAGGCCTTATGGCAATCAAGAGTGTGCCGTGCCGAGCTTACATCACCGCTGATAATTGTAAACCGACAGGTAAGACTGGAAAAATGGCTTGTAATGAATTCAGCCAGCAACATATAGGATGTAGATTTATTGTATTCACATCTGACAGAACTCTTTTGTCAACTTCTATGACTGCTCTGTGTTACATTGTAAAAAAAAAAAGGCCTCCACGTGTGAAACTGCAATGTGCCACAGGGCTGAAATTCGGGATCCAAACCTTTTTAGCTATTCAAAGAATGATGCTTATGAGGGATACACTTAAAGGCAAACGTGACTTTAAAAAACTGTGCTAAAAAGATGCACATGGTGGCCGAGACGACGCAACAACCGTACTAAAAAGTTGCACATGGTGCAAACTAAATCCTTATAAACCACAAATGTATGACACTTAAAGTTAACAGCAGGGTTGCAAGTTTAGTTGCAGAGATAGTTTTGAATTAAAACAAACGTCTTGTTTCAACCTGACACTAGTAGACACGATGGAGTGCATTGACACAGCGCCGCATTCGCTCATCTGTGCAAACGATGGGGTTCTTCATGGTTGAATGTCGGTGGTAAAAGAATCTCATTAAGCGGTTTTGTTCAGTAGCTGCCAGATGGGGTTTGGCTCCATTGGTCAGACCCAGGCAGCCATCGTCTTCAAGAGTGCCAAGATTTCAATTTGTTGTGCCTGGGTCATGGCAGCAACGTTTTTGGCTATTTTCACCGCGCTCCTTGGCCTGGTTTTAATACGTCTTCATCAGTTTGTTGGCATCATTTCATCTACTGCCAGAAATATTTTGCCATGAAACCCGAAAAACCAGAGAGGGCCAGAACCAATTTGCAACTAGATATCATTGAATTTTCAACTTGGTATTTTCATGGATTCCTTTATAGGCTCTTACAGTTTGCTACAATCCCATTTGAACGGCAATTAAAACTTAACAAAGGCGGGTTCACCCTGGGCAGATCTCCGGTCTATTAAAGGGCCGGCGCCATTCACGCTCACATTCACACCTACAGGCAATTTAGAGTCATCAATTATTCTGCATGAATTTGGACTTTGGGAGGAAGAACGCAGAGAACATGCAAACTTAGAATAAAAATATATATATACTACCTATATTCAAATTAAAAAAACCTCAATCCATAGAAAGTTTACAGCTAAATGCTTATGATTCATTTGTAACTAGACGCTAAGATAATTTAAAAAAATATATGCTCAATTGAAAAGGAAAAAAATACGAAACCTCTCTTCAAAATATTTAAAATTCATTAACATATGTTAAATATCCCTTGTAAAAGGAGAAATGTATCCATTTGGCCTCGCCTCACTTTGCAGACAAATCAGAGACAGACAAAATCTCTGTTGAATAACTCATAGTTTGGAACCATTGTTCGAGATCACTGTATACATTTGATGATGTTCCAAAGCTTAATGTTTTTGTATAAAAACTGTGGATATTTTTTTCTCACAGCAGATTTATGAGTTTTGACTTGCCACTTTACTTTCCAAGATCCACAATGACTGCTCATATCCAATAAAATCATTACGGATATCAACAAATCAAAGCAGATTATATTCATTTTCCCGCTGTGACGACAACTGGCTGTACTGCGGCTTTACAGTGTGAAACTTGGCAGGAGGAACTCATAAATCTGCATTCAGCAGTGAGCTGGACAGATGGAGCGGGTACTGAGGCAGCTGCAACGCAAGATAAAAAACTGAATTTGTCACAATTCACACCTTGTGTGCGAGTGTGTGCACAAGGTCACTGCAGGGATTTTTAAACACCGGAGATAAGGCAGATGTCGGAGGGATGATTCTACTTCTTACTCGCAAAAGAAGGTCTGAACACGGGATTAAGGGAAGGAGCGGATGAAAGGCGGGGAGGGGTCGTATAGCAGAACTAATAGGTAGGATGGAGCATATTTCCCACTGTCGCAAGAAAATATGTTTTGATTTTTTCAAATGAGCAAAAACAGAAAGCTCTAACTAGAGGCCCTCTGACTATAGACAGCTGTGTCCGTTTGTTTTGATGAAAACATTTCCAAGCCATTCACAGATGTTCAGTAAAATCCCCTTTCGGTGCCTGCTTCCAATGTCTGCCTTCCCAGATTTCTAACCTTCTGCCATTCTCCATGTCCTGTTTAGTGACTCATAATAGTTTTTGTCAGAGACATGTATTTCCCTTCAGCCTTCTCAATTATTGTATTACAGAAAGAGCTTTGCCGATAGAAATTCTGACGAGATAACTGAGCCAAAGCAATTGTAAAAAAAAAAACAGATTTTAATGGGCGCTCTTTAGTAACATCAAGTGCACATACTGTAGTTTTCATGAAGTAGTGTAGTGGGGGATTAAGTGGAGCCCGTCAAGCATTATCCTTCCCACAAGCAGCTAACTGGGATGCTACAAACTACATGCAGTCGGAATGTTCTTCAAAAGTGTCCACTGGCAAGATCTGCGCCTGGCAAACTAGCATACGTTAGGGAAAGACTATGGGCACGGCCATTTAAGGCGAGGAAAAAGCTGTGTTGGCGGTGACAGTAAATCGCTGACGAGATGCAAACTCCCAGTCCTGCATGAAAGCTGGGTGTGAGCTGCAGCACACATCCCAGACCTCGGCACATTCACAGTTAAAGTTAAATTTGGATCAACTTTTGGCCACCAAACGTGGTGAAAAACCAGAACGGTGCTCTCCTCTCCGGCTAGTGCAGCTGCTCAGGAGCGCGGAGCCACTTAAAAATAATGGCCTTGCTCTGTTGCACTTGCACGTTTGTTTTGAAAGCAGGGTCACATTAGCATTGCTGCGCGCTGCTATCTTGTCGTCCCCCCCCCCCGCCCCTCGTGTTTCCCTTCAGTGGAGCCCTGCGGCTCCCAGGCAGAGGCTCCTGGCTGCGATTGCCGTGTCAGTTCAAGGTATTAGCGTCCCGACATACTTTCAGCGATCTTTATTAAAACCTTACAACCGATTAGAATCGCCAAACATTTGCGTCACTTGATACTGCAGACGTGAGATCAGACTAAGGGAGAGAGAAAGAGGAGACCATGATGTCAGGCTTCATACCATCTGCCTCATGACGCCAACTTTTGGCTCATCTCTAATCATTAATGTGATACCTCCAACCAAAACTTAGCATATGAATGGGGCATGACCTCATGGATCATGTGGTGTGGAGCTTTGTTTCACTGCCGTTTATTAAAGGTGACGTGCTACTCTCTGCTTTAGATTCTACGGGGAAATCTGTTGATGCTGTGCTACATTTACTCTCAAATACAGAACATCTGAAATATAATAACCAGCTATTTTGGAGTTCACATTGTTGCAGGACTTGAGATTTATTTTAGATTTTACAAAATGTGTGTTCTTCTCTTCATGAACTTTGTCAGAAGATTTCCATGAAGAGAACAATTGTGAGTGAGTGACTTGCAAAAGTGAAAAATGCAGCCTGGTTTAAAAGGAAATACAGGAATTTTAATTAACAGGTTCACACAATGATGGTTGTTTTTAATATTATTCCTTTATTTATGCAGCAGGACCTTATGATTTATGATTAAGTCAACCTTATATAAGATTGTTTTTTTTTACTTTAAAAAGATAACGGTCTTATCTGTAATGAAATAAAAATATTTGTCTCTGAACAAAATGCTATTATAAAGTGATTCCAGTATGTTTAAGTGCCTTTTATGGGTTTTTTAGCATATTTGGGGGATTTTCTTATCGGGATAACGTGAATCGCAATTATTTTTGGGCGGATAATCGTGACATTATATTTTCATATCATCCCACGCATATTCGTGTCTCCTTTTCAGTTGTGCACAATATTGCCTGTCTCCCAGAGAAAAATTTCAAATTAAATCTTCAATACTTCCAGCAGAGATAACAAAACAAGTTTCCTATTCACCGTCTCAGGAGCCTCTGCAGACCTTAGTTATAACTGAAAACATCCTAGTTTTGACTCTTGCTTCTCCAGTTTCTCTGTTTTGGGAGGATTTTCTTCTTGTCCATGTTTTCAAATATTGACCAGCCAGCCTTAGACTACAAGAATAACACAGTATAGGAATTCCTAAATTGAGTTGTGTTTATCCTTTGAGCCTTAAACACATGAACGAGGCCTTTGAGGTCACAAGTTGAACTGATTGACTGGTTCTCATTCTCCAAAGTGTCAAATAAACACTGGACTTTCACATGAAGTCACAATATACACAGCTAAGCTAACAGTAAACATGAGAGAGAAAATGAGGCAGAGGTGTTAAGCTGTGGGGGGAGAGGGGATTGAGGGGGGGGAGAGAATGGAAGAAGGGGTGCCTGTCGGAGGGATATACTGCTGCACAGAGACTTGAGATGACCCTGACCGTGACCTTGTCTGATCTTGGGGAATTTTCTTGACTTCCCCCGTTGAACGTGTGCATGCACGTGTGTGCACGTGCGTGTGCACGTGCGTGTGCGTCAGCTCGGAGTGGCTCCATTATTGATAGCTCTAACAAGCCTTGGTCAAAGGTCAGACAGTGGTGAGTGGAAAAGGATGGAGCAAGACTGTTAAAGGTCCTTTAAATACCTACCGCCTTCACTCACTCACTCACTCACTCACACACACACACGCACACACACACACACACACACACACACACACACACACAACAAATCTCGGCTGATTGTTACCAGACCGTATTTAAACACATCCCTATTGCCGCTGCGCCCCTTTTACTCTCCACCACAGAGATGCGCAGATCCTAGTTTACACAACATGCTTGGAGTTTAACGGAGTGTAATAATGAGACCATAAGGCAAATGCATTCACACTCTCAGCACTTTTTTTCAGCGTCACCAGAGAGATATTTAAATAACAGTGTGTCACATCCCACCAGAGACGGGTTTTTTTTGCTCCATGAAAAAAAAGCAGCCGCTTCAGAAACGATCCATGAAAACTATCCTCAGACCTTTGAACAACATTTCCCGTAGGACGAGCCTGCAGCTCGTTTCTGTGAGAACCCGAAGTAGATCAGTAAAGTGGGTAAACAACATCCTTATGCTTGGCTTCATCTGCAACCAGACTGATAACAACGATGACACCTGCTCAGAAACACGCCGGCACCCCTCCCCGACGCTTGTCTCCACTTCTACACTTTAATAGGAAACATCACACCGGGAGTTCACGTTTTCAAGACAAAAATCCTCCACAGGGTAGTCATCAATCAGAACAACGTGGCAATAATATTTAGCATGTGGTAAAATAACATTCGCCGGTGAATCATGATCACCATACATTTCAGTGCATCAATATTTTCTTTATATTTTCTTACTTTATTTCATCAAATTCCCAGCTTTAAATGCAGCTTAAATATTTACATTTCAAATTTCAGGAATTCAACTAAATGAATGAGAGCGTGTTAAACGGTAGACTACGGTCAAAGGATGCTGTGCACGTCACCATCAGCAGTAACTCATTACCAATGCTTAACCCAACTATCGCCAAGAAGACTCCATGCTGCAAAGCAAAGAGAGCAAGTGGTAACATCCTCTTTGTGACAGGAAGCAGCAAGGTTTATGGGAAATGTGGTCTTAATTTTGAGAAACATTAGCACTATACCACATGTGTGAGACAGAGGCTAGTTGTCTCCACCGTGGTTTTACTAGCTCGCAGTTATTTTTTCTTAACCAAAATGCGACAATTTAGATAATACTGATAATTGTAGGACTTTGTTAATTGCAGTGTTGCATGGTAGTTTTTTTTTTTTACCATTTTACCAGCGGTGTGATAGTCACGTGATATCATTTGCTGCACTTATACGACCATCCGTGCTAAATGAAATATACAAAGCATGCCCCATCACGCCTGGCCATCATATCCACATTTCTAATGCTTTTACAAAGCAAGAAAAAAATCATCACGTTATCACTTCATTAAAAATGACAACTACAAAGTTGAATGCGAGTTGAAAATGCTGGGCCCACGTGGAACATCTTCAAGTTCCCGTGGCGACAAAATGAAAGACCCAGATCTTCCTTTAAGCATTTCATAAACGCAACAAGGTCATGTTTCACTGTTGCACTTGAGAGGATCTGAAATAGCGTTGGCGTGGTGCACCAGTGAATCAAAACCCTGTGAAAACACGGAGAAGATCTCGCAGACCTCCTCGTATCAGACCACCGGTTCTGTGTGTGTACTAACCAAACATATTACTGTCACATCCAACCAGGCTCCTCTGGAAGAAGATTTTTTAATTATATATTATATATATGATATATTATTTCAGATTTCTCCAGATCTACAGTGAACATGGTACAATGTACATTACCATGTGTAAACGTTGAACCATTTAAAGGCTCTGTAAGACTTTTACTCCCATATAGCACATAAATAATGCATTCTCTTTGATTGGATCGCTGGTCAACTCCCAAGTCCAAGAGTTATTTTTACAGGTGCTCTTTGGCTTTCAAGGCTCACTTTCTGGGTGGTTTTCTGCTTTGGGGAAAAAAAAGAGCCTGCCCACCCAAAAACACTCCCCAACCCGCTATATTTTCAAGATGCTAAAGAGGATAGGAAGTGTGTGTTTCTGTAAGAAGAGGCAACAGAGCAGTAAAGACTAGGAATAGCATGAGGTATAATGTTTCAATGATGCCGTTCCATTTTGTATTTCTTGTGGTTTTATTTTCTTACATCTTTAGTTTTTGACCTTCAAGAGTATTTTCTCTTTCAGCTCTTTGAAAGAATGCAAAGAGTGTTAACTGATCATTTCTGGACTCACTCGTGATTCAAAAAAAAAAAAAAAATGGATTCATTTCTAACAAACATGTCCCTTGTGTCCTCTCTTCTCTCTCTCAGCTCCTTTTTCCATTCCCATGTGAATGTCAATCACGGCAAACATAAAAAAAATGCAGCCCGTCCGATATCGGGACTTCTGACTGCTTCTGCGGTCAAGTTGCGTCAACGGTAAGCAGCGAAAATGTCAGCGCTCTGTTTACTAGCCTTGCTGCTACGCTCCTCGATCCATCCCCACATTCCTCCTTTACAAATTACATTTGTCATTTTGAAAGCTGATGGTTTACATTGGCATGCTTTGAACCTCCTGCGAGTGCATGTGTGTGTGTGTGTGACCCACAAAATCTAGCTATGTGAACATGGACAACATGCTTCTCAGGATATGAGCATGCCCTCCCCCCCCAAAAAGAGACCTACTTTTGTGTGTGTGATCTCCTACCTGTTATTGTGATGTTGCTGTAGATGTTGGACAGCTGCTCCTTCAGCAGGACGAGCTGCGTGGTGGCGGCCTTCTCCCTCTGCAGCTCCAGCATTATGTTGGGATGGTTGGCCAGTTTGCAGCCCTTCTGCTCGTCCAGTGCGATGTCGCTGCGCACTATATCTGCAAGGAGGCACGGATTAGAAGGAGTGGAGTGGGAAAATGTCTTGATTTAAAAGATTAGATTATGTTTCACAAACACCGTTTGGTTGGTTCACTTGGTTTATTTACCTGGAACTTCCTGTTGAAACCTAAAAGGTTGTGTCATTTAAACAGAGGATAATTGTTGGTAATAAATATATTAAATAAATGCTGTCAAAAAGTAACACAAATGTTCGTTATTTCAAGCCATGTATGCTACCGTGTTACGAAAATCAACACCCTTACCGCCACTTAAACACGGAGCGTTTTATGAGCTACACCCAAATAACGAGGTCTAAAACAGGGGCCTTGTTTCCCAAAGGTTATCATTTTCAGGTTTCGTCGAGGCTGCCTTAAAGAGGTGTTAATTCGGTCATTTCGGAGGGTGCGTTTGAATTGCGCAACACGGAGACGTGTTTCTTGTCTTTTGTCCACGACGTTTAGTGAAGGTAACTATTAGAAACAGCTGTCTTAAAAGGGCAAAATGGTGGCGGTCGGAAGAAGGCCCGGTGTCAGTTGGCGCTCGGTTCCCCTTAATGAACTGGCAATGTGTTGTATTTTATACGCAAATAAATCAAATAAATAAACAACGTAGCATTTAGAGCAAATAATACTTCGGCGTTAAAATGTCGCGTCGTATCACCGTCTTCGTAGTTCTTCAGGTAGTAGTCGGGCCCCGGCCCTCTGAACTTGGCGAGGTTCTTCTGGTTGTTGAACTGCAGGAAGTCGCTCCGCTTTCCGCCGAAACGCAGGAAGGCCGGAGACAGGCCGCGCGCGAGGGTCACGAGCCGCTTGGAGCTGTGGACAGACAGACAGACACACACACAGGACAGAAGGGCACGAGCGTCAGAGGTATGACGCAGAGTCGCAGATGTGCGTTATTACAGCGCTGTCTGTGTTTGGTAGAAGCATGAAAAGCGAGAATGCGAATCTTAATTTATATTTCGACATATAAACAGAAATGAATACGACGAGCTAACAGAGACGGGGAGAAATGGAAAGAGACGGTGGCTGGTCGAGGACCGCGGCCTATCACAACACGGCCTCGTTTTCATGTGACACCAGCGGGCCGAGAAACGGGCTTCGACATCCTCCGTCATCCTGAGGAAAAACAGCTAACTTTCATTTACAAACGTCACCATCTGGCTGAGAACGAGTGTTATCTGCCTTTTTTATGCTTCAAGTCAAACGTATTACTAATACTACTAGTACTCAAAATAATACTTTACTATTATGTTGTATCTAGAAAACTTAAAGTGGATTATTTCAGCATGAAAAATAGAAATTAGTTAGTTCATAGTGTTTATGAATTGTTAAGTGTTTTGAAAAACGATAAACGAGGGGCTTTTATGTTGTTGCACATCAGTTAATTCTTCGTGACGTCCTACGGGGCAGTGGGTTTAAAGTCAGCACAATCAGATGATGGGAGAAGCATAACGTGTACAGACCGTTGTTGTTTAGGTTAGATCGGATCATGCGTTAGTCAAATTGTAGTTGTATATTGTGTAATATTTATAAATAAATATATTGATGAATAAAATAGTAATTACTATTTAAATAAAGGGAATGGGGAGTTAAACAAACACAGAACTAATGCCAATGAGGTTATTTGAAAGAGAGAAAAATAAATTAAAATACAAAAATGAAATTATATATATAGGCCTATATATATATATATAGTAAATGGCTAGTTAATGAAAATGTACTGTACCGCATGTAGTCGTGTTTTAGATCATGGTTGATCATCGATAACTCAATGTGGTTTCGAAGCTGAACCAAACAATGTGGCTAATAACATTTTCTAATACGATTAAATGCAATCCAGCACAGGATTGAGTTAGTAGTCTTGTCACTTAAAACTTTAGATTGTGGGTTATTTTGCCAAGTTTCACATTTTAAAATGTCATGATTCATTATCCACTGTCAGAGCGTGTGCCAGTGGCGCAGATTGCTCTCATAATGTGCTTCTCTGGTGTCATTTGGACAGTTATGAGAACTGTGTTTTTTTTCTTCTCTGAGGTGAAAAGTCCCAATACTGAATTTCAGACAGTCAAAAATGTTCCATGCATTCTGGAAGAATATTGAAACAGCGTGGGTGGCGTTGGAGCCAAGTCAAATTGCACTTTTAGTTGGTTTGAGAGAAAATAATAAAACCTCAAAACTAAATTTAATGACTCGTGAAATTGAAATTTTGCATAGTTAACGACGGGGAAGGGGTTCACACGGGTGTCTAATATTATTCGACACAATGTACACGGTCTACACACAGCGTACTACAGTGCACGCTGGGTAATATAACAGCAATAAACCCATCGCTCTCTTAGCGTCGACTTATTCAATGATGTGATAGGTTTGGATTTTGCCAGTCGATGAAAAGTATGCAGTCATATGGAGCATTGGAGAGGGGGGAAAAAAGATCCTGCAATCCAGACAACGTGGCTGCGTGCGTAACGAATAAAACAACCAGCAAACATTTCAGAGGTGGACACGAACACAGATCGCTTGTTTGTGTGATACGGAACGCTCTACCTCAGAAAGTCCAGCCAGCCGTCTTTGATGATCGAGGGGTCCAGCTGCAACGAAAGGAAGTTGTCGTTGAGGACTCTGATCGGACTGCGGGTGTTGACATCCAGGAGAACCAGCGTCCTCTCCATGAAGCCCGGTCGTTTCCCGCCGGCTGCGGATCTCTGATATGCGGAGGAGGAGGAGGAGGAAGAAGAAGAAGAGGAGTAGGAGGAAGAGAGCACCGACTGCACCACCAGAGTTGCCAAAGATGCCAGCCACAGGGAGGACCATGGGAATGCGCGCGGTGATGATTTGGGCATCTTCTTGGCTTGGAGAGCAGGAGGATCAGTGCGCGCAACGAGGCTTAAAAGGGAAGAGGGAGGAAACAATGGCCAAACAGACGTCGCTGCCACGACATTCGATGGTGGTTCTTTACCTCGATCTCATCGATCTGGATCTGTCTTCCTGTCTAGTTGTCCCACTCCCTCTGCCCCCCGCCCCTCTGAGCATTTTTTGGGAACTGCGCACGCCCCGAGCCAGCCTTCCCCTTTGGGAAGGCCAGGCGCTGGGAGGGGAGGAGGAGGCAGCACCGCCCCTCCAAGGTTCTCTGAGGTATGAGAGCCGCTCAAAACGACCTCGTCTGAAGAGCGTCTTCTAAAGGTTGGAGATAAACGAGTGCGTTCCAGTGAAGTGAACACCCAGATGTTTGAAATATTAAAAGGATTCAAATATAATTTTGGAGAAATCCAAAATTTTATCCAGTAATCCAATTAAGGGAAATCCAAAGAGTGCACAGATTTACGTCATCAGACGATGATGGTGATGCTGTGTTGTAGCTTGAAAAATGGGTACTCCATGTTGGTTATTTCTCCTGTATTATTAAGAATCTACAATTTATGGAAAGCATATTATTAAGTTTAAGAACATCATAATTAATATTTAAACGTGTACAATATTGTTATATTAAAAATATCTCTAGACTATGTTTATGGTGGAATTAAAAAGTCAATCTGAGATTAATATATGTTATGTGAATGCTTATGTGACATAACCATTCACATAACATATCAAATAAATGCGCATCACGATCTAGTGACGTAAAGGTCACCGTGGCCCTGGTTTAAACCGACATTTCATTATTTTAGTTCCCAGAGAAGGAACTCTGCTTTTCTGCCTCATCTCAACAGAACAACAGGATACAATCATGTCTAGAGGAGCTAATGTTTTGGCGCTTCAATTGTTTTTAACAAACGACTGATCCGTCGTCTGCAGTTTGTCCAACAATCCAGCTGCTCCTCTTCTAAAACCGGACCGCATATCACCCCGCTGGCATCCCGTCCGTTTCGGGGACGCTTTTTGGGGATTTTATTGCGTGTTTCTCGCGTCTTCATGTTCCACTTAGAGCTCCGAGTCGGACCGACCAGATGCTCCTGGATGTCCCCAGAACCAGACACAGAACAGTGGCTACCGAGGCTCTGCGGCGGCCGCCCCTCGTCTCTGGAACAGTTTACCTAATTATATAAAAAACTGCCCAGAAACTACTACAGAAACATGGAAGCCACTGCCGAAGAGCCAGCTCTCCTCGTCGCCACCTCGACACCATCTTCTGTTGCGCTAGAATTATTATTAATATTATTATGAATACATTGGGGGGGATCTTCTTTCAGTTTTGTGTTCTGATTGTTTTTTGCTTTGTTTTTCCTTTTGAATGATGTGCTTGTTCAGCACTTTTCGACAACTGCGGTTGTTTTTAAATGTGCTAAATAAATGGACTCGACTTGGCCAGCTTGATTGCACATTTCTTCTTTTTTTTTTTCTTTCTTTTTAAACTCAAATGAGACTTGGAGATGGCAACATGAACAGTTTGGCCTCCTTCCAGAAACATTCAAAACCAATTTGGGATTTTAAGTTTCTACACATGGTACTCACCTATAAACTCTTTATATGACTAATCCAGATGGAGGTGTTGTTATTTATTTTTTATTTTTTTTGGGGCCCAAAACAACAAAGTGCATCCTATATTTGTGCTTTCTCCGGGGTGGTCATGGTCGTTTAAGGTCACTGCTGTCTAACAGATGAGCAGCAAACTACACGAGGAGAAAACGTACCGAGTAAAGTCCCAATTTAATCTCTTCCTCCCGGCCTACAACACCTACTCACGAATACAATAAACCACCCCATTATCCAAGGTGTTGTAGTTCCAGCTTTCTTTTTTTACGCACGAATGTTCCCATCAAACGCGTTGAAACAAATCCAGCAGGCCGTGTTTTGTAATGACGCATCTGTAAAAAGCTGGTCTGATCATATTTTTTTTCCCCAAGCTAAAAAGTGAAAAAGGCTAAATGTGCAGCCTGTGGTCGCGCCTGAGTGCCAGACACACTTTGCGAACACTGTTGTGGCCCAACAACTTAAGACTTGTGTAATCCAGCAGGACCCCCCTTTCGTCCTGGTCCGTCCCGGTCTAAGCAGAGGTCCCGTGTAGCAGCAGCAGGGAAAGCGAGACTGCTGTTTCACGTTGTCGTATTGGCTCAACAAGACGTCGTCGTAGACATGTGGTTTCAATATGAGCAGAGTTTTTCTTTTCAACAGAGAGATATTTACTTTCATATATTTATATAAACTGCGAGTTCTTGAATATTAAACGGTGCTGTGACACATCTGGCATGACATTGATTTTTGGGGATGTAAGAAAAATATTAAAGAAAACAACCTTCACCCTAACGAAACATCAATACAATTGTATAATATATTAAAGGGAAACGACACGAGTGTCTGTGCGATGATGCTGCGTTTAGAGGATATAAACTACTATCTACATATTGACATAAAGTTTTTAATTGTAGGTATGAGAATAAAACGAAATAAAAACCGCACCACGACCCTTACGCACCGAGCTGCCCGGAATATTTAAGGGATTACGCCAGGAATAAATAAATAAAAACATAGATACAAATCTGTAGTTTTAAACGCTAATAAAAACGCTTTGATTCAACGAAAATCGTGGTATTCACGTGACAACTTCAGTGGGGGAATCGAACGAGGAAAATGTACATCTTAAATTCAAATATTTAAAGGTGGATTTGAGTATTCCATAAAATATTCAACATTAGGGTGAACTCTTGCGCTACTTTAACGTGAACTTCAAAAACGTTATCATTTGTTGGTTAAAATGAGTATTTATTGCGAAATTTGACAGGTATTGTATTTGACTTTAGGAATATTTTGGACACTTATAATAGCATCAGTCTGGAGCGTTATGAACGATTTTAAATTCTAATAAGATTATAATACATTTATCCAAACCCACACAGATGTTCTGCAGAGCAGTGTGAGTGATTTTGTTATTGTGAAATTAGGCATCGCCTTTCATGAACTTTTATTTGGCCTGCGTGTTTCTGTTTTAATCATTATCATCGACGTCTAATATCTGCCATCAACAAAACATTTTATACCGACACAACTGGTGTTAAAACAACAGGGAAAGCTGTTCTCAAAGAATGGAACCGCCGGCGTTTTGCTTTAAAAATTTTAACTGCCAACCTTATTTACTAGAACATTTAGGAGGTAGATTCTGCTCTTGAGCGCAGCCTTTTCCCCCCAAATATCACGGCGGATGTGTGTCTGACAGAGAGCAGAGACCGTGTAGTGTTTAAGGCCTGGCACGACTCTGTTCTCACCTTCACTTTCCTACCTCGTAAATCCAACAGGCGGTCATCGACCTCTGTATGAGGGCTTCACTGGATGCGCGAGAGCATCGCGCGTGAAAGCCTGTTTCGCCTGAAATCTCAATTCCACATTTCATCTTCTTCACATCAACACTTCCTCTGCGGTTCTCCTAAAAGTATGTTTATGACTTTTACGCTGCAGGATCCAAATCTGTCCCCCTTTGTTTTCTTTACGAGAAGCGAGATCCGAGAACAAAACGGATCTTTTTTTATGACAATGAAGTGAATCATCACACATTCATCGTGTAATACGCCTGAAGTCCACTCGGCTTCGTTTACAGGAAGGCTGCTTTTCAGAAACAGGTGATAACACTGCCATCTAGCGGCGACATTGAAACAGCAAGAGAAAAAAACATGTTTAGCTGTGTGATAATCGCTCCCAACCGCACAAATAATACCTTTTAAGATTTTGTTCCTTGGATCGACATCATATTTGTGGTGAGCTTCTGAAGAATGCATATATATATATTTTCCGTCGTCTTGACGGCTCCATTTGTGGTTTTTGTGAAATATCAAATGCTATTTAGCGTGTTTTAGGGGTTTCTATAGGCTGGTTCACGTGCTGTTGGATCCCGTGTGTATCACATTAATCATTCACGGCTGGGCATTTCCTACTTTCTATTTTTAGAAAAGGGCAGAAAGCAAATAAGACAGGCCTACGTCACTATTTGTCATGTATATTTAAGGACTACGGTGCGCCTCTCTCTCTCGCTCTCTCTCACCCACCCTCTGCTGCATGGATATGGCCACCCAGCTGCTCCATCATCCCATCCGCAGCCCACGTGACCCAGTTCTCCCATGTCCTTCAGTAGTTCATTCAGCATGATGGCTGCGGATGCTGCGGATGCTCTCTACTGCATCCTGCATCCGCGCCGGCTCTCTCTCCTCTTCCTCACCGTCACCTTCTCCTCCCTGCCGGCCCCGACGGCAGCGCTGCTCGGCGTCCGGCCGGAGGACACCCAGAGCGGAGAGCTGTCCGTGCAGGACGGGGTGCTGAGGGCGACCGAGGGGACCCGCTTCATACTGAGGGTGTACTACTCCGCGTCACACGCTACTGAGCATCCCAACAGCCTGAACATCAGCGGCAGACCCGACGCCGCGTCTGCGGCTCCGTGGATCGCGTTTATTGAGGAGCCCGGTGGGGACGGCGGGGGGACGGAGAGGCGACTCCGGTCCGCGGACAACCCTTGCGAGGAGGAGAATGCCCGGAGCTCAGATATCGAGCTGCTGGGCTCTTTCCGATCCAGCTCAAGTCACAACTCCGTCCTGGTGGAGCTCCTCGCGAAAGACCTGCGCAGAGGCGAGGTGATCAAATACTACTCCATGTGCGCGTTCGACGGCGTGAAATGGGAGCATTTCAGCACCAAGGACTTCTGGTTGGCGGTGGTGGAGAGACCTCCGGAGGCGGACGTGTGGCTCCAGGCGGGAGTCTCGGTGCTCCTGTTGGGGCTGTCCGCGCTCTGCAGCGGTCTGAACATCAGCATGCTGGCTCTGGACCCGGTGGAGCTGCGGGTCCTGCAGAACAGTGGCACGGCGAAGGAGCAGAAATACGCACGGAAAATAGAGTCCGTGCGTAAACACGGGAACTACATCCTCTGCACGGTGGTGCTGGGCAACGTGCTTACAAATACATGCTTTGTGGTTTGGATGTGCCAGATTTTAGGAATGACCGCACTCTCAACCGCCTCGTGTACTTTAGGGATATTCTTCATTGGGGAGATTTTACCTCACTCCCTGGCGTCCAGGCACAGTCTCGCCATCGCCTCCAAGACCCTCTGCGCGACCCGCCTGCTGATGCTGGTGTTCTTCCCCATCGCCTACCCGGTCTCCAAGATCCTGGACATCATGCTCCACCAAGAGATCAGCAGCTTCTACACCAGGGAGAAGCTGGTGGCCATGCTGCGTGTCACGGATCCGTACCACGACCTGGTCAAGGAGGAGCTCAACATCATCCAGGGAGCTCTGGAGCTGAGGACCAAGACGGTGGAGGACGTGCTGACCCCGCTGTCAGACTGCTACATGCTGTCCTCGGACGCCACGCTGGACTTCTGCACCATGTCCGACGTGATGCAGAGCGGCTTCACCCGGATCCCGGTGCACGAGAACGAGAGGTCCAACATCGTGGACATCCTGTTTGTCAAAGACCTCGCCTTCGTGGATCCCGACGACTGCACGCCCCTAAAAACCATCACTCAGTTTTACAAGCATCCCATGCACTGCGTGTTCAACGACACCAAGCTGGACGTGATGCTGGAGGAGTTTAAGAGAGGTAATGCCAACTTTAAATCATATCAGGGGTCAGGCCTCAGAAGTGCTCCGCGGGAGTTACTTTTACACGTCCAGGACTTTGAGCTTATGAGCGAGAAGTCATGTTGAGCATGCGAGGCGCCACATGTATGCTTTGGAACGCTCTCAAAGCTACCTCCCGCCACCTCCCGAGTTAACCGCCTTTTGAAGTGACTTGTGCACTTATACATGTTTTCAGTGCAGAAGTCAATGTATACATCAGTCCATTGGCTCACAGTGGGCCTGCCAGCAGAGCCCTTTGATCCCCATAGCAGTGGGAGCCACATGTGAAATCGGATACAGTGTCACATAGTGATCCTGGTTCAGCCAGAAGTTAGAGGCTACCAAGGATCAGAGTGGGGTTATCTATTATATACGTAGTAAAAGTCGTTTTCCCGTGACAAAGGCACTGTGAACTTTCCATGCCCCACCACCGCCCCTGCTGGTTCCCTCTTTTTTTTAATATATCACACCATGTGTGTCTGTTATTGGAGCAGCACTTTAACATAATGTCAAGAAGGAATTTAGCATTTGCCCTCAGCAGAGGCAGCGAGTATCTCTCCCACTCACACATCTTTTTAGTGTGATAAGCATCTCTGCTGATAAGTGCATTACAGCACTGCGTCTCTCATGCACATGCAGCGATAGCATCCGCTCCCCCCCCCCGTGCATGTGTGCCGCCTCTCCTCGGGGACCCCACTCAGCCTCGGCGATAACGGTGGATGTGACTCTGGTGGTAAAATGAGACATCTGAACCGCTGTTATGTAAGGATCTCACTGGCATTGGCTTACGTTGGGGGGGATTAAGATGTAAATCTGTTTCATTGACAAAGAGAGCTCAATAGGGTCGGTTGGAGGCAGTGGTTGTCTGATCAGAATGTGAAAGGGGACACTGTGGAGACTGGTGGGCTCATAAATCAGATTGCCACTTACAGGTCAGGAGGTCTACAGCTTCAGTTTGTTCAGGATTATGAAGGATAGCTCTGGTCTGACACCAGTGATCCGTGCCCCCCCCTCCCTTCCAGCGTGACCTTGTGCGTTTCCATATTGTGTGTTATTTATAGTTAAGGGCGGGTGAAAAGGTGAAATCGGGGCTTCACCTTTAGATTGTTTGTGTGCACCTAATTGTCAGCCCGCTGCGACTTTGAAGCTTCCCTCACTCTGTAGGTCGTCGCCATCCGAACGTGCGGAGCAACCATAAATAATTCAGCTCCAACCTTTCCCTTTCCCCTCTCACCTCCTGCTCTCACGGATTACAGGCTCCCGCCGTGCAGGAAGCATGGTGGGATCTCACTGAGGAGCTCCATGCACTGGGGTTTGCGTGAGAGAAAAAGATGGAAATGTCACCGGCAATGACAGAAATGTTATGGAGGGCTGAAAAGTAAATGGAATATACATTAACTCTACAATTCATAAGGCAAACACAAAATCTGCTGTAGATCTTTTGATTGATTAGTATTCAGTATTTAAAAACACTACATTACAAGTAAAAGTATTCTAAATTTTGCAGGTATTATACAGGTATTGTACTCCAAATGCAAAAAGCTATGTAGAATTCAGTATTATATTATTATTTAATACAATCATAATTATTAAGGGGTTAACATGTAAGCGGTACTTTGAAATTTGTCATTAAGGTGGAGCGGATTTGAACTTCTTCATACGCTGCTGGACAGTTTATTAGTAATTATATGCATATTTTAAAAGATATGTTTTTTATGTAAAGTAACTTTTGACAATGGGTGTTAAATACAGTAAATGTAATGAAGTAGAAATATAAAGTAGTACAAGTAACTCTAAATGTTTACTTGTGTGCAGTATTTGAGCAAATGTATTATAAAAATCTACCAAAGAACTAAAGAAATGTAATACACCCAACAAGTCATAGAAAGCAGCCATTGTGGTTTTTATAAGCTAAATATGTGCATGCCTGTAAAACGGGAGAAAAAATAAATAAAAATAGCTGCAGAAATATGAACAATGCATTATTTCCTCATATGGTGAATGGTTGTAATGTTTGCAGAAAAGGGAGCAGACAAATGATCATAATTATATGCAAACGTATTCTGCATCATGAGCTAAAACAACACATAGACTGAAGGAGCCTGGGAAACTGGTGGAGCAGAAACGTTCTCAAATGGACATCCATGGCAGACCCAGTTGCACCCCGGGCATGTGTGTCTGGGAACTGTGTCTGGATGTGTGTGTGTGTGTGTGTGTGTGTGTGTGTGTGTGTGTGTGTGTGTGTGTGTGTGTGTGTGTGTGTGTGTGTGTGTGTGTGTGTGTGTGTGGAGTATTATGTAACGTATGAATGATGTAATGCGGTGCCCGGGCACATCAGCAGCTGATGGCAAATCCACCTCTGACTCACCTGAGCTCTTCAGACAAGCTGACCTGAGCGCCGAGACCAACCTCGTCATCTCAGCCGTTCTCACACAGACACAGTTTCATGTTTGGAGACGGCTTCCCGTCACTCAATCAGGATTTTTGTTGTATTTTTTGTGTCTCGTTGCAGTGGATTAAAGCATTTGATCCATTTTATCCCCTGGCAGTGATCCCCTAAATCGGCCCCATCTCGCATCAGCCTCTGATTTTGTCCGAAGTAAGGTTGGAGATCTGTGTTCTGGTGACGTCATGCATTTGGTTAGATAACATATTTGACGTAAGAAGAACCATGATAGCGACAGTTATGACGACGAATGGAACAAAAAAAAGAGTGCATTTAGCATTTTTCTCATAACTGTGTTTTTGGCGAGTTGAAAAATGAGAAAAAGTCTCGCCGTGACTGCTAATGGTGTGTTTGTTATTGTGTTCTTCTCCCCCGGTGATGTTCCATTGTGGCTGCTTAAACTTCTTGTCACATTCGCTTTATTGTCTCGTCTCGGAGACGCTGCTGGCGAGCTCCGTCACCGCATCTGGCAGGCTTTTCATGTTCAACCTAACGCTTGCTGAGAGGGAGCGCTGGGCCTGCTCATGGATGTGTAAAGTGTGTGTGTGTGTGTGTGTGTGTTTACACAGAGGTGGGAGTAGCATGGGCAGTTTAGTCAGCAGATGCGGGCATCCCCAGACTGATTGCATAATCTCAGTGTTTACGTAAGCTGGCCCCAAATCTTCCAAACTGTCAAAGTGTCTCCGGACTAATCCCCCAGTACCCACTTTCTTCTCGTCTGCGTCACACACACACACACACACACACACACACACACACACACACACACACACACACACACACACACACACACACACACACACACACACACACACACACACACACACACACAAACACACACAAACACACACACACACACACGAATCATTTCCCATTGGAGCTCTCAGATATACAGAATCTCTCCTGTGTTTATGGCCTCTCAGCTCCAGCTGGTGTATTAATGCTGATTTTCATCTCGACTACACAGATCCAGTTGGAGGCTGTTGACTCGTGTTATTTTTATCCCACGTTGCCTCTCAACCCCCTTTTTTGCATTGGCAGTTTCCAGCATGAAGTCACACTGTGAAAACTCACCCTTTTCCTTTTGCGCAGGCAAATCCCACCTGGCTGTGGTGCAGCGGGTGAACAACGAGGGCGAGGGAGACCCCTTCTACGAAGTGATGGGCATCGTCACCCTGGAGGACGTCATCGAGGAGATCATCAAGTCGGAGATCGTGGATGAGACGGACCTGTATAGTACGTACGAATGCATATTCACGTTATGAAACGCTGAGTTTTTCAAAGGCCCTGCTGCATTAGCTGTGAATCAATGTGATTATATTTCCAGCTCCCACACTGAATAGATTTTCTCTCAGTTTGTCACAGCAGCAGACAAGAGTTTGTTCAGCTCTGTGGTCCAGAACAGAGCCGGGGAAACGCTCACCAACGAGTGCAGTACAAAGTCCTATTAAGGGATGCTACGAGTGGCGTTTCAGCATTAATTTAATAGCGCATTCATATTTCCTTTCCACCATCTCCTCTGCCGCTTTCTCATTAAACTATTGATCCCACGCTCCTCCCTCCCCTGTTGCTCCCAGCTCCTTGCTGATAGATAATTAAATAATGTGAATAAATGGCCCAGTCTGCCAGATAATCAACATAATCCACTCATCTTTAATTGGATTGAAAAGCTCTCCACAAAGTCAAATGCCAAAGTCCCTTCGTTTATTATATAATCTTGTCCATACTTTCAACTCGCTCGGTGTAATTCACTATTTGCGAGCCGTAATTGGGGAAAAAAAATAAAAAAATAAATAAACTCTCAGTGTGCTATAATTTTAATTACATGCAGAGAGTCAAGCCTCATTGGTGCACTTGCGTGGGTGTTCGCAAACATGGGTTTTTGTGTGTGCATAATTATGTGTAAATATAGCACAGGGGAGCTAATCTCTCCAGACTTTGCACTTCAGGCCTTTTATAGCACCAGCTGCTCCCGCTGCAAACAGGGATATAATGCGTTTAATGCTCCTCATGTCCGCAGGGGATAAGTCAATTTATCAGTCAGAGGTGGATAATGTCAAGCTATCTGCAGCAGTAGATAAACCCGCTAATACGGTCTGTGTTTGGTAGCATGCAGCATATGAAGCTGCATCGACTAATGAGGTCAGTGGCACCTCAAAGTAGCTTCTACTTAGTGCCCACAAGAAGAGACGAACCTAATCAGTGGAAGGGGCACATCAAAGCACATCCAAATGCATGTGAAATTTGAACGCAGCGCTGCACGCCACTGCACTTTCATGATTCGCGGCCTGTGTGCGTTCACAGCTGATAACCGGAACAAAAGGCGAGTGTCCCACCACGAGAGGAAGCAGCAGGACTTCTCCATCTTCAAACTGGCAGAAAACGAGCTGAAGGTGAAGATCTCACCTCAGTTGCTGCTCGCAACACACCGCTTCTTGGCAACAGGTAGCATCGTATGTGTGTGCACGCATGAATGCAGAGTATTGGCGAGCGCACGTGGTGGACTGCGGGAGAAAAACGAAGACGAGGACATGTCACAAGGGAACGCGGTGTTCTTTCTTTTGATTTTTGCTTTGCTGCTCCTGTGTGTGTGTGTGTGTGTCCTATCCTGTAGAGGTGGAGCCTTTTAGGCTGTGTCATCTGTCAGAGAAGATCTTGCTGCGTCTCATCAAACATCCCAGCGTCGTGCAGGAACTCAAGTACAACCCCAAGAACAAACACGCTCCTCAACACTTCCTCTTCCAGAGGAACAAACCCGTGGACTACTTTGTCCTCGTTCTGCAGGTAAATCCCTCCGCTGCTGCCTTTTAAGGCCGAAAATAAAACTAACACTGCATGACAGGAGTTGCAGGTTCGTTATGAATCACATATCACTTCTATGCTGTAGTTATTGATATAATTACAGTGTCTCGCTGCATGTTTCCTGCGTGGGAGGCTCCACTAGAGGAGTAATCAATTCAGCGTGTTTGTCGTCGGCATAGAGAGGATTCATGTGAATGGCTGTGTTGGCGTTGCAGGGGCGAGTGGAGGTGGAGATCGGAAAGGAGGCACTCCGCTTTGAAAATGGAGCATTTTCCTACTACGGCATGCCAGCACTCATCTCCCCCCTGCCTACTGGTGAGTAAGTGCACATATAAAACAATATAGATCAATATCAGGATGAGGGTGATGGTCATGCTGATGACAACAGGGACACTGTAATAATCCTGGATGAATGCAGTGCTGCTGCTGGACACGTTTTTGCCGTCTAAATCCCACCCAGCGTCTGCAAAAGCAGCAGCAGTCGTGGGAAGTAAGTAATTAAAAGACACGATTTCAGAGAATTTCCCAGTGGAAGGACATGACCTGCAAAAGGATTATATGAGAGCCAGCTAAGGCTGCAGAGCACGCAGAAAGCCTGTCTCCCACTCTCTCTCTCTCTGGGCTAGATTTACTAACGCACTTGCGCCCTCTTCAGGCGCAATTCTTTCCCAATAAACGCGTAAAAACATGGAACGGTATTTACAAACAGGGCGCACTTGTGGAAAGGATGAGCGTCAAGTGCAATCCATATCCGATCCGATATTGGATTAACAGGTTGTTTGTATCACTATGATGATTTTCTTTAAATATTTAAATATATAACAGACAAAATAAATAAATAAATACATTATATATTTTTTTTATTTATTTGATTTTATTAATTTTTTTTATGTTTTCAGTCTTAGTAAATCTACCCCTCTGTCTCTCTCTGATTTTTGTGGTGGTTGCATTTCAATGTGGTTGCATATGTGATGTTCCTGGTGACTGTTTTTTTTATTTTATTCCTGGGGACAATTTGGAAGACCGAATAAATATTTGACATTCTTCTTAGGACAACACAGAATCCAGATTTTTATCTCAAGCAGCTGCAGATGTATCACATCTCTTTTTTATTACTTGCTCTCGCTCTGAGTCATTGCTCTCCGTCAGCACATCCTGCCACTCAGCTGAGCAGTGCTCACATCAAGACTATGCAGAATAGAGACGCAATGAGAAGACCTACACAATAAAATGCACCATTTATCATGTTTTAAAAGCAAAAATGATCCTGGCTCTCTTATCGCTTCAATTAAAAATGAGTAAAAATGAAACATCTCTAAAAAGGATGGCACTAATATATAAGAAAATATTTCACAGGTATAGTTAACTGAACATGGTGTGGGTCTGTATGCTTGTGTGGAAAATATGTCTTTCTTTTAAAAACAATTTCAACTGCTTAACGACACATTTCTCAGTTTTCTTTTTTGTTATTTTTAGTTCATATGTTACATAGCCAACTCTACCACTGAGCACGCTCGTTTTATGAATGAAACTTTCTAATCCTGAGAACACACACGCAGGGAAGTCACGGCTGGATTGGCTACAGTTCAAGTCCATCAAAGTCAATGGAGCATAATATACTAGGGAAGAGTTGTGCGACTAGTTTAATTTTGATGGAGTTTTCCTGAACTCTGAGGCTTTTTTCCTTCATTACTGAAAATTGGAAAAGAAGTGTGCAGAATATATAAAATGCAGTGATTTTGATGGTTTTTTTTAACTTTCTGACTGTTTTTGACCTAATGGTGATGATGTAAGTCATAAATACACGATTAAAAGTATGTTTTCCTCTTTTGTTCCGCTCAGGGCCGAGGTACAGTTCCCGGGGCAGCGGTCTGAACCAATCAGATTCATTACTGTGTGGAGGCAGTGTGGGTCAGCTAGCTACAGGAGGAGGGGTCTACTTACCAGACTACTCAGTCCGACAGCTCTCAGACCTGCAGATCATCAAGGTTACACACACACACACACACACACACACACACACACGCACACGCACACGCACACGCACACACACACACACACACACACAGAACAGCAACCACTGTTATTACAATGTCAATTAAAAGTGCCATTTCCTGAATGTAAAAAATGGGAGCACGAGCAACTGCACTTTTAAACTCCCTCAATTTAATCTTCAAAATTCCAGAAAATGCAACCTCTTCCTCTGCTGCAGCGTTTGCCTTTGATATGTCCTAATCCCCGATTCTGACTGAACACAGACATCCTGTCTCTCTCTCTCTCTCTCTGCCCTCCATACACACTCTTTCCTTTAATCACTGGGGATAATTGAGCTCCATTTCAGCCATGAATATTTTAGTCTTCAATGATGGATGTGCCCTCTGAGTTCACCTCTTCTCCCCGTCTCTCCAGTGCAGTCCATGTTTCCTCCCGTCCACGTGGAGGAAACCATGCCTTAATCTAATGTCAGCGCTTTATGCACAACCATATCTAAAAGCTTCTTTCTGGGCGCCCCCGCAGATCACCAGGAACCACTACCAGAACGCCCTGATGGCCACCAGGATGGACAGCTCCCCTCAGACGCCAGACCCGCTGGACCCTGATGCTAAAGGGAGGCCTGCGGTCCCAGAGGCCCGCTCACACAGCATCGCCCTCCCCCTCACACACACACACACACGACTGGGGCTGGCACGCCTTGCACATCTCCATCCCCACGGTGGCCTTCGCAGCACTTTCCAGCTCAACGAAAGAAACCGGATCGTTCGTGAGTACTGTTCCTTTAAGGGGCCCAAATAATCGGTTTGACTGCAGGTTTCCCTGATTGTTTGACTCGAGAATTAAATTCTGAATGAAAATTTAGTTCGACTTCAATCTAGCACGAAGGTTGACACTCAATATCTGACAGCCTTGAATTGATTTCTTAGTTTGGACTTCCCATTTGCTTCAACTTGTGGGATGAAGATCTTTCAGTATCCGAGTTCACCCTCCTCTCACTCAGCGATACCACCTTTTTTCCTCATTTCCTCTCTGATGCATCCGTTAAATTAATCACTGACAGGATTCTACTTTTGCACTCACTTTTCATCTCTATGCTAAGAGCAACACCAAAGCCCTAAAATGTAAATTATGATCTCGCTCCATGAGGCTCAATATGAATTTCATGATTCAGTGGAGTGGAAGAGATTTCTTTTGAAGAGGAAGTTGGAGTGCTTTGTGGGCTAAAAGGCTAAAAAAAAAAAAAAACCTTACTGACACGATAAATGGAAGTGTGATAAAAAGCTGTTCATACCAACCCGGGGAATAATTAAATTAAATAATTAAATGAGAAAATAAATGAAAATGAGGTTGAATAGCTAATACCACACAGAGCATTCATAATAATAATCTCATAATAGCAACCATTTATCTTATATATTATTATGATGAGCACAGCTTGAATCCTATAAATGAAACACCCGTAATGACGCACTCACAAAACTGGTGCAGACGTGGCATCAACCAATCTGTACTGGTTTCAAGGCTTAAAGGATTTCCCACATACCATCTGCCTTACGCCTCGTGCAACACGCCACCCAGTCAGTGTTCGTGTGTCATTAAATAAGTCGCTGGGCAGATGGTTCCGCCGCATCCAGTAATAAACGTACCGCCATGTCAATCCCAACACAGCAGATATCGCCAATTAAAGTTCCTCCACTGGTCGCAGTCACCACTCATACTATTTAACCCACTGTGAGGCCGATAGCTAGAAAGTTCTCTACTTCCCTCTACAGGCAGAGCTGCAAACCAGCTGTGGCCGTGTGGGGACTTGCATTTGGCTTTAAGGTTGATTGGTCAAACTCTGTCTTCACAGGCAGTAAATCTGACGGGCAGAGGAGTCCGAACGACACCGTGTTCCTCCGCATGGATGAGATTCCCTACATCCACGAGGACCGGCCGGACAATTATGGAGAGAATGGTGAGCTTTTTTCCCCCTTTGTTTCATAAGACTTAGTGAAGATATGACATTAACTGACAGTTTCCATTGCTAAATTTCATTATATATATTGCTGTGTAGCTTGCGTTACTGTGATATTGCTGATTTTGTGACGCTGTGTACTCTCACAGTAGATTTTAGTGTTTACAAAAGCATGTGAACACACCGTTCCTCACCAGGAGATTATGGTTATTGTTCCGTTGCAATCCCATTATACTCTAAATCCGTTTTCCTAATACATATCTCTTTAAAGCATCTGATTTGGTCTCGTAGGCTATATACGATACATATCACTGTAGGTCGTCTACTCCGTCATTTCCACTGCATCCCGTCTGTCTGAATGTTTCATCCGTCTATAACTTTTCCTCTCAGACGTGCCTACGGAGTCTGGAGAACCCTCCACCTCTCCCTTCATCAGCTCTCTGTCTCTGTCCAGCTCGGACGAGAACATTGGGAAGAAGCTGTTACGTAAACTGAGTGAGTGAGCTAGTTGTCACAAACACTGATGCAACAACATCCCCCCCCCCCCCCCCCCCCCCCTCCCATACACACACTTGCACCCCGTCAGTTGTGCCCTCACTTCCCTGTCAGACGCAGGCACCGATGCCGGGTGTATCTTAGCAACTGTCACTGCAACCTGCTTCTTTTCAGCAATTCTCCAGATACAACTGTCGGCTCAGAATCGATGAGTCATTTACTTTAATTTATTCCTTTGTGGGAATAAATTCCTTCTGCTTAGCGCAGCTGACGTTATTTCAGTTAATGCTAAACAATAACAATAAATCATTTTAAAAAGGAATAAAGGACAGATGATAAAAGCTATGTGAACGTGATGCAGCTCCAGTTTGTGGCCAGTGTTAATGAGCAGACTCTCTCCTGTTTCTAGGTAACAAGAGGAGGAAAAAGTCTCGGGATGGAGAAAGGAGTTTGGACGAAGGTTCAGAGCAACCGCCGGTGACGAGCTAGCGCAGTGACGCAGAGGAAGCTTCTTCCTCATCACTCACTCACTGGTTTTCCTTCACAGCCGCCCTCATAGACTCCCCCCTCATAGCCTCCCCCCATGCTGTGACACACCTCTCACAGGAGACTGAGCCATCCTATGTGACGTAGCCACCGGTAACACTCAGGTCCCATTCTGTCCCACCTCCACCTGACTTCACCCCCTTAAAGTGACTGCCAATTACAAATGGGACAAAAAAATCAAAACAACATAGTATTGGAGTTATCCAGCCTTACACTGGACTATATGGAGGTTTTCATCACAGGTTTTGTAGTAAACAGGGAAATATCTAAATCATATTTTTACGGTTATCCATAACATTTAACATCTCATTTAATTCACGCGACCTGTCAATACGGAGCCCAACAAGGTCCTAAGGCAATATCTGAGCCAGCTTTGACCTTTTGATCAATCAATGATTTATTATTATTATTTATGTGTTAGTATGAGGCAGTTCCCACACTGAAATGTTTGCACAGGGAACTGTCCTAATGTTGCCATAAGGGTGCCACCTACTGCCAACCGTACCCGACACCGTAGCCTAACCACGAACAAAAAGCCACGAGACAAGAGCACAATTTTTATGCCAGATTAAAAGAACACAAGCCATAAATGAATTCTCACCTCGAATAACTACTTATTGTATACACCGACCTCTCGGCAACCTTTAGAGGGGCATGCGCAATTTTGAAAATACCTGTGCTTGGACAAAATTTCTTACCCAGTTTTTTATATGGAAGCATCAGAATTACCAAAAGTAATATGAAGAGAGCAATATATAAGTCATCTTACATAGTGTAAATGGCTACCACACACACGCATACATTCAGTACAGCCTACAGTCCGTCTAGTATGTCTTCCCATTTAAACGCTCCCTCCTCACTGCATATGTAGCTGTATGGACACAATTTTAGTGTTTCTTTCAAACAAAGACCCTCAATGACTCACCTTTTTCTCTTGATGTTAGCCTATTGTTTGACTTCATTCAGTAGAACGCGTAGGGGTTCATTCATTTTATTCTTCTATGTACAGTCCATCTGAATAAAGCTGTATACACCAATTAAATATAAGCTAGGGGTTTGGGGGGTTCGGGTCAAGGGATCCAGGTGGATATTAGGAGTATTGTCGAGGGAAGAGTAGTTGCTGCTTGCATGTTTGTTTATGCTGCTTTTACCGTAGAGTTATCCCCCGTAGAAAGCCCTGCCGTTCCACATGCATGCTTACGTAAAGGGATGCATGAATAGGATGAGAACAATCTGCAGAGGTGCAATGTGCGACTTCTTTTAAATCTGAAGTGACTTTAGATTTTAAAATGAACTTTAGGTGAAGTTTCACAAAGCAATAGGTGCAATAAATACTGCTGTTTTCACGGAGGAGGCCTCGCGACGTTGTTCTAGAGATAATCTATTACTGCAATAATGAAATAGTTATTTGATTCTTATTTTAAAAAATGTGCGTGGTAGCTGCAGCTCAGGTTGGACTGAGCTGCTGTGCGTTGTGAAATCTTGGCAGGTACACTGCTCGACAGAACAGAGAGAGATATGAGAGAGGAAAGCAATGTGACGCACGCTGACGTCAAGCCACCGCCTCCTGTCAAACACACACACACACACAGACAGACACACAGACAGACACACACACAGGTGGTGTCTCGGGACGCTCAGTAACATATTTCATTCTGCCTGGTAAGGCTTTGGAAGTACAAAGGATACTGCCCCGCTAAGCCATTCACATTGACCTCCCTGTACACACATCATCCAGCGGGAAGTCTTTTGATCTGACAACATGACTATGAGCGAGAGGATTTGTGTGTATCACAAAGTCTTTCAGAGAGATTTTGCAGCTGATTAACACGGATTTATATTTATGAGGATTGATATGCTGTTTGTTTGGGATTTAAAAAAAACTTTTACTAATGTAAAGATGATTATATAAGTTACCCAAAGATATTAAGAGACTATGTTCTACACAGAGGATGATTAAATTATTAATAAATTGACTGAATTATTATTGTCGTCTACTTTGGGTTTTCTTCCTTTTCATTTCATTTATAGTTTCCGAATTTAAACTGCTATAACTGCTATAAATGTTTTGCTATGATCACTCACTTCAACGTATTTGTACATGGAATTGTAAGGGCTGTTTTAACCTTCTATTAAATCACTCCCAACATATGCGACAACACCACAAACATAATGTCATAGTTCTTTATTAGAGTCGTTACTTCATCTCATCGGACGTTCTAGAGGAGATTTTCAGCTTAATTTGCTAAACACTAGGACTACGTTATTAGTGTACTGTGCAACAGCAAACTGGTTGATCATTAGAGTGCATTTGTGCCACTGACATGAGTTACTTATTGACTTACCTAATAGTGCTATGAACAGATCGTCGCTGTGCAAACTCTACATTCAGTTGGCAGGTGCCCGACAGAACCAGAATCACCACAACATCCAGCCGAAAACTGACGACTCTGGAGTCACGGCAACCGTTAGGATACTTTGGTTCCATTTGTGCTCCCTCCATACAAACGAGGAATAAAAACAGTCCTTACAGATTAAGAGGGAGGTAATTAGTATGACCCCTTTTGGGTAGAACATAGTATTGTTAATAAATTACATAGTTCAAGTTTAAAATATCTTCCTGAGATCCCTCATCTCTTCACATTGCATTCAGCAGTAAAGGTAATATTGCAACTTCACTCATGACAGAGGTGGTAAATACGTACGCTGTAATAATTCACATGCTGTTAATCATACACACTAACTGCTGCAGGTTTAATCTGTTGTTAATGTGTTATTAACACTTGGAATGGATGAACACTTTTAGACAATTGAGTCAGCACTGCTGAGGTCATTGTAACGCAGTCACAGATGTACTAACCTTCAAAGGTCCCGGCAGTGACATAAACACTAATAGCACACTACATGTAAAAGATTGATGATGACATTACACTAAGTACACACTACAAATGGGAGACCAACGGGGACAAATTATTAAAACAATTACTTGAAGGAATCGTTCCCATGTGTGCGTTCAGGTAGAAGTGTGGGGAACACTGAAGGGGAAACGAGGCCCTGGGGTGGAAGGCCATCTATATTTGTGCAAATGAGAGTTTGTGTTTGCTCCAGGAAATCTGGAAGCTGGACACAAAGACTTTCCCTGGAATCAGGTGGCTCAGGGCTGGGCAGGAGGAAGAACTGAGAACTGTGGGTAGTGTAGTCTTCTACTGGACCTTGGTGACGGCCTCATGGATGGACTCGGCCACGTAGTCTATGTTCTTGGTGGTCAAACCGCACATGTTGATGCGACCGCTGGCCATTAAGTAGACGTGTCTCTCCTTCACCATGTATTCCACTTGATTGGCTGCAGGAAATACGGCACAACCACATTATTTATTGATTATTAAGGTGATACAGAAAAGGTTTGCTTTCTGTGCGTGTTTGTACTCACTGTTGAGGCCCGTGAAGCTGAACATGCCAATCTGCTCTGTGATGTGGTCCCAGGTGCCCGGTGTCCCCAGGGCTTGGAGCTTAGCCTTCAGCTGAGCCCTCATCAACAAAACCCTGTCAGCCATGGTCTTCACATTTTCCTTCCTAGAGTCATCAGAAAGCACATGCTTTTTATGCCTGTTCTACATCGTACAGTGCTTAAAGTATTCTATTTATTTGGGCCATTTTGCGCTTTTACCATTCAGTGAAGAGCTCAGGTGAATTAAGAGTGATGGCAACAATGCGAGCTCCCTGAGAGGGTGGGTTGGACCAAGTGGTCCTGACAATCTTCTCCATCTGGGACAGAATTCGCTTCAGGTTGTCGTCATCGCGAGCCACGATGGTCAGGTTGCCCACACGCTCATCTGATGCGACAAACACGCGTCAAATATAAAACAATATTGCTGCAATTACTTTCGTAAACCTGCAGGAGGCAACGCTAACACTCCTACATGGACTGTAGTTGAGATTCAGCTGTATGCTCTTTATCATATACCGTATTGTCATGATTGAAAGGCGTTGAGTAATAATAACTAAATTAGGGGCTTCTCTTTATTCTACACACAAAACACTGTGTGATTGTCATTGTGATTCTCTATCACTCTCTCATGCAAGCAAGTGAATGTCCAAGTTAATGCTCACTCACTGTAGAGGCCAAAGTTCTTGGAAAACGACTGGGCGCAGAACATTTCAAAGCCCACGGAGACAAAGTATCGGACCGCCCAGGCATCTTTGTCCAGACTGCCTGAGGCGAATCCCTGATAAGCAGAGTCAAAGAACACAAACAGATTCCTCCTCTAGAAAAGAAGAAGATAAAACAATCATCATATTGCGTTAAACATTCGGCAATTCGTGGTGATAGTTGAAATAACAGTACGGCCAGGCGTGTGTTGGCTTGCGTTTGTGTTATGTATGCGTATTGTACCATCATAATTTCAGCAATCTGCCTCCACTGCTCCTGTGTGGGGTCTGTGCCAGTTGGATTGTGGGCACAGGCATGCAGGACAAAGATGGAGTGCTCTGGACAACTCTGTGGGAAACAGAGAGCAGGAGAAGAAGTGCTGTACTGCAAATGACTGAAGACCAAAACGAAGTAGCACCAGAGCACTAGATCGCTTACCTCCAAATCACCAAGGAAACCAGCAAAATCAAGGCCCCTCTTCACAGCGTCCCAGTATTTGTATGGACGGACATCCTCAAAGCCAGCATTGGCAAATACAGCATTGTGATTTTCTGAAACAAACAGTTCTCACTTTATTGTCAATATTTGCTCTTGATACAAAAAGTAAATGTTGTTTTATAAATGTTTCAAACATGGGAGCTGATAACAACGCAAGATCACTGATAAGATGTAAGATTTATTAATAGGATGTGTGTGTGCGCGTGTGTGCGCGCGCGTGTGTGTGTGTGTGTGTGTGTGTGTGTGTGTGTGTGTGTGTGTGTGTGTGTGTGTGTGTGTGTGTGTGTGTGTGTGTGTGTGTGTGTGTGTGTGTGTGTGTGTGTGTGTGTGTGTGTGTGTGTGTGTGTGTGTGTATACCCCAGGTAGGTGCAGACACATAGACAGGTGTTTTGGTGTTGTTGGTTCCATTATAGAAACGCCTGAGAAATTCTGCGCCCATCTTCAAAGCACCTGTACCACCCAGACACTGGACAGCCCCCACCTGGCAGTGACACAAACAAACAGTTAGTTTCAAAGGTAATGTATTTAAAAAAAAAAAAAAAAAAAAAACGGCGTGGTCTGTCACTACACGAACCCTGTTCTCGTGGATGGCAGGACTGTCATCTCCCAGTGCGATCTTAGAGGCCGAGGATCTGAAGTCAGGCAGGCCCAGGATGGGCAGGTACTCGTGGTTTAGCCTGTCATCGTGCACGATGATCTTCTCAACCTTTTTAACCACTGGCAAAACCCACGGCTGGCCCTCATCTGTCCGGTAGGCTGCAAGAAATAATTTCAGGATACAGTTATTATTTATTTGTTGATATTACAAAAAAAAAAAAAAAAGTTTTGAATGAATATTCAGCTAGTGGCTGATTCTTCAGGGGTCAAATAAGAAGAATGTGACACTGACCCTGAAAAGATCACTCACATACTGTAACAAACATGCACTTTCATCTCTCTGTCAAGCGTTTTAGCCGGCTGAACTCTGTCACCGACTGATAAGGACTAAAGTATACAATGGCCTTTTTATCTTCAGAACAAAGACCAGAAACTTTGCTCTGCAGCTCACAAAGTAAGTTTCAAGCTCAATTTCATCTTTAGTATTTTTTTCCCTTTATCCCCTGGCATGACAGTCAATTGGTCTATAAAATGTAAAATAGTAAAAATAAAAGGTAGATCACAAAGCCCTATGTGATGTCTTAAAAAAACAAAGCTATGCATTTGAGTTGAAATTAGTTCCTTGTGTAATTTTGATTTATTTCTATCCATCAATGTATCAATGTATCGATTAATGCACTACTTATTTCAGGCCTAAGTACCGGTATGACGTTTAACATTAACATTGTGTGGCCTACATTTCCCAGCTGCCCAGTAGTTGATTACCATCTGCAGCACTGTGTGTCTTGCAGAGAGAAGGGGATTATAAGGCCTCCTGCACTAATCATGGGACTCAGTACCACGAACACGCTGCCACAACAGAGCTAAGCAATGTTTAGCACGCTGTTCCTTTGCAATACCAGCAGCAAGGATTACTAAATTTAGCACTGAAAACAGTGGTGGCCTATTACGGGGTAAAATGTGCCATTTGCTTGCTTTAGGAGAGAGGCAGGACTAAACCACGTAACTCTCGCGAGTAGCATGAGGTAACAGTAATCCCATCGACTCCTTAGTACACAGAGCCAAAGGGAACAGGAGGGAGGGGTGGAAACAGGGAGGACAGAGATGTTTCCACTCTTTATTACATAACAAGGACACCGTATCAACAAAGCTGCAATCAGTAGGCTTGTTGGTGTGGACTGACTGGACAGCAGGAAACAGCCAGGAGTTGTATTTACTCTCAACGTCTAAAGATAGAGCTTCACAACCCTCATATCAGTGGGAAACTAACAGGATAACACAATTAACTTTAACAATCGATATCATAATCGAAACATATCAAAAGGGTTTCACATTTTACAGTAACATATATTTAAATAAGCCTATAAGTTAATATATAGGCTTCAATTTATAACCAGCTAGCTAGCAAACTACCATTAGCTGGATGTCGGACCCGCTGCTTCTTCCTGGATACCGTTACCATGGCAAATTAAGTCACCGCAGTTACTGAGGACAACTCACCGCCCACTCCGAGGTTCACCTTGCGGGGAAACGGGTCGTTATTGAAGTCCTGCGACAGCTTGAAGACAGCGACGGGGGCTGCTTGGGGGACCTCACAAAACACCGACATGGCTGCAGGTTATTTATAGAAGACTGTGGCGACAGCAGGACGGACGGTTACCGGGAGAGCTAACGGGACAAAAGAGCATTTTTCAACCTTCAACTTGGATTTGAGGCGCTGTGAAAGTGGGTGTGAGAAGGTTTACCAATAGAAATCAAGATGCATCTGACCAGCCAATCCCTGCACTGTTCCCAGACGGGTCAAAGTTCAAGAAAACAACACGGGGGGGCTGCTGACCAATGAATACCTCTGCAGCATGACTGACGCACGACGCACCAAATGCTAAGCGTTCAAAAGTGGGTGGTTCAGTGATTTTAGTGCAATAAACATTTTGACCACAAGGTGGTGCCACAGCCTCGTTAAAGACTGCTCACCGCGGCTACTGAAGGCATGACAGCAATGTGTTCCATGGTAGAGTTAAAAATAACACATTTAATGATCAAATGACATGAGCAGATATCTGGCAGCACCCTAACATGTGTAACATCCCAATATAAAATGTAAATTGGAACTGAAACTGAACAAAAAGCTACAGTGCAAGGATGCCTAAATGAGTAAGTGCAAGCATTTTCATCCGTTCTGTTGTGAGGGCCTCGGCTGAGCTGTGGCGTAAACACGCTGGCTCCGCTGTGCTCTCCCCACAGCTGTCTGCAGGGCCTGAAGTGGTTGATAAATGAGGGCCACTCCAGCCTGCTCTCCCCTACCACGATCGGGACTCTGTAGGAAAGTTTTTTTTGTGGCTATCCTGGAGGCAGCACTCGGCTCGTTTTGACGCCTTAGTGCTGGCTTTTAATATTTCTGTCTGGTAAAGTGGCTGCTGCTGCATCGTCTGACCTAGTTTTTGAAGTTAAACTGATGGTAGAACGTATTAGCTTGGACATATGCATTGGTGTATTGTTAAACAGATTGAAATAAGTAATAGACACTAGTGTGATACACACAGCAATAACAAGTACGCTTACTGCTTGCAATAAATAGGCCTTTGCATGGTCCAACCACATGTAGTTAAAGCTGCACAAATGAATATTAATAAAGAAACAATGTGTCAACGTAATGTGAACTGGTCAATCAAAGTAATGAATGCACCAACTCTGCAGTTCCCGTCAGCTGTACAAGAGTTTTGGCGTCTTCTAGATCATTGTTTTGTTTTTTATACGGCCCGCAACCTTACTATTTTGGTTCAGTTTCAATGCTATCATTACCTCGCCAGCACCAAACAGAATTATAGTAGCAACTAGCCGGTGAAAAAAACAGAGCATACCGTAGCCAAAGAGGAAAATGTGTTTTTCCTCAGTAGTTGGTGAAGAACGGCAGAGCAAAAAAGAAAATAAGGGTAAATATTGGATTAACAGTGTTGTTCTGAATGTGTAAATAGTCAACTGTTTACATTGTTACAGTGATCAAATAATGATGTTGCTTTTACATCTTTTCCCATTGCTCCCAAATAGCCAAAGTGAAAAACAGAAACTGAACAACAGCAATGGTTCATAAGCATTAATTAAATGTTAATTGCCTGCCAACGGCGTAGGCGGGACCTCTACGTTTGATGTGTGCCTCTGATTAACCACTCATTAAGATTAGTTTTGCCTTGTAGAGATACAGAAGTACAAGTAATCTTAATACCAGTTATCACAGAACACTGAGACACTATTTTCCCCTCCTGTTTTGTCCCAGATGTTACTCACTTTCCCCATAGCTGATAACACCCCCACTCATCTCCTCGCATCACTTTGACAGTAGATGTTTTCATTCTTTCCGACCAGGTGAGGGTGTCTCGTATGTTAGCTATCACTGTCAGCCCTGCAATTATGGGATTTGAGCTCCCAGAACAAGGCTCGGGGGCCCAGGGCAGGGTTTGCCGTGTGTGTGTAGGTACCGGGGAGGCCCTGGGACCACGGTCTGCGCTGTGATGTGAAGTGTGAGTCAGAGCAAGGAGTGACAGGAGCAGCCTCTGGCAAGACAGTGCCCACAGGGGGAGTGTGTCACATCCAGATCATTCAGTTAGAAGGTAGAACCTTCTCTGCATTTTCTTTGACACTGATATGCGGAACATTTATTTTGGCATCTAGCAACGTAATGCAAATATGAAAAAAAAAGGGGGGAAAAAAAAGAGTGGTGCCGACAAGGTTTCTTTTATCACAGTGTTTTCATTTTGCATGCAGGTTCTCATTGTTGCTGTAGGAGGCCGACACTAAAACATACAAAGGCACACATTCAGGCACAAGACAGTCACATTCCAGCTGCGGTATCACTGAAACACAAACAGGAGCGTGTGCACACACAGTGCCGTACATTCCAAGGGGGATGTTGCGGCGTTGCTCACATGTAGCGATGGCCTCTGTGTCTCTGGGTCAGAGAGCTCTGGTGAGTGACCACCTTTTTAGCTTCCCGCCGTGTTTGTTTTCCCAAGACAGTGTCATCAATTCTCCAACAAGGGACTAGACACAGCAACAACAAAAGGAACAGGACCTCCCCGCCGCTCCCTCTATAGCCCAAAGACTGAGGCAGCATGCATGCAATAACAGACGTCCGTGCACTTTACGTTCGACGACATTCCGACCGGTGTGCGTGTGTGTGTGTGCATGTTTGTGTGCATGCACAAGCCTTTGTGTGCTCCATTTGATATCGTGACATGAAATCTGTTTTCTTTCCACATGCATGCAGTCATTTACACCGCTCTCCATGTACATCCGACAAAAGACATGAGTGAAAGAAGTGCATGTAAGGCGTTTAAAAATAAAAATAAATAACATTTCAGCAATTATATTTATTCAACTTCTTGAGCCGAGTTGAATGAGTTGAATGAGAAGATTAATGCCCCTCTCCTAACTGGGTACCGTCATGTACAGGTATGCTTCTATTTATTGTACAGACAAAAAACTCTAAAACTACACACACACACACACACACACACACACACACACACACACACACACACACACACACACACACACACACACACACACACACACACACACACACACACACACACACACTCTTGGCAATAAAGTTAAATAATAATAATAATAATAATGATAATAACTAGTGCAAACAAACTGTTTACATAGTTGATCTAAGATTTGACTGATAATTGAAAGTATGATATTATCTACAATGGGCTGCTAATATGCTTGACACTCACTGCTTTTCACTGATATGGCCTTTAACCTATGAGGCTGGGTGGAACCTCAAACACAAGGTCTACAATGTGCTATTCTAATTGATTGATGCTGTCTTTTGGCCAACTCAGGCTTTCCAGACCTCAGCTTTATACAAATATGCATGCAAAGAAACAAAGACAGGAAGTGGAAGACTTACGACTCAATTTTTACCCTTACTGCTTATTTTCTGCCTGGATAAAGCCGCGAAAATGATAGGTGACAAAAAAAACAAAACAAACAAAAGAAAAACTGACAATGTCATCATGATCTCTAATGATGTAATGTTTTATTAATCCACATGGTGAGATCATCATAGAGGATTTCACTCTCCCATAAACAGAGACTGAAACTCAATGCTCTGTGTTTTATACATAAATTATTTACAAAAATGAACCTTATTCATGAGGATTTTTGCCAAAAACAAACTGTCACTTTGATGAAGATACCACCGTGGTTGCTGGAGAGACACTAGTGTTTTCTTTCAAGGATGTTTACCACTTGTAGCCAGGATGCATGGATGCTTTTATTTTAGGGCAACAGCGTCTTTCCCAAGAGAGCCATTACTGCGCTAGTTAGAGAAAACCCTTCCAGTATCAAGCTGAACTTGAGTCAACCTTTTGATATTTTGGATATTTTTTTTTTCAAATGCCAAATAGGACAGAACATACAAACAGCTATAGAGGGAACATTCAAGGCGCACACATCCGACTCCTTTAGTCCCGCCTCCCTGCAGTGTCTTTATCTACACGGGCCGTGTGGCAGCGGAGAGGATAAGCATATTTAGGTTGCACGTTTCCTCCCAAACTACATTCCCAACACCGTAGATCACAGACATTACAGCGCTCACATCCCCCTGTGAACGCTCATATATACAAACACACACCTGCTGGGGCAAGGCCGTCTGGGGGAGAATTACAGCAGGCTAATTTATGAGACCCAAGGGAGGGCAAAGGGCAGGGGACCCAGACTGGCCTGACCTTACTTCCTCCTTTCTCCAAGTAATAACCTTGATACACACTGGCTCTCAAACACGTCACCCTCTCACAGCCTTTCAAACAAACTATTTAATTAGGGTATCTTTTTTTCCTAACCTGGTCATCACAACGAGCCCCGAGGGACTGTTGCAACACGCACGTTAGCTGGCACCTGAGGCCCCGGGCCCGCCATTGTGGAATATTTGGTACTTTCGGAGCCGAAGGTAAGTGGGTGAGAACGAGGTTTTGCTAAAAATCTGGCCCCCAGGCTCGCCTCTGGCCTCCTCATTTCCTCCAGTGAGAAGGCGCTGTCATCAGTCACTCAGAGCCAGGCAGGGGCACAATAGCACAGTCTGGGTCCTGGCTACCGACAGCATCACGTGGGTTTGCTGATAAGGCTCACCTTCCGGGACCCAGGAGAGCTGAGCCATTACCGACACACAACAGATTGGTGCTAGGGCCATTCTTACAGATGACCATGAATTGAAAAAGGAGAGTACACTATGAGGCCAGTACCATCTGCATGGAATTGTGCTTTCTTTTACATTTTCAAGGTCCTTTAAAGTTTTTATGTCCTCCATATTGCAACGCGTCCTCCTAACACAAGATGCTGGAGGGGGGGGGAAGCTGACACGCCCCATTAGATAACCCGCCCACACATGGAAAGCAGAGCGCGTAGGCACACTTGAGCTAATCTATTTTCTAATGTAACAATCTATTGTTGTTATTGGCTTACTGTTAGACAAATGGATAGTCACGCTTCAGTTCTTCATCGCACATTCGGGCCGTTAATCGTGACACCTGTAAACAACCACCTCCTTTGTAGAAAGATGTTAAGTGCTCCTCGACAAAGCTCCGTCAAGTCATAACACACATCTTTCAGTACACACATGCACACACATGTATGCTATAGACCGGGCCTGTGCGTGTAACGCTGCAGCCACACACGCTAGAGGTGTTGATGCTTTCTCCGTGTGGAGTTTACCGCCGAGATACCGATCACCTCTCCACTTTACGGAGGCAGAGACCACAGGGGGGAGATAATTGCTGTCATTACCGAGTCATCAAACTTTTTTTTTTCCTTTCCATGTTCAGGGATCTGCTGAAACATTCAGCCCCATACATCTCCAAGTGCGTGGGCGCTGTGGGCCTGCAACCACCGACTGACTGTACACCTGCCACTCTGCAGAGAAGACACTGCTTCAACAGGCTGGCCTGCCAGTGATATGGAGAGAAAGAGGACCCGGCAACAAGAAGGAACATGTTCACCACTGCCTGGCAAGCCATCAACTTTAAAGAACCCACCAGAAAGTGAATTGTGAGGAATGGCTGATATTCGCCTGCCCTCACAAGCGGAAACTACTATTTTTTATTTAGTCCGTTCATTGTCTCTTTGTTTTCGTGGTGCTGTCTCTCCGTGCTGACCTCTGCTGCGGGCCTGACCTCGCCTACATCTGATCACGACGACGCTGAAACGAAGATGATATATTGGAGGGTCGCGTTCAGCGGGCCGAGCAGCTCCTCGCCGCTCCGTGCGAGTCTGGGTTTTGTTACAGAGAGGAAACAGACTCTTCCGCTGCGTAAACACGCTTCTCTGCTCGGACACTTCGGGGGCTGCCGGTGGCACGCGAAGAACCACTGATGGTGGTCAGCTGGGGACGCGCGACGCTGTGTGCGTGCGCGAGCGCGTACGTGTTTAGGGTTGAAAAGCTAATTGCGCCATTAGCGCGGTAACCCGGCTCTCTGACCCGTGACACTTTGCATTCACATGAAGACGGCTGCAGCCTTTAGTCGCCTCTCCAACGCAGCGCATGCCGTTCTCCTTTCTATTTATATAGACATATATAATACTCCCTTTAGTTCTATGAATCACCCACCCAATAAACAGAAGTGGGTAAATGTTTGGGAAACAAATTGACCAGATTTACAGACGTTCTAAGTATTTTACGAGGCAATAAATTTCACTCAAAGTCCTCATAAATTCATAATAACACGCGCAAAATCCCCCTCGACTTTTGTGGACATGTCTACGTAAAGAACTATAATGTAAACGCATTCGGTAGTTGGTGCGAACTCAACTGACCATCTAAAATCTGCATTCTTTTGGGTATTTGGAATGGGTCGAGCTAAATGCACAGGAAAAATGAGAGAGTATTTTTTTCAGAGTTATCATTATTTTCCTCTAAAAGAGTAATTTTTACTAATTTTGGATTGTAATTATTTCCAGTGGCTACTAGAGTAGGAGGAAAAAAATAGAGTAAATCCTATTGGAGTAATATCAAGAACACGCCCACTAATGTTTCTTAGGTTTCGTTTCTGCCGCCATTTTCTACCCCAGCAGTGGAACGTCGAGGTGAACGGCAGTGGTGGACGGCGGTAGCAAGGTAAGTCAGCAAAGTACTAATGTAAGATAAAATGTCAGCAGCATTTTTGTTGGCTTACTTTAAAGGTAATGCTTGTGAGTAACATTGCAGCTAGCGAGAATGGTGGTATCACACACTGCATTACCGCCAATGTCGAAGCTAACGTTAGCTTCAGCACAAACTATAATATTAGATGTGAATTTAAACCGAGCCTCACTCTTGTTAGCTTAATTTACCACGTGTGTGTTTTACTGAGCTTAATTTCTACTTTTCTTTATCGAAGAAGGTTTACACTGAATTGAGTTGTGCACTCGGTTGTTTTAATTTAATGGGCCAGTCTAGTATGTGTCGACTGTTTTCTCTGCTATTCGGTTAGCAAGCACGTGTGTTTTACTCTGGGTTGAGTCATGACGCTCTTCGGTTAGTCAGTGGGTTTTTTTGTGTGGACCGTTAGCAAGCACATGTATTTCACTCTGAATTGAGGTATTTACACTGAGCGTTTTCACCTGCTGTTTGGTTTGCAAGCAGTGTATTTTACTCTGAATTGAGTAATGTAAGGAGAGTGTCCACGAGGACACTTTCGGACAGTTTTTTCAAAACATGAATTAATTTCTGAACCGTATTTGAATCGCGGGATCTTCCGCTTTCCGAGCATATTTGAATGGTGCCTGTGACACCAAAGGACCAAGGTGTGTGTGTGTGTGTGTGTGTGTGTGTGTGATCACAGATGCTAACGAGCGTAGCGTCGATGCTACCGTGTAAAGACCGACGCAACGCTTTAACGTGTTTCATTGTCATTACTGAACCGTTTGATAGAAACGAGCTGTAAACTGTGTCTGAATCGCGGGATTCTCTGTTTTCCGAGGGTCCTTGAAGGGTCCCTGTGTGACACCAAGGGACAGAAACAGACGTCTCTCGTCCTTTCCCCTAGACGGTTCCTCGTGACAGTAGTGTAAAACAGACGGATACAATTACACACCACGAGGAAAAAATACACTTATTTAATTATTTTACCATACCCCTTGCTTATTTTTGACCCCAGCTGTTGTCATTACTGTTGTGAAGCAGTAACTTGTTTAGCCTATTATTATAACTTCATCATTGTTATTGTCATCATCTTTATGACTAGGCTATTTTATCTTTTATAACAATTATTGTTTCTACTGTGTGATTTGTTTTATTATTATATCATCACTATGATCATTCATTTGTCTTCAGAAACTTCCCAATTAACACTTTTATGTGAGCCAAAGTCATCATTACATAATTTTTTTATTGTTAATATTGATAAATGTTAACAAAATGTATTTGTGTGCTGTTAGTTGCTGATGTTTAGTATATTCTGGGTGTGTAGGCCTTTAGTGGTACTGTACATTCTGTCTATTGTCATGATAAATGAGCTGTAACTCACAGATTTTTTTAACTGGGTGATTTTAGTTTTTTGTGAAATATGGCATGCTCACCCAAAAGTAAGGTTTAAATGAGACTTTACACAGTAGCAGATACAATGGCAGATTTTCCTGAATCATATGATGCATAATACTTGGTACTACCTGAAAATATAAGCTCAAAATTGATTAAAATATAGCACTATTTCCAGGCGTTTTAGGTCTATGTAGGATTACCATTTTACCTGCTCTTCGGTTAGCTAGTGTTTTTATTGTGTATGTAAGACACACATGGAGACATTGGCAATGATGAACACTCATCCGTTACACAGCTTTCAAACAGCATTTAATGAGATGCAAATGCAGAGTGGTATTGAGCCTACCTGTAGATAGGGCTTTTGTAATACTTAAGCTAATTGTAGCATTCAATGCATGAATTGTTGTGCTCTATATCATCTTAGTAACTGTTTTATTTCCCATAAAGGATGCAGGCTGTAAGAGTGAAGTACCGAGACCGCCAGAAATACATTTGTTTTGAAGGGCAACTGACCTTCAAATTATTTTTGGAGTGTGGTGAGTGAAACAAATTGCACAACCTACTGGGTGTCATGTGTAAATTAGTGATGCTGTGTTATATTTATTATTATTATCATCATTATTATTATTATTATTGTCAAGGACCCTTAGAAGTATATGTATTTGATTTTGGAGCCCCATCTCTAAATGTTGTTTTGTGTACCCCAAGAAAAAGAACGATTTGAGTTAGAAATGTTCGCTGTAAAAGTATATTCAAAGATTTGCAGAAATCTTCATGATTAAAAAAATAAATAAAAGGCAGATATACTGAGCTCATAGTGCGGCACTCGTGCTATGAGCTTGCAGATCTGCTGTTTTTGAATATCTATTCCTTTTTAAAGCTAAAGTATAAAATTATTGTTTTAAAAATAAGATTAATTGCACAACAGAATATTAATCTTGTGCAATATTGTTTTGTCTTCACAGTTTCCAAGAAATTTGAAATTCCTACCTTGGACTTAAAAGTCTATGATGATTTGAACACTGAAGTTGACGAGGATGCGTTTGCGTTTCTTCTAATGAAACCAGACCTGGGTGTGCTTGAGGTCTGTTTACCCAAGGGCTCAGATTTTGAGGGTGAGTCACTTGTTACTTATAACCCATGCAGTCCTGGCTAACCTTGTAATGCAACATAGTAAAGAGAGACTCATCCACGTTGCATGACATTTTGAATTTATGCCTCTTCAGACACTTAAGAAAGCATCTGTGGAATTACTAGCTTGGTGTGTGGATCCATCCTAATCTAATGTGATCTTTTACATTACTCTTATCACAGATGATCCCCTCTTGCTAATGACATGTTATTATAATCACACCTGTTATGTCAACATTCTAGATTCAGTGAGCCCCTCTACAAGCCACTCCATTGCCAGCAGCAGCAGCTCCTTTCTCAGCTCTGGTGCAGAAAATGTAGGGGACTCTGATGACACCATCATTTTGCAGTCTAGTCCTGCCCAAAGAAACAGAGCTGACCTGACTCGTCTCGCTCAGGTAAGCTTTGCAGATGGAGAGATCAAGATGGTGATTCTGATAAAAGGGGTAAGGGGGGAAATGGCAAAGTAAAGTATTTGTAGAGAAATACAGGGCATGGTTTACATTTTTGTCACTGTAAATGTAATTGGCCACCAAATCCCTGTGTCCCTCCCCTCTTTTTCCCCCTCACACTTAGATCATTGAAAACATTCTGAGGGAGAAACCTGGAGGAGAGAGGATCCTTACAGAGTATGCTCGGAAAAAAAGCCTAACAGATTCCAGAAGACGTGACATGGTGAAGATATTGGTTGCACACATGGCGAGTGAACATGGGTACGATGTCACGTAATTAACATCCAACCCTAGCATTTATGGTTTTATTTGGTGCAGACCAGGTGCAGAAGGCATCAGCATAGCAATACTTTTGTTTGGATCTTGTGTGTGTGTGTGTGTGTACACTGTAGGACAAGCCCTTCAAGGCGTGTTAAAGAGGACTACGCGAAGGGCATCACTGCCTTGTTTCCATATCTGGCCGATCCCCAGGGTACTTTGGGCTATGTAAGTACATAAAACAAGTCTAACCTCTTTACTCATTACTTCTGGTAGTGATCAAAAAGCCAAGTCAGATTTCAACTAAATATTAACATTTCTGTATGCTGACCCTTTCTCCTAACCTCAACAAGTTGAACACAGCAGATGTCAGACTAGTTGACCTTGATTTTAGCAATTCTCCAGACAAGGACATGTGTTAGTTTTTGAAGGAGGAAAAATAAAACCCTTTCTTGGTTTTTAGGAGCAGTATTACAATCCAGAAGATGGGAGTGGATTTCTTGCATGGAGAGTGAAAACACTTCAAAAAGAAGCCTCTGAAGGACAAAAGAAAATAAACCATCAGCCACTGACGGGTACATGATTTTGAGTGTACTTAGTTTTTGTTTTTTTTAATGAGAATTCACATGTTAAATTCACTTTTAATGTGCATAGTCCTTCTTTGTTACAGTAGTGGGCATCGCAGGGGGTTTAGCAAGAAGACGAGTGGCCATCTGTGTGAGGGGTGAAAGTGGCTCAACTTTTTTGAGAAGTAAAGAAAGTATTGCATCAGTATGTGGTTTCACTTTTCACTGATTGCTGTTACAGGTGGTCCAGATTCTGGTGACAGAACTCCCGTCAGTAGGGAAAACCAACTAACCACAGAAACCCAGTGTCGTGAGGCCATCGCACTGATGAAGCATACAACTGATGAAGCAATCATCAAGGAGAAAATGAAACAGACCTTCACCCAACGCCAAGCAATGGTTCATGACCCAGTGAAGTCCTCTGAAATATTCACCACCTTTCCAAGATTTCTTGACATCACGGGAATGGTTTGTCGCTCCTAAACTGCCTTGTATTAAAATGAGCTTAAATGAAAAATGACTTTAAACAGATCTCATCCCTGGTGCACCTATTAACAATGTATGCCATGTTGTTTTCTATATTCCATCTTGTCTGCAGATAGAGCAGGATTTCAGTCTGATGTTTGGTGATGACATCTCTGCAAAGTTCCTGGAGAAGTGGCCTACTCACTACAGGCAGAAAGTCCTTGAACAAAGCCGTGGCCTCACCCAAACAAGGGACCTTGAATATATCCTTCATAACGCTGAATCCACAACAGAAGAACTGGAAGATGGTACACTCGAATTAAAGAAATAATAATAATGGAAGAGGGAAATTGTTTTGGAACAAAAATATAAACATTTTAGTAAAAATGGCTTTCTGAATTTTCTTGTATTTTCAGGATGGGACAGTGAGATGTCCTCCATCTTGCTCCTTATCCACCTCATGCCACCATCACCTCATGGCCGCAACAAGAGACCAGGAAAGCTCTCTGCCAGACAAGCCATTGACCACCTTGTGAGATTTATCAAGGTAATGTTACAGTTTAATTAAAGTTTAAGAAGGCTCACTGTTCTGTCCGTAATATTAAACCTAAAACTCTACTCTTGTGAAATCATGTGATGACCATGCTCATCTGTAATCAGCGAGTGCCCTGTGATATTTATCTGATTTCGCTCCCCACAGATCTATCACCATCGGCCTCAGATACGCTGATATGAATAACTTTATTCCTTTTACATTTAGCAGAATATAAAAATATAAGGCTGAAAATGTTATGCTTTATCTTGCATTTTGTGGCAATAAGTGATTCTGGTGGTGATGATGGGGCCCTAAACTGCAACAGATTAATTTTAATAGCAAGACTAATAAAGTTTTCTTGTCACAGACTGGGACCAGTGTTGAGGGGCATCTGGACAGCATCACAGAGAGCCGTCAACCCTATCTACTGGCTATGGGGACCCAGAGGAGCGCCATTCACAAGTATTTCATTGTGATTGACAAACATGCAATCCCGTGTCAGTCACCAGATTCTCTTGCCTCTTTTGACGAGCTTTTTAAAGCTCATTTCGTCTTCGCTACCTCGTACAACAGGGATCTGGCCAATGTCTACCACTTCTTGCAAACCGCTGTTTACCAGATTGATGCTGCTACCACCAAGGTGAATCCCAGGGTCAAAGAGATGAGAGCTCGGATGCTGCACTGATTTTGACACCTTGAGATGCTTTGGTTTGGAGGGTTCTGATGCTATACTGCAAAGCTGTATTTTGAGGACTCTGATTTTGCACTGATTTGATACAAAGATGTTTTGTTTTATTTGCAAAGGCCCTCAGGTAAATGCCAATTCACTAATTAAGCACTTAAAGTTGATCCACGGACTTTGTTCAGGAAAGACACTTCGTCTGAAATGTGGTCAGCCTGGTTGTTCTCATTTCTTTGGTACTTTTTCTGGGTTTCGAAAACATCTCAAAGCACATGAACCTTGTGATGATCCTGGTGAAGGCCCCTCTATAACTGAAGATTTAGCCGGAAGTTTTGTTGATGGCTTTCCATCAAACAGCGCCCCTTCTGACCCAGTCCTTCTTAATAAGAGTCTTGTAGACAGCTGTGCTGCAACAGTGGCTGAACTTAAAGTGGCAGGTGTAGGCGAAACAATCATTAACTCTTTGGTTACTTCAATGGAAGAGATTGTTGATGATATCCATAATCAAGCAAAAGACTCTGTGAAGCAGTGTCTATCTTTACAGGAACCTATCAAAAGTGAGGTCGAGTGTAAAATTGATCAGTGCTTTGAAAAAATTGAAAATCCTTTTGGTGTCTTAAATTCTGAAACTAAGAGAAGGCAGTATTTCACAGAGAAGTGGGGAGGGGTTGAACCTGTTGAATGCGTTCTTGGTACAAGATTTGATACACGGCGTAATCGGACTACTGGAACTTACGATCCAGCTGTTGTTACTGATAAATTTGCTTATATCCCAATTTTGAAAACATTAGACTTCATTTACAAACACCCTAAGATAAAAGAGATGATGCAGAGTTATTCCAGTTCAAGAGAAGATCTTCTTAATGACTTTTGTGATGGAGATCTTTTCAAGAGTCATCCTTTATTTTCAAAACAGAGGCATGCAATTCAGTTGCAACTTTTCTATGATGATTTTGAATGCGCAAATCCGTTGGGGAGTAAAAAGGGAATACATAAAGTAGGAGCAATCTATTTCACGTTGCGTAATCTTTCTCCAAAGCACAACTCAATGCTGCTTAATATTCATTTGGTCGCTTTATTCCATGCCCAAGACATTAAAACATATGGCTTTTCTAAAATACTTGATCCAATTGTCCAAGACATTAAAGAGCTGGAGACTAAAGGAATTTGGGTCCCACTGTATGATGAAAATGTCTATGGAACTATTGTGCAAGTTACTGGTGACAACCTTGGTCTTCATGGTTTGTTTGGTTTCGTAGAATCGTTCAGTGCCAGATATTGTTGCCGCTTTTGTCTTGCTGAGAAAGAGGACTTTCAGACTGAATTCACAGAAGATTCACCCAAGATAGTGATGCGAGCTCAAGCACTCCACGCAGAACACTGCCAAATAATGGAGAAAACTCCTAGTCTTCCCTATGTGATGGGTGTTAAACGTTCTTGTGCTCTAAATTCCTTGCAGTACTTCAATACATGTGAAAACTTCTCTGTCGATATTATGCACGATATCTTGGAGGGCGTGGCACAATATGAAATGAAGCTGCTAATACTGCACTTGATCAAAAACTACACAACATCAAAGGAAATAGACAGGAGAATTAAGAACTTTAACTATGGCTATATGGAACAAAACAACAAGCCACCTGCATTGAAGTTAGTAGAGGACTCAAATGACTTGGGTTTAAATGCGATCCAATCTTGGTGTTTACTTCGCAATCTCCCACTTATATTTGGAGACTTGGTTTGTCGAGATGATCAACACTGGTATTTGCTTCTGTTGTTGCTTCAAATAGTAAATATTGTCTTTTCTCCCAGGTTATCAACTGGCATTACCATTTATTTGAAACATTTGATTTCAGAGCACCATGGTTTATTCAAGCATTTATTTCCCAACAAGAGGCTGCTCCCAAAGCATCATTTTATGGTGCATTATCCTACATGCATTCGTAAAATTGGACCAATTTTGCATACCTGGTGCATGCGCTATGAAGCGAAGCACAATTTCTTTAAAAAACAACTAAAAAGCTTCAAAAATATAACTAAAACATTGGCAAAGAAACACCAAAGTCAGGTAGCATATAGTTGGCAGACATTTGAGCCTGACAGACTGGTGCTTGGGCCAAGTAAAATGGTAGCTTTAAATGTGATGGACAGGGGCTGTGAGATAGCAGAGGCTCTTCAGGTAACGATTGACACTAAGGTGTTAGATGTTAGATGGGCCAAACACCATGGAAATATGTATCGTCCAGGTTTAGTTGTTTGTCTTAAAGTGCTTAATGAGATGCCAGTTTTTGACAAAATCCACCGTGTTGTTCTAAAAGATGACAGGTTACTGTTGATTACATTTGCACTACAAACCGTGTGTATGGATGAGCATTTTTATGCATTTAAAGTAGTGTGTACTGCAGAAGGACCTCATGTTGTTGATGTCAAAGGGCTTTTGTGTCACAAAGCATTCGATATGCAGATGTCATACAGTAATGATGATTCAAGTTCATTTATTGTTCCATACTGTTTCCTATGATAAAAGCTAGCTAAGCTCTAAATATTGCACTGGGGATGAACAATGGATTTCTGAATTTCTTTGCCCATAATGCAAATTCTAGTTTATTCATATTTTCTCCTCTTATCTAATCCACCCAATTTCCAAGAGCACATTGTGTCCAAATTGTGATGGCCCACCAATTGGGCGTAAATGTTTTGGCTGGGCTGATGGCTATTGCAATATTTTACAGCCTTATCTGCAGCTACTGATGGTGTGGTGATAGTGTGCATACCTGCTTGCAGTATAGTTTTTTTTATTTTATTAAATAATAGGGATGTGTCACCCTGAAAGACCTTTTTTTGAGGCAATTTTGATTTTTCATGTATTATGTACAATGCTGTCATTACAAAGGCCAACGGTTCTGACATGTATTTTATGGGTGCTCAATGCATGTTATGCATTTAAGAAAAATAAAAGTGCATTGTTGAATATTCATTTCTGGTCTTTTTTATTTAAAACATTGTAATCCAGAGTTATCATTATTACAATCAATATTGAGTAAAATACAACTCTTTATTGAGTGAAATAGAGCTCTATTCATAGTAGAATTAGACCTCTATTTTGAGGCAGCTACTACTCTTTACAGAGTGAAATACAACTCTATTAATAGTAGAAATATAACTCTATTATGAGGCAGTTACTACTCTGTTATTAGTAGTAATAGACCTCTATTTTGAGGCAGTTACTACTCTGTATTGAGTGAAATACTGTTGGAGTTGTTCTCACTTTATGCTAAATTGAGTAAATTTTAAGATTGTGGAGTAAAATATGAACTCTAGATAGAGTAGAAATAACTCTGAAAATGTAACTCTATGACGAGAGTAAATTTTACTCTTTTTGGACTGGGACCAAATACTGTCTTTTTGGGAGTAAAATTTTACTCAAATTGAGTAAAATTTACTCTTCAAAATTTCCTGTGTGGTGTCCGCACACCTAATTCCTCAGGCTGCTTCTCCACTTAAACGGGCCGTTTTAAAAGACGCTGCCCTAATCTAAACAGCGCCTCGTTGATGGGGAGCGGATGAGATTATGTCGGCGTGCCTCCCTTTTCTTTCCACACGGTTTAGGAGCAAATGGGCCTTCAGACCCTGGCGCCTGCACTTGGCCACAGATAGGCGACCTGGAGAGAGGTGTCCCGTTACAGCTGCCCTTTGGCACACAGGTACAAGTCGAGAGAAAATTCTTAAATGCATGATTCATTTATAATAAAAAAAAACTTGTAAAGATAATTTTCTGCTGTAGGAAAAGTAACTTCTTAAAGCAGGTGCTATTATGATTATGATTAGTATTATTTAAAGACATTTAAAACGATTAATCTCCTTACTCGCACATGGGACGAGTAACGTCAACAGAGAAACGTGCCTCGTAACATTTTAACATTTTACCCAGGGCTGTTTTCCAGAAGCGCTGACCTAATGTCAAGGGAAAGCCATCGGGGGCCAAATGTTGGTGGAGAAGAATGCCGCATCTTTCTCAAATTAAGGGGGGGGGGACATATAAATAAAGCACTAAATTTATATTCTTCGTATCTCCTTGGGTTGCCAAATCTATCCCTTTTCCCACAGTTGCGGCATATTATCTTATCCGCGGATTGCCGAGACAGGAAACGGAGATATGGCTAATCTTAAAAGCACCGCGGTGATGATGGGAACGACTGTGACCAACGCCAGATAAATAAATGTTACTCGTGTTTATCGGAATCACTCAAACAATAAGGCTCCTTAGGAGGATTTGTCCTGTAGAAACGTTTTAATGGCACGAAATTGTTTTAATTATAATAAAAAAGGCTTTTATGATGCATTTTCTGTTTAAGTGTTGTTACAAATATAACAAAAACCTCCCTTACCTTTAAGACCTTAAACAGTCTGAGGGGATCGTGTTAATATTATTTTCATAAATTAGCATTATGTCTTCCTGCACACACACATCGACAGAGGGAGGGAGGGAGGGAGGGAGGTTAACTCCATCAGTCCCTCCCTCGCTCCAGGACGTTGCTGAGAGAGAGAGGGGACAGCATCTTGGCTGACCCAGCTCTTTCTCTGGATAACTCAATTCAGCCAACCAAACAGGATCGACCTCTCTTCTCTCTCTCAGCCCTCCAGTGATAGACACACAACCAAAGGAGAGGGATGTCCCGGCGGAGAGAAAACCAGTCCTCCTCCGTTTGCATGAAAAACAAGCAGTGCGCGACCATTCTTCACGCTTACATACGGGCTATTTACTGCTTTTACGCGCCGTCCGGAGACGAATCGGTCCAATTTGGGGCCCGTTGACTCCTCGCGATCTATCATCTCTCCGTTGGTGGTAACAATGCTCCCCAGCCCGCTCATAACTTCTTCCAGCACGCCTTTCTCCGTGAAGGACATTCTCAAGTTGGAGTTGCAGCAGCAATCTCAGCAGCAGCAGCTCCAGTTCATCTCCTGCTTCGGTCTCTCCGGCGCGCTGTCGCAGCCGGGTGCGTTCCCAAACAAACCGCTGCGCTCGCACTCGCCGCCCTCCTGCATGTTGGCCGGAAGGGACAGTCCGAGTCCCATGAGCTCCGGCCTCTCGGAGAGCGAGGAGAGGATGTCGTACCTCACCACGCTGACGGCGCAGGAGCGGCTGGTGGAGTCCGCTCTGCCGGGGGAGATGTTCGGCAACCCGACGCAGAGCCACTCCGCAGACCTCCGGCTGGAGACCGAGCAGGAGGACCAGGAGAGCAGTAAGTAGGACGATGTCGATCCGAGGAGGACGATAGCTGTTGTTGTTATCGGTAATGATGAATAATAGCATCCACGGGAGAATCACAACTTCATTAACATTAAAAAGTGCATCTCCTGCAAAAAAATAGGCCAACATTATATAATAAGGACAAATTATGAATGCGAACATTTGACTAATGTTTAAATATGAAACAATCACCAAATGAAACAAATTGTACAAATGAAGGGTTCAATGAAATTAATTGAATAAATAATGTTAAAAAAAGATTTAAAAATATATCGGTGTTTTTTATTTTATTATTTTATATATGCAAGTACCACACCTTGCACGATGCACGCCCATTGATTCATGCTCTTCATTCGCTGTGCAACTTAAGTGTTGTTTACATCTTAAGTGATTAATAATTTTAACAAATTAATCCATGTAACAATCTATAACAATTATTATTAATTAGATGTCTCCTAATAAATGTGGATACAGTTCATCGTCACAGAAAACTAATACAAATAATAAAATACGTTTAACTTCACCTTTAATTTCCAAGATCCAAACACTGGTAGACCTTTCACCCTTCTGTCATCTGTGCAACCATATTTTGATTATAGTCATAATAAATAAGCCAAGTTGCAAAAATACTATAGCAATTTCAAATCCAGTATTTTATATCAAATAATTTACTTATTTTTATATTTATTTAAATATATATTTAAATTACTATTTAAAGGTTGAATATAGTGGGGAAATAATGCAAAATATAGGTAATACATTTTTAAAAATCCCCCAAAATGCTATGTGAAAGGCTATAGGAAAACTTTTTTGCTTCAACATTTTCAGAAAGCTCAGATGTATTAAATTAATTAATTAATGTGGATATCAGTGCCATGGGATTAGGAAATCAGAGTGTTGGATAAATGTGTTTAAATACTGCAGTGAACGCGTCTCGTTTTAGCACTGATGGGCATGTAAACGCTTCTTCTCCGTGCAGAGAGCTGCGGTGCGTTGCGCGGCGGGTGCGAGGATCCAGACTCGGAGAAGCCCGCCACCAAACAGCAGAGGACCAGGAGGAAACCGCGCGTCCTCTTCTCCCAGGCTCAGGTGTTCGAGCTGGAGCGCCGCTTCAAGCAGCAGCGTTACCTGTCCGCCCCGGAGAGAGAGCACCTGGCCAGCTCCCTGAAGCTCACCTCCACCCAGGTCAAGATCTGGTTCCAGAACAGGAGATACAAATGCAAGAGGCAGCGGCAGGACAAGAGTCTGGAGATGGCGGGTCATCACCACCACCACCACCACCACCCGCCGCCGCCCAGGAGGGTGGCTGTGCCGGTGCTGGTCCGGGACGGGCGGCCTTGTCTGACCGGATCCCAGAACTATAACACTTCTTACACAGTCGGAGCTCCAAACCCGTACGGCTACAACGGCTATCCGGCCTACAGCTACAACAACTCGGTGTACAGCAACACCTACTCTTGTACTTACTCTAGTTTACCTGCTCTGCCGCCCAACAACGCCCCCGCTAATGCTTTTATGAACATGAATTTGGGAAACCTCGGTGCACAGACGCAAAGCCCGGCGTCCCAAGGACCAGTTGTGACACCCTGTCAGGGAACTCTGCAGGGCATCCGGGCATGGTAGCCCGTCTTTACGCGCAACCACAGCACGGGAGAGACTTCTCTGGGGGAGCTGAATGGACCCAACCTGACCAACTAATGCAACTCTGTAACCTGTAGGCCAGTCGGCTGTAACTCAAGGAAGGCCTATGAGGAAATAACCCGTAGACTGAGATTTAAAAAAAAAACATGCACACGTTTCTCTGAACCACAAGCTGTGGAAAACGAGCCAATTGTGCTGATGGATATTTAATTGCCGCTAAAGAAGACTTTGCGTAATGTGTGGTTCAAAATGGAGTGTGCGGGATTAAAAGGAAAAGGGAAATGGTATGGACATTTCCCAAGAAACACGGCTCATTCTAGGACAATTAATTCATTATTTGCCCAATTCATTAGAAATCCATTGCAATAAATAACAACATGGAAAACAATGGCTAGGTTATGCAATCTTAATAAGTATTATGCGTTCTCCCCTCTTTTAACAGATTTGGTTTTGTTTTTTTTGGCCAACAGACATTTCTTTTAGTCTAAGTGAAAGTGAACGTCAGCGTGTATGACCTGTTTTTACGCTCAAGTTACAATCACGAAAAGTATCACTGTTTATGAAATTAAATGATAAAAACATGACACACGTGCCTGTTGTTCTCTCTCTCTGTGTGTGTGTGTGTGTGTGTGTGTGTGTGTGTGTGTGTGTGTGTGTGTGTGTGTGTGTGTGTGTGTTTAACGGAACCCAATTTTTTTTTCTTTTTTTGTGACCAAAACGTTTGGAAGCGTTAAAGCATTTTAACATTCGTATATATGTGGATGGTAAAATGAACTACATTCACGTTGAGTTGAGCTTATTATAAGCGTGTAGTTTATCATCGTCTCGAGTCGTTTCTCAAGCTTTTTTTTTTTTTCCTCCTGTGAGAAAGCTCGTGGAATCCTATAGACTTTGGTCTGAGACAAGAACCAGAAACCGAGAGAATTTAGAGGCGAGCTAATGTCCGGTCAGGATTTAGAGATGGACATTAACCAGACAGTCAACATCCTCGGGACTCACAGAGCGAAAAACTCACACAGCTTCGGATGATAAACATGCTTGGAAATATTTCTCTATGTGGAGGAATCACACTGAAATAACTCACGTTTAAAAGAAAATAACTTTATATAATATTGCACTCCAAATAATAATACAATTGGTTTCATAGCCTTTGAGTACCGTTGTGAGTGTTATTATATCCTATAATAATTAGCCACATTTAACTCTCACTCACTCACCTCCCAGGCATGGCCGAATACGCAGACACTATTAATGGAAATGAATGGCAACGTAAACAGAGTGTTTGTCTCCCCTGATAGCCTCGCCGGCCACTTCCCCGAGCTACTGCGCTGCCGGTAGGACATACCTGGTGTCAGCTCTAAGTGCTGCAGAGTCACTCGTGTAAATAGAGCTGGCGACAGGACGGCGATGCCTGAGGACGCGGCCTGGCCACGGCTGCTCTGACAGGCGCTTGCGATCGCTATCTTGCGTTTCCAAAGATAGCAGCTCGGATCATCGCGCTGCTGGGCGTGGAGTTTCCCAAACAAAGTCTCCAGTGGCAACCACTCAAGGAGCTCACAAAAGGAACCAGGGCCCTAATATAGAGCAGGAAAAGTGCGTGGAGAAGCATGGAGTAAAGCCCATTAGGTGGACCTCCAAGGGTCCGCCAGCCAACGTGGCGTCGGATGGATGAGGACACTTTTTCTATATACATATATGATGTATTTTGACATTACAATTTCAAAAGACGTCGGGTAAAATGTTTAATGCACGTGGAGTGACTAAGCAGAGAGGATGGGCACGTTGTACAAATATCATCAGAGACAAACCTGCGGTTTGGTTTTGCTTTGTTTAAATACAATCGGCTCACTGTGGAAGCTAATTGATGCACCACACAAGCCACATTAATTTCAGTCATTCCTGAGTTCCAAATTGGTGAAGGCAAGAGCTGGAAACGCAAAGGCGTGTTGCTAAATCAGCTAAAACACCATTTATTACAGCAGGCAAGTCAGTAACACATTTCCCATCCGGACATGTTGTGACACTGAGGCCGATCTTGCCCTGCAAACAGAGAAAAGATTTCTGTGTTCAGTCAGAGGAAGCAAACAAAACAACTCGGAGGAGGCAGATCACTGCATCTGTCATCGCGTCTCCTCGATGAAGCATAGGTCTGCTGATTGTGTAATGCGTTAGGGTGTGTGTGTGGAGGGGGGGGGGGCATCTTTGTTTTCACGAGCTTCTTAACTTTAGTAAGGGATGCATTATAACCACGAGGTGGCGCTACCCACCTGTTTGAGCGAAAATGCTGGACGTCCTCTATCAAGTTATTCAGTGAAATTTCTCTCACGGGTTGTGTTAAGAAACAATATATGGTCTCCTAAAATATTAGCCTACAGCATTTAAAACGTCACAACTTTATAGACAAAAAGATATCTCAAATTGTCTGCATGAAAGGAAAAAAGTACTACGATCCACAATGGTGAAGAATTGCATGGAAAATGATGTTAATATCAAATGATGGATTGGAGAAATGTAGCCATTTTTAAAGTAAAATTTAAAAGCTACTTTTATAGTATCTTATAAATTCTTACATTATCTTCTTATAGTATCGTGGAAGCATTTAAAACCACATTCCCATACGTGAAAGCGTGAGCTGGGTTGCGTTTTACGCACAATTGACGAACTTTACGCATCAATTTCCTCACAGTTTACAACGATGTTTACTTGTTAAACACACAGTGACTAAAGCAGATCCACTTTGCAAGAGCTGATAACACCCACTGAGTCTAACCAATTCCTCGCGTTTGAAACATTAAGCTCGTCAAAGAGAAATACATGCGAAATCAGTGTCCGTCGTCCTGCACAGAGCGCGGAGACATGGAGAGGGGCGGTGCGGAGGAGGGACCAGGCGGAGGAAACAGCCTATCAAAGGTTACCTGGTGCTGCTGCTGCTGAGAATGTTGGAAGTGACTTGACAGCTCCTGATGCAGGCTGTTCATTAGCAGACCGGACTCACCGCAATTAAATTAGAGCAATTAAAGACAGCGGCGAAAAGATCGAATCAGTAAGGACTTTAGCTTTCGAGTGGCTGGTCTCTTGATGCCTCCGAATAAAACGCATGCGAGCGTGAGGAAATATCCGTGCTCCTATTTTAATCATGACATTAAGTTTTTCGTCCTTCTCCATCAAAGACATCCTCACCCCGGGGAAGCCTGGAACCAGGTGTACGGAAGAGCCATGCGCACTAACGCGCACCGTCTGCCCCGGACATGGCACGAGAGTCCCTGATCCGTCTCGTCGAGACGCGGAAGAGGACCGCATCCGCCGGGAGAGACTTCCTGCTGATCGGAGTCTGTCCGTTGGGAACCTCGGGACTGCTACCCACACCGAGGAGGTCGCGGGAGAGGAGGCTGAGCTCAGAGGTGAGCAGTTTTATTCCATTCGACAGGATGGAATTATGAATGCTGTAGTTTTACACGGCAACAAATATGACATTGCATTGGGAATTTCGCTTCCTGAATTTAGATAAGATAGATAAAGAAGAAAAGAACAGAAAAGAAACCCTCCCGCGTAGGAAACAGGATTAATAACTCTCACCCGATGTCTGTTAATCTCGTGTTTTAGATAAAATATGTTCGAGTCTCAACGGAAACATTGTAAGATAACCGCACTATTTACAGCGGCATTTATTTCTTCCCACAATTAATAAAACATGTATTTGAATAAATCCAAATATGTATCCAATTGAGATCAATTTAATCCTTAATGTTTTTGCGCAGTCAGACATTGTTGTCCGAGAAAGGAAATCAGGCTACTGGAAAAGAAAAGCATGGAACAAAAAAAGGGTTGTGATGTAAAATCTGATAGTTTTGTTCGAAAATAATCACCATCACTTACTCCATTATATTACCTGACCGGTTCTGGTTGTGTGAAAGGGATGGAAGAGGGAAGGAAGCCTCTTAGTGACTAACATCACCTCGTTGACGTGACCTTAGCTCCAGTGGAGTTTATGACAGAGAACGCCACTTATTGTCATCTCTACTGTCTCTAGGCAATACGGGTCAGCAGCACCACAGTGTGGAGCTGGACAAACGGCAGATAGAGGAGGCGGAGGAGGAGAGATGTCACCACAGCGGGGAGACGGTCAGCTGTTCCTCCGACGAGCAGCAGAGCAGGCCCGGCGCGAAGAAGCGCTCCAGGGCGGCCTTCTCTCACGCGCAGGTCTACGAGCTGGAGCGCCGGTTCAGCGCGCAGCGGTACCTTTCGGGTCCCGAACGGGCCGACCTGGCCGATGCTCTGAAACTCACAGAGACCCAGGTGAAAATCTGGTTCCAGAACCGGAGATACAAAACCAAACGGCGCCAGGTGGCGGCCGAGCTGGCGGTGTGCAGCTCGCCCAAGAAAGTGGCAGTAAAGGTGCTGGTGAGGGACAATCGCATGCAGTACCACCAGACGAATGGAGTACCCTTCCCGATGGCCGTGCCCCTGTACCAGCAGGTCTACCAGTACCAACCGTACCTGCACTACTGCTGCCAGCCCTGGAGCATGAACATGTCCTGTGGAGGGATGCTCTCCAACCCTCTCCTTACCTCACCGAACACATGACTCAAGGTGTTGGCAGCTTTCGATGGATCTCCCTCCTGTCAAACTGACTGAGACTCTTCAGGTTTTTCAGTAGTTGTTTGTGGGTTATGTTTTGTTGTTGTCATATAACTAGTAGACAGTTTAGCATCTTAGGCTATTTATGGTTCATAAAACGCAAATGCCTCTCATGATGAGCTGAATTAAGAGATTTTCTGTAAGAAAGAAATTAAAATATTATTTATTTTAAGTGTTCGCCTGCAGTGAAAATGAGTGAGGAAAGCTCTGTCAGTGGATTGGATTAATAGAAATGTTTGACATTGAAGACTGAGTTTGGTTATTATTTTGTAAAGATTTGCAAGAAAAAAATAATGTTTTACAGAAAAAGAATATTGATTTGTCCCATTTGCCAGATATTTTTTTCAGAATATTGGCTTAACATTTTATCTAAGACACAAAGGGACACACAGGACAAACGTGAGAAAGCAAAAAAAGGTATTTTTATTAAAAACGCAACTCAACAATTTCAGCGTTCCCTCACAAGATTTTTTTTCTTTTTAAAGATTCATATCGTGGTAAATTATTGTTTAAGTGTGCATCATAAATGTGTGTTCTGCTGAAGACAACAATCTTGTCTGTTTCAGGGCTTAATTCATGTAATTTCAGATAACGTTTCATCCTCTTTCTGCATAACAAAAAAGTTTTCTATTATTCTTCCTCTAATTTACTCATTTGTAGAAAATGATCATTCTATAAATTAATTTGTTACATTCATAACACCATCCTAAAAGATTCAGGCTTTGCCTTTTTAATTTTAATGATGAATGTATTTTTTTTTTAAGTGAAGGGCTGGTTCCGAATTAAACATTTAAAATGAGTGTTGGAATTTTAAAAACGTAAATTAAGATTTAATAAGCTTCCCACGCCAGTCATTTTCACACAAACACTGACTAAAAATAATAGTTTCAATTGCATTTTTTTGGTAATCTAAATGTTATGCATGCTTAATAAAGGTTTATGCTTTTGAATTGGTAAACTTGAAATAACTCCAGTGAGTCTGAAAGGTTGTAGCTGCACTTCAAATAATTTAAAACTATTTACAAAATATGTCACTGTACATACAGTTAAATCAGATAGTGACTCACAGCAATGGCTCCTGACTGGACCACAGGATGATCTATCTATATTTTGCTTTTATTCCTCCTTATTGAATGCCAGTAACAGCCCATAAGCAACCAGACAGAGCCGAAAGGAATCCAGAATTTATACAAACCCAACAAGAGAAAGTAGCTTATCTCGACGTGCGAGTAGCATGCCCGAGCCTCTGACATTTTAAGTAGGTATATACTTTATTTATGGGACATCTTTATTGATCAAGAGGCTCAACATAGCACCTGCAAGAACACTTTCTTTTTTTTACATGCGATTTATGGACCTTTAGAAACATTTTGAAGACCGAGTCTGTGTCAAAGTGAAAATATAACTTAGTGTAAAAAGTTCCTGCTCACTGATTCAAGTATTACACTAAACTAACACATTTTACTCAACCAGATGATTTATTTTACAACTTGAATATGTCCTGTTCCTTTTTAAAAATATTGTGTTTCCCATGCATGTTCAGAATCCTGCGTGAGCCTACACTGCTGTGCTGCATGAGTCAGAGGGGGTCAATAGACCGTGGAGATGTTGCACAAGACAGCACGCATGAATCATACTGAAAAGACTACACACTCATACCAAAGATATGTAGACATTCGATAGCAAAATAAAAACATCACTTCTAAATGAGGCGACTAGCTCTGGCTTGATCCTCAACTGCTGGTATACTTTCTGCTAAAATTGTGTTGCATTAATGAAGCCTGCAGGCTACTGGGAAGGGCATGCAAAACACAAAGTCTGTTGATGTAAGACATGTAAACAGATAAAACAATTTTTATATGTGGCCAGAAACAAAAATATAAAAAAACATGGTCAATGATATCACATTGACACTAAATATTTTTTACAAAATGTTTGTATCCTGTCTATACACCTGTCAATATAATTATTACAATAATACAACGCTGAAGACATCAGCTGTGATGTAAAATCTGTCTTACTACAAGCTGCTGTGGCGGAGAGGCTCACCTTGTACCATCCGCTGGGCTGGCAGCAGACCAAACCTCATTTATCTCTAATATCAAAACACACTTCAAGCTAAGTGGTTAGCACAACAGGTTTCTGGGAGGGAGGACTATTACACATAACGCTCATTTGGACTGTCCAACCTGAGATCACCAGAGCATCATTAAGTCTCATTATTTCCATTCTCACGGTGTGTTTTGGCTATTTAGGACTAGCCGAATTAGACTATGCAACAGAAAAGGTCATTGTATTGCATTGTGGCTCCAAGGTATGCCACTTTCTATGTGCCCTGATTAGTCACATTGTGCTGGTGAATAGTTGCTTTAGTCATTGCTGCCTACCGTGACTAGATAAGTTTCCTTTTCTTTTCCTGCACCCAGTGAGTCAAACTGAAATTTTCACAGAGAACAAATTAGGTAGTGGAGAAAAATAAATTGTACGACACAACCCAGGGGTGATATCGATGATTGTGGTCCTTATCCACATCTTTACTTAAAAAAAATCTGATTTGTGACAAATAAGGTGTTATTTTCGTGTTTTTTTGCTATTATTTTTATCAGTTATGATACAAATTATACTCAGAAAGTTAAGTGCTGAAATGGGAGCATGGGAACATCGCTACAACAAAGCGGTTAGGTCAAATTACGTCTATTTTCTAAAAGGTAAAAGTTAATGTATACACTTGTACTTGTGTACACTTGAAACTTACTGTATGTATGTTTTATATTTGCAACAGAAAGTTTTTGTCCTTTTCCAAATACATGTGGTTAACCTTGGGATTTGTTTAAAACCTGTATGATTAGTTGCGTTTCCATTCAATTGTCAAGTGAATTTTAAGCAGCTCTTGAAATGTCACAAAAATGAATTTAGTGCGTTTCCCTCAGGGGTTTGGAGGAAATAAACTAGGTTACCCAAAACAAAGTTTCGATAGCAGTTGGCGGTATAGGCTAAACTTTACGTATGGCTCTAAGTAGATGGTAGATCCATATAGTACTACAGGACACGCCAGCTTGGTTAGGTTTCACCACCAAAACCACTTGGTTAGGTTTAAGAATATGGTCTGGGTTGCAATAATACATGAATCCTGGAAGTCATCTTAAGGTGCAAGTCATGTAGAGAGGAAATCTTGCTGATGGCTCCATGGAGGTAAACCCGCCCCCCATCTGGAAATAGCAATATGCTTTCCTAGTGCGACAAGAGTATGTGGATGAATTTTATCATTTATTCTGACTGCTCCATAACTTTACTACCCCAACACTCGTTTTAGACACGACTGTAAAACCTCACCTCAGTGAGTCTGCAACCTGCCGTAAGATGGTTAGATTATACAGAAGTGGCCGCCAGCGCTTCCTAGTGTATTTCTATGGCAATACTTCAAACTGTGAGGAAACAGCTATTGTCTGGCTGCTTGCGTTTCTTCCTCTTTGCAGAATTCTCAGCAATTGTGTGTCGTTACTGTAGACCAACTGTGGCTTCAGGCATTACCGCATGTATAAATATGTAATGCTCAAGTATGTAAACACTTTGAGTCGTGCTTTATTAGTGTGCTCCCCATGAATAGGCTCATAAAGCAGAGAGAGAGAGAGAGCGAGAGAATGAAAGGAGCCAGACAGAGCAGAAGAACATGTTCTTCTGCCTCTTCTAATAATCATCAGCGCCAGCTCACACAGCTTAACAAAGCATTAGAAGGGCAGATTTAAATAACCCTTATTAAATAGGACTTATTAATGCCAGTGGAAACAGGTAAAAACATTTGTTGCAGATTTCTCAGCCGAGAGGAATGCGTTTCGGGTGTGGCCGAGTAAAAACTCACTGCTCACTTTAATCCATGCTTGGCTAGCTTTTAAGACCCAGATCTATTGATGGAGACTTCTAACAGGGGCTTCTGGGCTGCAATTAAACCTGCATTTCCGATTGGCCTATTGTAACTGGATTTATATTCTCAAGGGCCTTGTTGATTCAAACACTATCATCTTCACATAACTCCTGCTGGCACCGAGACCGCGACAGTGTGGTATGAGTTAGAGCTAACGCAACAGTGAGACAAGGAGAAATGTCCTTCTTAGGATGCATTTGTTGCCGCCGGTTGTTGATCGTACTATTAGAACTAAAGTATAACAACCGCTAAATATTTTGCTTTGTGGGGACGAAAAAATGGAGCAGTAGTGTGTGTTTAGCAGCTCTTAATGCGTTGGCCCTCGGCAGACACAGGGGCAGGACTCAGGAAGGAGAGGGGTCATGGTTAATACCTCTGTTTAAAGACAGATCTGCTTCCCTTTGACCTGGCCTCACACACACACAGACAAACACACACGCACACACACCGCAAATAATCCCACCCAGAGGACTTTTCAGGCTTGTTCCAGAAACTATTAGCAGATAGCATCAGTGCATGTAGGAATGTAAACATTTACAGTAAAGCTGTAAGACATCAACTCCCCCTGGGGAAGACACATCCATCAGGCCAACCGCATCAGCACTCACTCGCGGTCCCACTGGTTTCAAAAGGAATTAGATAATCACACCTTTGTGCGCAATTTACAAACCGATTCTGTACGATCAGCTTCACGCTAATGTTCCGTTTGCAATGTTGAAAGTTACTGGTGATTTCAATTATAATCACAGTTGCCAAAACAAAAACTGGTTTACATCATTGATGTTTTAGTCTGAGTAGTATAGAACCCGCTGGTTTTTGTGTCTCAGTGGTCATGCTGCCTGTAAAGAAATGATCCCAGGTCTGTTTTTGTCAGAGCAGGAGCAGGGGTCATGGAGAGGATTAGAAAGAATAGAAAGATGAGCCCACCCAGAACAGGCCCATTTGAAGGAAGCAGCATCTAGTCCACGTGGTGCATGTGTGTGTGTGTGTGTGTGTGTGTGTTTATATGTGTGCGTCCATTAGGAGCAGATACGGGATATTCAGGGCTGAGAGTTTGAGTGGAGGCAGATTAAGAAACAGCACAAAGGGAAATCTCACGAGGGACAAAAAAGACACCATATCACCAAACATCCCTTTGCCAAAGACCTCTTACGCGTACTTTTTCATTATATGTCAGTATTCATAGATTATATTGACACTATTTTGAAAACTATTGATAAAACATAAACGATTGATAATACAGGAACCGTAAAAGGTTGTGAGAAGTGTGATGCATCAGTAGAAACAGCGTGTCCATCAGTGGCTGAGAGTGAGTGTTGAGCTGCTCGGTCCATAGATGGACAGGAAGTCTTCCAAGCTGCCACATTTCCTTCCTCAGCCTCCTCTGCGCTCTCATGTCTCCCACACACATGCTCAGACAGACACACACTCCTCCAGAGCCGGCCGGAGGAATCCAAATGTTTTAATTAGCCGTGATAAGCAGAGACAAGGAGAGCATTGAGCAGCTCTAACACACACAGAGACGAATCCTATCAGTGGGCTGATAAAGAAACTCCTCAGGCCCACTTACGGCCTCTCAAGCCTCCTCCTCCCTCTCCTCTCCATGGTCTCTCTCCACACCTCCGATGAGAGGGACTCTCATCCCCGCAATGGGAAACGGAGACTATACAAGTCTCTTAAACCTTTGTGAGGCCCACAACCCCAATTAAAACCACTACTACGGTTAAATTGCTACACGGTTAGGAGATGCAGCCCAAAAAAATATGTCCTCACCTTGAACCAATGCTCTATCTCTGGAGGTCTGGACACACACAAGCCAAAGTCCACCTGATACACACCGAGGGATACAATGTCAATTGGACAGATCCTCCCTGAAGCCGTTTGCCAGAGAAGACCATTTCTGGACATGTGTGTTGATAAAAAAAAGTACAATATTCACCTGGACTGTCAGAGACTTTGCAAAATAAAGGAAAATTGAATGAATAAAATAAATGGCTTCCTTATAGTTCACTGCTGCTCATACCTGTCACTCAAGTGTGCAATGAAAACTTTTGAACTGGCGTGAGCGTTTCCGGCGAATAAGCGAATGGCTCATGGTTTTCACCAGACCAGTTTGTGCTGACTGGAGCTCCAAGGCATAGCAGTTAAGCTTATTTGACAGGACGGGAAGACAGCTTTCTTTTCAAGATCAAGTTCAAAGGGCAGGAGGCCTGTTTCTTCCTCGGTGTCCCTGACTGCACCTGTGTTGCTTTGGCACACACACACACACACACACACACACACACACACACACAACCTTAGTTTTGGTTTGAGGCTGTGTGTGTGTGTGTGTGTGTGTGTGTGTGTGTGTGTGTGTGTGTGTGTGTGTGTGTGTGTGCGTGTAAACTTCAGTGTCTTGGCACTTGCACATGTGCTTGGATGTATACTGAGGGTGTGTGTGTGTGTGTTTAAAGTTGTGGTTGCAGCTCTCTGAAGTGCTTGTAAGAAGATTTTATGACCTCGTTACCTTTTAAAAGGAAACTGTCACAATATTTGAAAACTGAGGGAAGGGCAGAGGAGAGAAAATGCCGGGCACCTGCGGTCATCTGTAACAATGCTGCAGTTCATCAGACCCTGCCAGGCTTCACTCCCAAGGGCCGAGGGATGATAAGTGTGCATGTTTGTGTGTGTGTGTGTGTGTGTGTGTGTGTGCCTTTGATCATGAAAGCAGCACGGTAGAGGATTGGGGATCCCTCCTTAGGCAACAAAGCCAGTTGACATATTCTCTCTTTACACACACTCCAAGTTTTGCTTCTCTAACTCTTTGATTTCATGTGTGTTTGGTTCATCATCACACTTTAGTTTTTGTCTGCTCACATGAAATCAGTTTGGCTACCACAGGAGCATTATTCTCCCGCTCTCCCCTTCCCCACATTCTGTCCCATTAGTCATTTTACTATAAACACATGGATTTATCGAGGAGCTTTCTATTCAAGGCAAGTCTTGCATGTTATTCTTTGATTGCACAAGAAGGGAGGAGGATCCTGTTTCAAACTCACACTCACGCCACAAAGGCTTCAGATCACATATAAATGCTCATAATCACAGCTGTTCTCTCTTGCAGATTTCTGTGTGTAAGTGTGTGTGTGTATTAGCGATCATGTGTGTGTGTGTGTATTAGCGATCAATTTGTATCCTTGGTGGTGGGAAGAATTTCTCCTCCCCAACTTGTTCCCTTAAGTGACGACAGGATCCACATCTCCCCCGCATCCTAATTCTCCACAGCAAGGCACTGTGGGAGACATTCAAGCCACAACTGGCACATAGGTTGATAATCTTTCTGTGATGTTGGTAGATAGACCTTCATCCAGAGTTCACATTTTGCTATGCTTCATCATTCAGTCTGATGCTGCCATCTTTGGAGTCATGTCAGCATGAAGGATAAACAAACAGATCAGAAAACCTCCCCAGGAACTATTTTTCACTGGAAAATAGTTTGGGAACCAGGGAAAGGTTGGACAAGATTGGATAACTACTATTCTGTTTTAGCACACAGTTCTGGATATTATGTGTACAGAGTCGAGCTGAGCGTAGTTTTGTTTGGGAGATCAGCTGTTCAAGTGGCGGAACATCCATCGTAAAAAAACACCTCATTCAAACTTGAAAAAAGACGACAAATTTAACTCAAACATTCGCCTATGTAGCCAATGACTGATTCCCGATATATTTGTCCAATCGCCCAACCCCCAAACAGAGTATATAGTCATATTTGTGTTTTATCAAATAATAAAAACTAAGGGGGCATCGGGGCCCCACAGACTATTTTACCCCAAGGCTCCCCCTCGGGTTGATCCAGCCCTGAGTGAGGGGGGAAAGCCCACATTTCTCAGAAATACAATTCATATCAGATTGCATAAATCCAATTAGCACTTCACTTGTGGTCCATAATGGAAAAGAAACATGAGGAAAATCAGAGATTATATCTCAATTCATAATTATCCTGTCTGCACACTGTTGTGCAGGATCAAGTTTTACAGAATGCCAGGAAACAAATAAATCTAAATAAATTACCCAGCCATAAATGTGTGTCATGTTATTTTATATGCTAAATTTCTGCACCAAATGCCTGTTTGCTCTACTCTCTTTCTGCTTTATCTCATTCTGTTTCAAGGTGTCTCCTCTTCTCTTGGCTTCTCTCCTCTCCTCCCCTCTAAATAGCTGTATCTGCCCAGAGTGGGAGAGACTGCAGCAGCCAAAAGGGATTACAACAACAGCTCCTTTATCCAGCAGCACCCCCAAGGAGCGTGAGATCACAACTCGTGTGTGTCTGTGTGTTTCCCAGTTAGAGACGAAGAGCCTGCAATCACACCTCATCCATTAGCTGCTGGCCAAGGATGGAATAAAGTGGACGTTATGGCATAATCCTGTATCACTATTCATGCTGAGTAGTCCTGTCATGATTTAGCTAAATATATGGGGAGAGAGCCGACAAGAGGCGCAACAAAAAAAGCCATAAATATGGAGAGCGCAAGAGAAGGCGAGCGACCGAGGAAGAGTTGCTGACGAGGACCGGAGTCCTTCTGGCATTCACATTCCTAAGTACCCTTGGAGTGTGTGTTTGCGACTGTGTGTGTGTGTGTGTGTGTGTGTGTGTGTGTGTGTGTGTGTGTGTGTGTGTGTGTGAAACATACCCCTCCACAGGTGCTTGCTGTAAGGGGCTTTGACCGGAGGCTTGAGTTTCCAAAACATGGGCTTACACCAATACACAAGGGAGTGTTTGCATGGTTTCTGCCAGCCGTTTCCACCAGAAAAGATGTATGCAGTGTGTGTGTGTGTGTGTGTGTGTGTGTGTGTGTGTGTGTGTGTGTGCTACTGTCCAAAGTCAGACAAGACAGCCTTGAAATAGTAATAATATTCGGTCGAGAACAAAAAGTGACCGAGGTTTGCTTAGAGCTCAGCCGCCACGGATGCACACATTAATACATGTACGCATAATTCACACACACACCCAGTGGGTAAACACCGGAGTCATTATGACCGAGTGTAAAGTCTGCCACTCCAAAAGCAATAACTATTTTCTATTTATTTGTATCCAATTAAAATGATTTGTTGCTGCGTTTAAAGGGAGTAATGGTTGTGACAAACCCATGACGCTTCATTGTATTCTCTCCGCTATTAGGAGTTATGAGGGTTGAAGTGGTTTCAATGAATTATCAAACAAGTATTGAATGTACATACAGTAGCTCTTCACAGGCAATTTTTTCTGTTAAATGCCTTTACAGATAGGTGAGAGAAGGATGACAATAAGTTACCTAAGTGTTACTCATGAACCTGTCCGTGAGAAGAAATGAAAATATTTATCTCCAATCCAGACAACTGAATGTTCGACAGCTGATGGACCAAACAGTTAAATCAATAAAGTAACGTGGACAATGTATGGACATGGGAAAACTTTCAAAAATAACATGGTTTTGTAATGAGATTCTGTTTTTATAATAATAATAATACATAGGTTTTATATAGCACTTTTCTAGGTACCCAAATATTTATTTGTTTACCTTTTTTTCTCTGCATATTTGGTTTTGTGATTGAGCATGTTTCTGTTTTGGCGGTTGATCATTTGTCTATCCATTACACGGCTTGTGAATAAAAACAGTATTAAAACAAAACACAGGAGACAGTTTGAGCTGTAATGCTATGGAAAGCACAGGTGCTACTCATGACATTAACTGATGGCTCACCTCCAATAATAGCAGAAATAGAATTGGCACACTTAACCGGAGAGCTGCCATTATTCGTGTTATTAATTACACCCTGCGATGAAATGTTAAAACATCTATGGGCTCAGAAATAACGAAAGCAGTAAAACAAACAAAAGAAACTAAGGTCAAACCTGTATCATCTGCCCAAGGGGAAGAACTTTTGTCAAGGTGGCAGAAAGGTGTGACACACACACACACACACACACACACTGTTAAAGTTGTGCCTCGACACCACTTATTTTATGCACGAAGGGACTTTTTACAAGAAAACTAACTGAATGGGCAAGTTTATAATAGATTGTCCTGAGAATACCTGCTACCCACCTGACTAACACCCAACACTGGTTTAATGGCAAGGATTCTAGACAAGGGACTAAATCACATCATCGATTATGACCAGGTCAAAGTCATCTAATACAGAGATCTTCAACAGGGGGTCCGTGACCCCTAGGGGGTCCGCAGGCTTACTGCAGGGGGTCCTCGAAATGATTTGATCCCAAGCTTTATTTATAAGCAAATATAAATCCCTCTATTGATTCAATTTTATGAGGTGAAATTGGGATTTAGAAATGCCAGTATAGAATTCAAATATATCTGTCAACAATTATTATTTGAATGGCTTAGCATTGTAAACATACATCATTACAAAGTACTTTTATACCAGACACTATAAGCTGCACTACACATTATTATTGACTGGTTTAATAAACAACACAATTTTATAGAACATGTAATAAGGGATCCCTCCACCGTGTCACTATAGGCCTAGGGGTCTAGCCTTTTAAATGGCAAATGAACATTTATATTATTAATATTAAGTTTTCATGACCTCTATCAAATTCGTCCACTACATCTGACACCAACGGTCATGTCCTATACCGGGCAGATTAATTGAACCACTCTAGCAAAACCAGCAACATACAGCCAAACCAACACAACAACAACGCATTCTTAGTATCGTCATTGTATTCACAACGTATTACCATGCTATGCATCATTCAACGGCCGTGGCAGGCCTGTAAGTGTTGTATTTTACCTTGGGTGGCTTCTGGTGGAGACGCCGCCGTCATCGAAGGCCGCAGGCCGCGCCGGTTGGAGTTTGAATATGGAGATGATTTAATCCAATGGAAGTCTGTTTGTTCGTGTTTCAATCCCGTTTGTTGTTGAAACCAGTCTGGAAGTTTGGCAATGATCATGAGGGGTGGATTTATCTTGGGAGGAAAGTCACCTTATGTTATATCCATGGAAGAACAGTGACATTTACGTGTTTTTGTGTGTTTCCAGCTGCTCGGTGAAAACAGAGTTCGGCGTTAACATGTTAGCTCCTCCTGCTGTTCTAGCTAGCTTCGTTTAAACTAGCTAATCCACGCTTGTTTCGTGTAGTTTAGTTTACTTCTCGCTCCTCCGTCCTATGGGTATAACGTTTGACTCGTTAATTACACAACTCGGTAGCTGACTTTCACTGCAAAGTCGGTATATTTCTGAACCCGGACTCCTCCAAACACTGGAAAAACCGGCGAAAGCTGCGGACAAACGTTTTTGACACGGGGTTAAAGGTTGGCCACGCCCACACTGATATAGACTTTTAATTGGCTAGCGACATCTCCGGGAAAACCAATCATATTTACAACTGTGGTGGAATCGTTAATCCGCGTCATTGATATATGATAACATAAATTTGTTTTCAGATTCAGATTCTATACACAAAATATAAATCAAACAATAAATTATTATGTAATGTTATAGATATTTATGTCGACAACTCTGCATACTTATACACTTTTACTTTTGGTAGGCTAATGTAAGCGGGCTATATTTTGATGCTAACATTTTTGTACTTTTACATAGGTAGGATATTGATTCCAGGACTTTCAGGTTAGGCCTTGGCTACATGCTAGAGAGAGAGAGAGCGAGAGAGAGAGAGAGAGAGAGAGAGAGAGAGAGAGAGAGAGAGAGAGAGAGAGAGAGAGAGAGAGAGAGAGAGAGAGAGAGAGAGAGAGAGACTCTTACACAGTGTTAAAGAAGGGAGTAAATGACCAGACTAAATTGTTTACTCATCTCAGACTGCTGAGATTTGGAGCAGACAGTCTCAGCAGGCTCAGTCCCAGTCTCCCACACAGACAGACAGACTCTCTGTGTCATTTCTGCACATATTTCAACCCATTCTCGCTCATGTAAAGCCTTTCACTCAGGCCCTCATGCATTTTAATGCTGGAGACAGGGTGGATAAGAATTAGCAGCATCAGTGGAGGAAAGAGAGACACAAAAACAGCATTGGAAAGGCCACACATAGTGTACAAGTATAGTGGGAGAGAGAGCGACAGAGACGGTTCGTTAACACTGTTTGAACAGGTGTCTGCCTGACAAGCATGGGTGTGAGTGTGAGTGTGTGTGTATATATATAGAGGCTGAGGTGGTGGAGCTGTCACTCCTCACCACGATTTATAAAATCGTTAAACTTGCTGCTCTTACTGCTGATGTGTCCACAAATTCTAACTGAAGGATTTTGGTGTTTGTAGACCTAAAGGGCACACAAACCTGTTTTAATTTATAAGCCGATTTCCCCATTTACATGCATATAATGACGTCAACCTCAGCAAAGATCACGGCAGTTAAAGAGTCCTTCAAGCACAATTATTCCCTCGGATTCTTGCCTAATCTCACACTTAATGTCTCAAAGGTCCTCTTTTCATTAAAGGGTTTCTCCTGCAATTTTGAACATGGATATGATAACTAGTTCTAAAAGGTATCAAGGCCTGCTATCTCCTATTCATGGAATTTGTCTTTGTTTGTATTCTCTATCTTTTTAGCAAGTGGTTCAATATCCAATCAACCTTTCAGTACATTTTTACTTTCTAAGGTTATCAGAGTTTACTTTATCACGCATCATTTCTTGTATTCCAAAGCTTTTCTCTCCTGGACATTTGCACGCAGGCCATGTGTCTACAAGTTCAAATTCCATTTCCAGTGTTCAGGGTCAAAGTTGAAATCCGCACCTGTGTTCAAGACTAAACAACTGTACCTGCCACCATGTGTTTCTGGCAGTACAGATGTGGCACGGACATTTTCTACTTTTCCTCCTTTCCATTCTTTGATTTCTATTCACAGACGTAAACAAAGACTTACTTTTATACACACCCAGATTGTTGTTTTTGCAATGACTGGTGAATAGGCAAAATTACTCTATTACTATTCAGACATATTCAAAGACATCAAATCAAAAGAGAGCTCCCATCATTTATGAACAGCGAGGGGAGCCCCGCTGCTCCGTCTTTATTCAACAAGTGCAATTCAGTGTCGGAAACAATCAGACATCAATCAATAAGAATGACTGTCAAGCACAGATATTGAAACTCAGTAGTTCACAGGCTGATAGCTTCAGTTAATGCACGAAAATGACCGTCTAAATGCTGCCCTGGTCTGCTTTGCCAAACATGTATACAAGGCATTACTGGTGAGTATTTGGATGGTCCAAGGGCTGATTAAAGAGATAAATGTGGGGGAGGGGGGGGCTAAAGGTAAAGTTTAAAGCAATATATTTCCTGGAAATAAAAAATACCATTTAAGGAATCAAAATTATTAAAAATAAATTAAACTCTTCAGATACCCCCAGAGATACTGAATATTTGTAGTTCTGTCCAATTATATCATACGTTACAATATTGTACTTCGACATTTGAGAGGGGGAAAAAGTATTAATCATTATTCCTTTAACTGCATAAAGCAAGAAGAAAAAAGAAAAAAAGGGAATTCAAACACTACATTTCAATTTACACTTCAGTTAATCAAGATAAAAAAGATGGTCTTATCTTTTGCTCTCACTTTGAGTTGCCATGTTGGCAGGGTTTCATTGCATTTCTACAAAGCTATCTGGAAACTGATCCATGCCAGGAAATGAATGTGTGTAACAACAAAACATTGTCAGCGAGAGTTAATTTGCTTAAAATGCTGCAATATTTCTAAATGGGATCAAATCAAAAGATACTTTTAACGCCTGTGAACTTACTTTGACAATAATCTTATGAGATATTTTAAAAGGGGTTGATTTATTCATACAGAGAGGGGTCTGGAGTCAATTGTAATTTTAATTTGCAAACTCAAGGCTTGAATGGATGATAACAAAAACCTGGTCCATGGAGTCGACTAGGTAACACTACTGCCCTCTGCTGACTGCTTTTCCAACTCAGAACTTGTGCGTTCTTGACATTTATCCTCAGCCTTAACAAACGTAGTGGTCACTAGAATGGCTTGAGTAAAAAAAACCTCAAGTTTTACTAGCTCTATAATAATGGGTGTAGTGGGTTATATTCTACAGGAGAGAAGCAAGATAACTCAAACCATACTTAGTCTTGAAATAGCGTAGCAGAAACAGGACTGACTTATCAAACTGTCTTTGAAGAGGTTTTTTCTTATCTGCGATGTCTGAAAATCACGGGACAACCGAGGTGGATTTTAGTCTGATTCTATGTGCGTATTGACAGAACAATATTAGAGAAAATTAAACCAAGGAGATATCTACACCTCGGCCTCCATGTGCTGCGATCTCCTCTTGTTGTGCTGGTGTTTGGTGAGTCCATACTTGAAGAACTCATAGACCGACCAGCTGATGGCTGTGGAGGGCATCTGGTAGATGATCCTCGCCTGGACCCCCTTGAAGAAGCCCTTCAGGCCGCCCAGCCTGTACACTGTCCTGAAGGCATGGGCCAGGCCTGAGATGTGTCTGTGGGCTCCTTTGCTAGAGGACAGGGAGCTGATGGCTACAGACTCCTGGGTGTTGAGCAGGGTCTTGCAGACGTCTAGCGGTGTGGTGGATGCAGCCGCGATAGCTCCAGCCAAAGCTCCGGACAACATATGGGATGAGGGATTGTACTGTCTGTGGGGGTTGAGCTGCTCCTGCAGGTACTCGTAGGTCATGAAGTGGAGCGCCTGGAAGGGCACGTTCATGGTGAGTTGGGTGGTGTAGCTGCGGTAGAACGCACCAGGGCCCTCTTTTTGCCACACGGCGCGTACACAGTCCTTGACGCCGCGGTAAGGCGAATTGTACATCTGCATGCGCTGCTTCACAACTAGGGACACGTGGGTAAAGGATTGATGGAGGAGAAGGCCAAATGTATCCAGGGTCGGCAGTGGGAAGATGAGCAGGATGTAAAAAAAAGAAAAAAGAAAATTAATGAGCAATTACCTACTGTAAATCAGTCTTTAAAGCACAGAGAGATGTAGTTGAACAGCGTTTGCTCAGACAGCTGCACTCCATCTAACAGCTGCACATGAGGATTACGACCAGTGTCCTTCTACTAACATGTTTGGGCAGGTGGACTAGAGGCAGCTGTGGGAGTCAATATGTGAGACCATGGTTAAGGCCAACATGTGAAGATGGTTGACCCAGGCACCTGCAATTTCCTTCACTGAAATGTCTGCATGTACTTTTTGTTTGGAGGCAGAAAATCTCTTAATACTGTCCTAATTCTGCGGTGAAAGACAAATGGCATCGTGAAGTTGCCCTTACCTTCAGCCGGGTTCATGATTGCGTCGTGAAGCAGTGTGGCAAAACACCCAGCCGTTCCTGAAACAAATAGACCTTGGAAATGACTACACGTTGAGATAATCATGAAGACTACAGAAGGGAAATAGAGGAGGCTACGCTGCCGCAAAGAGGCATAGACATGAGAAGCCTCCACTGCCTAAAAGCTGCAGATGTCATGCTCAAAACAATAAATCATAGCAGAACTGGTGCATATTCAGAAAATTGCTCATGTGTAAAATAGAGGTCAGGCTCACTGAAATCAGGTGGCCAAACCTGAGCAAAGAGAGACACCTAGTGGACAAGGCAGTTCATTGCTCCTTTTTTTTTTTTCAAAACAAAAAGTAAGTTAAAGAGGAGAGCGAAGATGAGATGGGAGAAAGAGGACTTACCCAGCCTCCCACTAAACTGGAAAAGAGGGGAGAGAGTAGGGAGAACAAGGAATAAGGAAATGGTTGATATTCAGATCACGGTTTTCAAATTTAAATCTTTGGTTGAATCTCTTTCTATTTAGTAGCCACGGTGAATTTTCTTCACTTGACCCACAAAAGGACAAACGGGTTTAACTTTACTAAAAGCCAACAGCAGATCCACTGCCTTACAGTGAACTATGAAAAATGATCTATCCAATTGTTAATGGCCTGAAACAGGGGGGTTACACCTGGTCAGGCCATGTTAACGCTATACACGGATTAGGCTGAGTCAGCAGCTTCATAGAGATCACACTGACGGTGCTTAACATTAGCCATAGATGATCTGTACATCTACGGTACAGGTCACTGTTTAATGTGTGTGTATGCGTGTTTTATGGTACCATTAGCCAAATGACTGTTAGCCCCTGGGTGAATGACATCACTTAGAGTCTTTTTGAGTTTCTCATAGCTGGCAAAATAGAGGGCATGGGCAGGTCCCGCTCCGACGGCTGTTGCATTCAGCCCTCTCATTGGCCGCCAGACTCCCTCTGTGGCTACAATTCGGCGAAGGGCATCCATCACATTCCTGTAGCGGGCTGCGGGGTCGGGCTGGAGGCTCTGCATTCGTGTCTGGAAAAAGAGCACAGCTAGACTGTAGCAAAATTCAACAGCGTGCTCCCTTCCCACCTTCCCATTCACCAGGGCTAGGGGTTAAGTTCAGTAATATGTTCACTGAATATAGAAATAGAATGTAATTCATTATTTAAGTCTTACCATATGTCTGACTAATATAACAAAGAATAGCATGCCAATGAAAAGAGTCCTGAATAGATTGCAGTGGGAGTGAGAGGTCATATAAGGGAAATTCGACATTGTGTGTGTACATGCATAATTGAATAGAAGGAAGCATGGAGTAACAAGCTCCAAGGTCACAAGGGGACATAAGCGGACATCCTGTAAGCCTCTTTTCCCACTGACCCTGAAGCACACACCTTTCTCTCTTCCTATTAACACACACAAACACACACACACACACAGATAACTTATAAGATTACAGAAACCTTGCCTAAATAACAAGTGCAATTGCTCAGCATTTCAGTCACCTACTAGTTGCTATTTAGAGAGGGCTGCCTGGGGTCACACTGGGTGAGTGTCTGTCTCTGAGGAACAAGCAGCGAAATAATCTCTGAATACCAAACTTCCAGCTGAATGGACAAACTTCCTCCCCACTGTGAATGTGTATGTGCATGCGGGTAGCGCTCTAGCAAAAGCCATGGCCTCATGTCACTCCATACTACAGCTGCGGAACGCAGGGCCCAAAGACAGCCAGCCAACAGTGGTATGGACTTCTTGCATGAAACAGCTATGGGTCTGGCCTGTTTGTTTATGGAATATTTGCACATCTAGGAAGCAATGACCTTTGTGCTTTACTGCAAACACTACATCAAGGCCTCTTTGGGGTCAACACTGTGGCTTTTAGGGCTTCTTTCAGCGACATATGCAATGCAATTCAAATTCCAGTCATGTGCACTGTGCAGTATACACTCTAGCAAGGCAGACCTACAAATGCCACACGCTTTTAAAATCCGCAACCAATTACTGGGATTTAGGAATATGTTAAGGGAGAATGGCAGCCTATCCAAAACTATAATTACACAACAGTCTCTTAAGTGAGAGGCTTATTGCAAAGGAGCAAACGTCTTTAGTTGGTGTAGGGGGTAAACTAAATAGGAACCCTTTATAGATAAAAAAAAAAGGAATGTTAGATGTATCTCAAATATGTCCAGTTTGCAGCAAATAGCTATTTATCCGCATTAATGTGTGGCTAATTATGTGCTTCATCTTGCTGAGTCACAATGCCCCTGATCCCCAGAGGCTTGCTTGGAAAAGATGCAGGGATGCGATAGCTGTGAAGCAGAACGACAAGGCCTGGAAAACATTGGCCTTGTGTAGGTCCAGGGCTGGACAGGCTGTTGCAGAGTTAGACTACAGGTGGAGGAGACATGGATGAAGCACGGGCACATACACAGCTTTACAGTCTGCCATGGACAGCTGACTATGCTAAGCTCATTGCCACTTGCTCCAGCTCATCCCTGTGTTATACAATGAACGCTGCTGCATGCCCCCCCATCTTGCAGGGCAACAGACAATATAGCTGTGTTTGAGTTGAACAAAAACAACATTTGTGCACAACAAAGAGGGCCACGTGACAAGAACTGTGAAGTTGCATGACTCTCATGTGATAAAATTCGTTCTAAAGAGTAGGCCTACTGCATAAAACTACCAAACTGTGTGTTGGGAAAGTAACCGTTGGTGCTGGAGGGGGCAAATTGTGCAGTGTGCTTTATTTATGTGTCTTGTAAAAATAATAATAGACAAAGTTACAAGAAACAACCAAATTAAACTATCCCCCCGTCGTGTCCCAGAGCTGTTGTTGCAGCTGGAATTAATAGCGTGTTCCTCTTAACTCTTGCTACTTGAATTAGTTGGCTAACTTCCGTTTTGCTTACGTACGCGTTAATTAACTATGTACTATTATAATCCGTTAACGGAACGTCGATTTGATGGTGTTAGATTCAAGCAGTAACCAAATGGCGCCCCCGTGTCTCACCCAGCCAAATGGTTGTCATAACTACTAGCCAGTGGCTAACGTTAGTCGCGCTAATATTATAACAGCATTGCTAACGAGTTAGCTAGTAGGGATGCGGAGCGCTAACTGAGCCGACTGACCTTGTCCCCGCAGCCGTCACCGCTGCAGCGTGTTTAGGTTAGCGGGCATGCTAGCAAGCTATGCTAACAAACACGTTGGCTACGATGATAACAAAACACAGAAACACGACGGAGACGCGAAAGCACTGCACATTCATACGACGTTGCGGGTCAGCCGGTGGGCCACCGAACTATGCTACCTTGACACAGTCGATGGGGAACATGAGGCAGTGCTCCATGATCCCGGCCACGGCTCCAGCCAACATGTGGGTGCTAGTGGAGGCTCCCTGTGGCAAACCCTCATAGTCTGGTTCAGAGTCCTCCGTCGGTGCATCTTGTGCACCGCGGATTAAATCAACAGTCTGTAGCTCCGTTTCCCCTCCGATCCGGGGCGTCAGGCTCCCCACGATACTTTCCGAAACTCCCCAGAATCTGCCCCCCAGCCATCTAACTTCTGCCCCGGCAGATGCACCAGCAACCCCGGGATCGTTGCCTGCGCTCTCCGCTGTCATCCGACGCCTCCTCACAAATCCATCCGCTTCCATGAGAAACCAGGTGAAACGTATTTAGGCAGAGCGGACGCGGCGTCTCGTGGGTTGATTCCGGTCCTGAAGTTTCACATTCCCGTGGGCTGGTATCACGGCGTCTTGCCCGCTGTACCGTTCCCTCCCCGCCTCTATGCTTCCCAGCCAGGGCCAAGCGAGGGAGGCCGCGGCGGACAAATACACACCGAGCACCACCACAGGCCGCGACGGGGGAATGACCTCTGATTGGTTGCTGTAGCCAGGTCCCTCTCATCCTATTGGGCGACAGACACGCCGCTCATGACCGAAGCCTTCAAACGCCAATCAAGTGGCAGCTTACTGTAAAGGCGATCGTGCCTGTAGGTCAATGCAGGTCATCCTACTAGATTCTTCTTAAATAGCCTGGAGAAAAATGTGTTTACACTTAGTGCTCATCTACAGTGTTGTGATCTACAGCTTTTAGCCAATATTGCATGTTCCCGAAACTTTTTTCCAGCTTACATAACGGAGCCCTGGAGGACCTTCAGCTCACATGTTTTCACGTCAATAATCTTTCTCATTCTGTTTTTTTATCAGTAATAAACAAAGTTTTTTAACAGTTACCTGAATCAAATGTGCAGTTTTCTTTAAAACTAATATATATATATTTATTCAGAATAAGAAAAACAACAATTTCAGCTTTGGAGAGTTTATTATCTGTTTATTTATTAACATATAACAATTTCAAAATGATAAGAAAAAGAATGTGCAACTGAAAACCAAGTGAAAACATTTACATGTAAAGATATGAATAAACAAACAGCACATCATGTTTTCACTTTAGAATGTTAGTATCACAATGAAGTAATCGTGTTTGGATCAGTGTAGGGCTGCAAACTATCACTTTACTTATCTTTTATTTTTGATTGAGGGTTTAGTCTACGCCCCCCCTCCCGCGACCCTGAATAGGATAAGGATAAGCAGTAGACAATGAATGGATGGATGGATGGATGGATGGATGGATGGGTTTAGTCTACAAAATATCAGAAACAAGTCTTAAAAGATATACCCATAACCAATGAGCTATTTGCTTGATATATTAATTCAACAATTCATAAACGTTTCAAATTGTCAGCAGTTATTATTCTGTCGAAGAAGTGAATTAATAGACTAATTGGTAGTGACTGACATTTCTCCACACCACACAGAAAAGTCTTTTGGCTCTTTCTTGTGCTGCTGTTGTTCAAATACATTGCGTTTTGCAGTCATTCTCCATAATCAAGAAACATGACACAGTAGATTCTTCAAAATCTATAGCCTTTTTTTCATATTTAAATTAATTTAGTTTTCTCCCGGGTCACATGATACTTCCTCTTGAAGCAGAACGGGGGTTTCTTGGCATGACTTCAGCTAAATCCAAGGTGTGTAGGAGATGGGAAAAGGTCAGAAGAGGTCAAAACTCCAACATATTTACTGTAAGACCAACAACTTTGGCTTATGGCCTTCATCAGACCTCATGGGTAAAAAAACTAAACACGGTAAACTTCCTCAGTGTAGGAAGACACTCACAAACGCTTCTTATTTTTAGTAACACCTTTTATGATCTGCTCTGAGACAGGAGCTTAGATTTAATAATTAGGAATGTTGAAAGCTCCAGGCCAAACATATTCACCACCCTTTTGTCTGAAGATAAAGGAGCACTTTTTTCCACCCAGAAAATGAGGTAATTATGTTTTGGTCCGGCACTGTTATAACATAATTGAATTTTCTCTTTTATTGCCTGGGAGAGCCTTCAAGGGCTGTAGTGTTGAATTTCTGCCGACAAAGGGGAATGAAGTGTTAATTTCTGCTTACAAGAAGAAATCTCCTGCTTCTGATCTAGTTATGGTTGATTGGCTGTTGTCCGCAGACGTTCCTTAAAGGAAAACCAAGCAGACAGCATATCAGGGTAATTTCTCTTCCCTGAAACTAATGCTACTCTAATACACCAAGGGAGAGGCATGTTAGGTCTAGCAGGAAACTCTAGAGCACCGTAACACCTCATTTCATTCCCACCGCCAAGAGAGTGCACGATCTATACAAACCTCAGGAATTATTTTACACTGTCTAAGCAAAACATAGTCAAAATCCCCCATTATATAGACGGGATGTGAAGATAACTGGATTCTGTTCTGCTGTGTTTGGTTGTTTTTGGACCAATTAACAACCTTCCTTCCTTAGATCCCAATGGACAATCCCCCTTTTTCTATCTACTCCCTGGACTGCTGCTCAGGCCCACACTTGATGTATGGCCTCTTATCTTATTAATGCATGGTAAGTGAACCACTAGGCCAATATGACATCTTCAAAAGCAGCACTAAGAAACCATTCCTTGTTGAGAGCTCATCTTAAAACTCTTAAGGTGGGTCGTTACTGTGGACGTGAGCCCGACCCCCGACCAGCTGAGAGGGGAAGTTTTGAGCTGCACATTTTGATATTCTTTTTTTCATATATATTTTTTGCATATTATAAACAAATACCCACACAAAAAACTCACGTGTGCTCTGTGGAGCTGAACATGCACTTTGACCTCAGTGTATTCTGACTTTTAAAAAAAAATATTACATGACATATTTGTAAATTGTCAATATCTAAAAAGAGCGTGGAGCAACCAAAGAGACTGCAAGTTACTGTCATCAAGGTATTTTTTTTTCATAAACTGATTTCCATCTCTTACGGAAACAATAAACAAATGTGAAATGAGTAAATAAGAATTTACTGAAAACCACGACACGGGGCTCTGGAGCTGGATTAAATGGAACAACGGTGCCACCTAGTGGACAGTTGGATAATGACAGGCTGATAGAGCCAAACCCGTTTAATGAGCCAACAATCTCACGCGAAACATGGGTTCAAGAAATGACCCGGAAGTAAACAAGTGGCAGACACGATAAGAGCCGTTGGAATTTAAATCTAAATGCAAATGCTTCCTTCCAGATGCTCCTTTAGCATCAGATACAACAGATCTTCCTTTACGAAAGGAAAGGAGATTAAACCATATGCCATATTTATACTATAATTACTTTCATGCAGACATATAGTAATTGGAATTGTGTTGATAGATGTGTGTGGACAGTGGTACTAATTTAATGGTAGGCCTATTTGTATGTGTCATGTTACAAATGTTAAAACAACTAAAACAACACATGAAATGTAAATACAGCAAACGGTCAAACAGGAAGGATTAGCTGCTGGAACTGAAGCCGTGTGTAGTGTACACACTGGCTAGGCCCCCTATGTAGTGTACACACTACAACTTCTGGCAAACTCAGCCAGCTCTGACCTCGATCGATCTGATTGGCTGACGGATCCGTCGGCGCCTGAAAAGTTAAAAACTTTTCTCAACTTTTTTCACCCAAGCGACGCAACGGAGCGGACCCACAATTCTTTTCGGCATGTGACGTAACTCAATGGGGTCAGTCAACGGCAAGGTGTAGTGTGTACGCGGCCACACTCCTGCCATGGCTGCAGCGGTGTGGACTGGTCGAGGACGGAGCTCCGTAATCGTTGCGGGTGCAGTGACGAGATCCAGATCCAGCCGCGCCGCGTTAAAGTCCCAGTATGACGCAGTGGTCATCGGAGGAGGTGAGATCTGTCAAAATGTTGCGTTCAAGTGCAGTGCCGATATGCCACAGGATAACAATGACGGCATGTGTTTCTGCAACATTGATACAACGTGGAAGCTCAGTTTGAGTTTTTTCTCACTTGTTAAACGCATCTACCCGTCTGACAGAAGCGGTTCGGCAGGTATCTTGCTACGCATTTAGTGCATTTTGAGTTTTGCAAGCTTCATCTGGAATGCTCAACTTTGACCTCATTAAACTGGACTATAAAAAGTGCTGGAGAGCAGCTTGGACAAAAAAAACTTTATTAAAACTGAATCTGCTGTTTGTCTGACTTTGAGAATGTTTAGTCATTTCTGTGGTGAGTTTACATTTTTTAGGAAAACTGTCTGATGCATGTTATGTTTTATTGCAGGGCACAATGGACTGGTGGCCGTGAGTTACTGCATTGGTTTCCCAGTATGATGCGATACATTATAAGGTTTAACAGCAGATTAAAGGTGTGTGTGTGTGTGTGTGCGTGTGTGCGTGTAGGCTGCCTATCTCCAGAAGGGAGGACTGAAGACAGCCGTGCTGGAGCGCAGACATGTGCTGGGAGGAGCAGCCGTTTCAGAAGAAATCTTTCCAGGTTAGGGTTTGATCCACTGTGTCAATCAAGTCATGCTCAAAAGAAGAGTCAAGAGTAACAATATTCTCGTACACAGGGTTCCACTTCTCCAGGTGCTCCTATTTGCTCAGTTTATTAAGACCCCACATATATGCAGACTTGGAGCTCAAGGTAAAGATAGTGAAGTCTGTAACGTATATGAATTTGGCTCATGTTGAGGAAGGTTTAAAGTGGTTTGTCTCGTTTGCTGCCGTTTGTTTTTTCATGCACGTATCTTCAGAAACATGGGCTGAAGGTTTATATGAGGGACCCCCATGCCTTCACCCCCATGTTGGAGGAGGGGGTGGGCGGTGCCCCTCCAAGGTCTCTCACCCTGGGCTCAGATCTGGCCCTGAATCAGTTGGAGATCGGCAAGTTCTCACAGAAGGACGCTAAGGTGAATGAAGCATCATTACACTTTAGTGCAGATGTATTAAGCTCTTGTTACAATAGTAAGAACTGGAAAGTTCTGACTCTCTTCTGTAAAAAATGTATTTTTCCTCACACAAATCCACATCCCACTCACCCTCATTTCCCCCCCCCCTTTCTTTGACGTGTACCCAGGCTTTCCCAGAATACAATGCGTACCTTGAGAAGCTAGCAGAAGCTATTCACCCTCTTCTGGACTCGGCTCCTGCCGACATCCCGGGTATTACCTCCGGATCACTGAGGAAGAGGCTGGCTGCAGCTAAGACACTGATGCCAATAGTCAAATGCGGTGCGTTTGTTGCATGCATGCTCGAGAAATAAAAAAAAAAAAAACATTCTAGTTTCTATGCCAGAATAAGAAGTGAATCACCATCTTCTCGGTCACTTTGTTTTGCTTCTGAAATTAAAGGTCTGAAACTGGGCAGAAACGTGCCAGACTTTTATGAGCTTGTATCTGCACCAATCATGAAGGTTCGTGATAGCTTACACCAAGTTTGCCCTTGATTAGTTTCGACCTATTGCATCGAGCCTGACTGCTCTGCTCCGTAGATCCTCAATCGGTGGTTTGAGTCGGAGCCGCTGAAAGCGACGCTGGCTACCGATGCTGTGATCGGAGCCATGACGAGTCCTAGTAATCCTGGCAGTGGGTGAGGCACATTCGAGGATAACCCTGGGGCATGCAAACACTCTTACAGGTTCAACTGCATTGAATTAAACACCGCCCTTGCCCTGAAGGTATGTGCTCTTGCACCATGTGATGGGAGAGCTGGAGAAGGAGAAGGGATCGTGGGGATACGTGGAGGGAGGCATGGGAGGCGTGTCTCAGGCCATTGCTAGCTCTGCTCGAAGCTACGGTGTAGACATTTTCACCGAGAAGGTAACGCATGAATGAATTCCACTTATTTTTGCTGCTGTGTACTTTGTGGAAATTAGATTCCTTCCTTATATTTAACCCTTACACGACGCGTGTCCTTGGCAGGATGTAGGACAGATCCTGGTCGGTTCAGATGGTGCTGCCAACGGGGTGGTGCTGAAGGATGGCACAGAGATCCACAGCAAAGTTGTTTTATCAAATGCGACCCCATATGTTACCTTCAAGAAGCTCACGCCACAGGTAACGCGGAGAAACGAACGCCATGTGTGACCACTGGCACCAGACATTATGACTTATTCTGGCTTCCTGTTTTCATTGTAGGCCGCCCTTTCTCCGGAGTTCATCAAAGCCGTAGATCAGATAGACTACACCTCACCTGTGACCAAGATCAATGGTAAATCTCCTCTTTCCTGTTAATTGAGCTGCAAAAAGTTTAATTTGCTGTTGTAGGAAGATTTTTATCAATTTTATTCAAAGGTGCTGCCTGTCAGAACAATATAAAATGTTACCACTCCTGAGATACAGAGGCCTTTTTCCCTCTTTAAAGCTGACCGAAACCATGATAATGTTTACCGTCATCGCAAGCAAACAAAAAAAAAAAAAAAAAAGATGCCACATAGGCTACAAGCTGCAAGGCTTCCTGTCTTGTCTCGGTGCAGATGTAATGTCTCATGCCATGTGTTCACAATGTTTAATTGAAACTTAGCGAAACTAAGGCGACTGGGATTTTTTTTTTTATTTGTGGTGAACCACTACTTACACACTTTGAAAGCTGCAAGGCAGCGGCAAGTTGTAAGGCATACTTTGCAATAAGACACAAACAGATGTAGTGTATCAAGAGGGATCAGCTCCAAGTCGGCCACTATTGAGTATTATTGCTGTATTATTACAGTGTGCTCCTGGTGCTGTAAACACAAGTTTAAACGTTTTGGGGTATTATAATAAAACGGCGTAAAGCGCACACAACTAAGAAGATATTTACAGTGCTTCTGCTTCCTGTGTGGTGCCATTTGTAGCTCCTGCTTGTTAATTACAGTTGAGCTGTAGGGCTTTATTACTCAGGAAGTCTGTACTTCCAAATGATCCTTTACAGTGCATAGACTTGGTTTATGGTGAAGGAATTTGGCAGCGTTCCACGGAGCATATACCTTCCACTGTGCACATTGTAATTCAAATATTTAGTGAGCTAAAGATTTAAAGTAATATTTTATTTAAATAAATGTCTTAAATCACTATCTATGGGGTAACACAATTGTTATTTAGCATCTCTTTTTCTTTATTTTTTTTACAGTGGCAGTGGACAAGCTACCAAACTTCCTAGCATCTCCCACACCAGATGATAAACCCGGACCTCACCATCAGTGCTCCATTCATCTCAACTGTGAAAGTGTGGAGCTGCTGGAGACCGCATACAAAGAGGCCATGAATGGACGTCCTTCAGCAAGGTACACACTCCAAGTTAGCACTTTATAGCAACCAAATCATCCAGAAATACGACTCGAGGCAATCACAGTAAAACGCCAACATTCGTCAACGTGAGGACAAACCGCCACAATTAATCTTTCTAACATACTTTTTCCCCCCCTGAATTTTCATCAACTACTCACCCACCATCTTGTATCGCCATGCCCCTCTGTTCCTGTAGACCCATGCTGGAGATGACCATCCCCTCTGTGTTGGATCCCACTCTGGCGCCCCCTGGCTGTCACGTGGTGTCACTCTTCACCCAATATACCCCCTACCACATAGAGGGCAGAGAGTGGACTGACCAGGACAGGGATGCCTATGCAGACACTGGTTTGAAACACATAAATGATCCAGGAGGATGATGAAAATATTGTTTTTAGTTATTTGATGGCAGATTAAAGACAGGAAACGGTTAATCCAAAGTGAGACGTCCACCTTTTAAGGCCAGGATCTGTTGAAATTCTGGTGTTTGAAGTTAATACTGAATGTTTAAAATGCCTACTGACTCACCTGTTTCAGTGTAAGCCTGTGTTTGTCTGTCTGTTCAGCGTTTGACTGGGTGGAGCGATACGCCCCTGGGTTTAAACAGTCAGTGGTGGGCAGGGACGTGCTGGTTCCACCTGACCTGGAGAGGATCTTTGGGCTCACTGGAGGGGTACATACACTGTAGACATTGTAATGCCGAGCAGCAATTTGACTGTTGATCCACAGCTGATTTGCCTTCCAAAAGCCACTGTCCGACAGATGAGGAAGTCATTCTGTGTCCTCCGCGTTGTTCTGTCACTCATTATCTGCTCAGGGACAGACCCGTTGTATAAGCAGTTAATGGTTACAGACTGTTTTAATGCAACCAAGGAGTCCGAATCAAAGGTCACATCAGCCGTGTGAGATGACGCCAACCTTTACGAGGCCTTTAAACAAAGGCCAGGCTACATTTATCATAATAAACATATAGCAATATGTTATATGAAGAAACATTTTGGTCTCATGTTCACAGAATATCTTCCATGGATCGATGTCACTGGACCAGCTCTACCTAGCGCGACCTTTGCCCTCTCTCTCAGACTACCGGACACCTATTAATGGGCTGTACCTGTGTGGCAGTGGCTCTCATCCAGGTTTGTATTTAATGCTGATCCCTGAATACGGAAGTTTGTTGAGTGCGTGTGGTTATATTGCAGTGTAACTAAAATAATGAATGTGGTCTGGCGAAGAGCACAGTTCATGGACCTTTGGATGAAATCTCCTCCTTACTGCTGATGATAAAGAAATAAAGTCACTTAATGATGTCAAGTCGCAGCGAAATCGGGTTCTGATTTTTTTTTCCACGTTGAACAAGATTAATTCTTGACCATTTTATATATTTTGGTTTTTTTTAAGGTGGTGGAGTAATGGGTTCTCCCGGCTGGAACGCAGCGCTCACCGCCCTGGCCGACAAGAAACGTCGCTGAAACATGTGACGGCATCACATGTTCAACCTCTCTTTTGTATCGTTTATGTGAATATGACTGATATGAGAACTGACACAGGATGAGAGAGGCAAGGAGAGACTCTTTAAAATTGGTTTCTTTATAGTGTGACAAAAGTCCACCAGTAAATCACTCCTGATATTGAACATAGTGCAATACTGCCACGCTAAATTCCGCTTGCAACATCACTTATGACTTCATCTGAGTCAGCAGAAAAATCACTGATACTGTACTAAATGTTTAGAATAACTGACACGTGTCCTCGTAAAACACAGTGGGACTTTTTACAACTTTGTATGAATTAATTAAAATGAATTCAAGCAAATGCATTTCATTTTCTTTAAACTGTGCATAACGATGCCATTGGTGTGTAATCTAATAGGCTCTTTCATAGCAGATATGATTTTGTCATGAAGGAAAACGCAGGTGCTTCTAATAACATCAACGATGACTCTGTAAGTATCAGGACCCTGAAACTGAAGCAGCTAAATGGAATCCAGCCATCATTCATTTGATTATTTACACCAGTGCTTACCCAACCATATACAGGACATGATGTTCAGTGTATAAACATTAAAACAATTAACATTAGATGCTTATTAAGATAATGTCGGATGACTGTTTAATTGAATGTGGGCGTTTTAAGTATGACATTTTAAATACCATATTATGACAATACATCAATTGTATTAATAATATTGTATTAATTCTTATTTAAGTAAAACGTGCAATTACTTTGTTACTGTACTTAAGTAGAATTTATCAGGTATCTGCACTTAAGTATTTATTTTCCTGAATTTTTTTTTTTACTTTATACATTTTAAAACAAATATCTGTGTTTTCTATTCCTTACCATACAGGCTCGTTTTCGATTATTTTTTCTTACTAAGACTCAGTTAGCCTTACAAAGAAACATCCAGTAAAAATGTCCTTCACATGGATACTTTAGTACTTTTCAGAGCCTGTACTTTTTCCACTTTGACTTGAGTTATAGTATTTATGAACACAAGTATCTGTACTTTTACTCTGCTTATTTATCAATCAGATGCACGGATGAATGTAACTCTCTGCTGGTGCGACGGTGAGCTGTGAGCCGTTCAATAATCGATAACGGTGTACTGTCCCTTTAAGACGCCGCTGTTCAGGGTGGATCCAGCGTCTGCGTTTGACGCTCAGGAAGTGGACTAAACCACCGAAAGATTCCCGCAGATTCGATATCGATCGTCCCGATGTTAGAAACGCGTTCACCCTGACCGAAACATTTGTTCAAACCCGTCTGGTGGGACATCCGGGACGAGAATGCTGGATGGTTGCACTCATGAAATTCACCAGAGACATATGCAGGCTGCTGGGACTCGGGAGTGGTAAGAAGAAAAAAAAACGTCCCACTTTTCTCTCTCTCTCCCTCACCCTCTCTCTCTCTCTCAAAACTTTCTGAACTCGACCACAAGTCAAAGTCGATCCCGTGTGCGATAACGAAGCGCGCGCGCGACGATGAAAAAATGTGGTCGCTAACCGACACGCGGCTCGTTTTAAGCAGTTTTATCTGCGAAGTTCAAACCGAGTTCTTGGTGTAACAATGAAAGTTCCCCCTCCTGCCAGTTACACCCTTCGCTTGCACCACTTCCAAGTTTGCGCAGTCGGTGCCGTCAAGGGTTTTTTTTTGTGTGTGTTTTCTGTGCGTGTGGTTGTTATAACGCACGCGAACACACACTAACTATTTTTTACGTGCACGAGGTCAGCGGTGAGAAGATGTGCGGTTAAAAAAAAAAAAAAAAAAAAGCCGCACCAACGTAGATTAGAAGCACATTCCCCGGGTGTGTTGGTATGATAACAATGCCTCTCGACTAGGTGGCAAAAAGCCTCCGCAGCCCCAGAACTTGCGCAGTGATACATTTTTAAATATCACGTTATGCGTCTTTAAATAATGTCATGTGCCAACACTTTGTTCCTCTTCGTGGTTCTCCCTCTGTGTGTTTGTGTGTTTCGTTTAATGCGAACTGTGGAGCAGGTTAGTCCACTGATTGTAATCTAAATGGGCTACTTCAGATGTCACATTTTCAGATTATTCATAATAATAATAATAATTCATATCACTTTTATAGAGAATTTAGGTTCTCAAAGACACTTAACATGAGATGCTGGAAAAATACAGAATACGAAAGTGAAATAAAAACACCCATGAGTGGAAAAGTACTAATAAAAAACAATTAGGGGTTTTACAGTTCAGGTGTGGAGAGGCAGTGGGAGTCAGATTATTACATATTATTTCCCTCTGACCAGAGAGCAGGCTGCATGTTTGTGATGATGAGGTCATGGCATATAAACTGCCCTTGGCATGTTAACTCAACTGGGATGGACTATCTATGCTATTTCAATGTCGTGCAAACACATCTTTAGTCAGTTTAAAAATCACCTAAAACCACGACTCTTGATTTATTAGAGATCGTGTTAGAGATACGCTTATGTCCTCTTTCTCTGTTATTCTGTGTAAAGAGGGGAGAAAAGACGACACAGCGGATTTCTAGGTTAAAGCTCACGTCAGGATGATACTGTTATTTTACATTCCTGTTGAAAGAGCTCACCTTTCAACTCAACACTAATTTAAACAGTCTCCTTGAAGGGGAGGGAGGGGGACAAAGACTCTTTTGTTGCTTTTTTTTTTTTTTGTCTCCTGATCTTGGATCATATATTTGATATTATAGTTGAAATTTAAAACAAAAAGCCTGATCTGGGTGATGGGATGGAGCTGCGCGTTTCAGCCGTGGTCGTTTTGGTGACATTTGAGTCGTGAGCCAGACGCGGACAGCTGAAATTCCTTCCGCTTTCTATGCGTGCTCGGAGACGCTAACTCGTTGCAATGGTAGACTCGCTCTTTACCTAAGCTAATGAGGCCTGGTTCGACGGATGCAACAACAACGACAAAATGTGCTGGAATGTACAAGGATGGTGCAGCCAGTGACTTTTGAGTATTGTGCAATCGTAGAGTTTCAATCGCTCCCATCGATGTCTCCCGATCACAACATGAGTCACAGACCAAGTATGAATTTAGTCACTGCTGAGCAAATGGAAATCTGACGCCGGACAGAATCCTGCATGGTCCAGTGTTTTGATCTCTTTTGTCTTTTAAGTTGTGTGCTGCCATTGGGTTTAAATTAGCTTCAGGGTTCTGGTTTGATTGGCTCTATGCCCCCCCAACACACACACACACACATTAACATTCAAGGCAGTGGTTGTTTGTTTTCCGTGACTTTTTTCAACCGAGTTACTGAGAAAAGATACCATGTTCTCAAACAGCAGCGTCTGAGGCAGCTGTGTGCTGCATGTTGAGCCTGTGGCAGTGGAAAAGTTCTGGGAAAACATCTCTCTCTCTCTCTGCAGACTAAAAAAAGAAATGACTCGAAGCAATCAACTCGCGTGTGCATTTTTATCTCATGTTGTGCTTTCCTGGCTCTTTTTATATATATATAAAAAAGCATCATCCTCCCCCGTCTCCACCTGGTGACATTTAGAGTTTCTGATTCTGTTATCAAGGTCAGACCTGAACGTAAATCAGGAAGGAGGACAAATTCATGCTCGTTGATGTGTATAAAATAAAGTCACTTTACATGTTGTGTAGAGCAACATTATTGCAAATCATCACTGTTGTTATTAAGGCATGTGCAGCTGACGTCTGCCTCAACACACTTTACTATTTGATGGAGCATGATTTGAGTTTAACATGTTGCATAATTTTAAGAATAATAACTATTTACCAGATGAAAACTGTTTTCACTGACAACATATCTGGTTCCCAAAAATAATAAACAGTGTAATCGGGTCCCAAAGAGCTGATGTGCTGTGTTTCTCCCAACAGGCGCTCCTGCCCAGCAGCAGGAGGAGCAGATGGACTGTGAGGCCACAAACCCCGACCCGGGCGACGATGCTACTTTGTCACAGGTAAACAAATGGTGTCAGACTGACTGGGCATTGTCGCAGCTGCAAGGGTGAAGGTGCAACGTTCATCTGTGTGCATTTGTGTCTAGGATGCATTAAACGGGGAGGAGGATCTGAGCGAGGAGGAGAAGGTCAGACGAAGGGCAGAGCGACGCAAAGCCAAGAGGAAGGTCTGCACGAATCCTTACCTTCCCTTTTTAAAGAGCTGACCTGTTGCACCATTTTAATAAAGTCATGCACGTTCTGATGTGTATCTGTTTCAGCGCCGTCGGAAACGTAAGAAGCAGGAGCAGGTTAAGCAAAATGACAGTGTTGAACGGGTAATAATCACATTATTCCTTCTAGGAATGCACCCTCCTTTTGCCTTTTTACTGTGAATAACTGGATATCTGTATGGTCCTCCGTGTTAGGATGACGAAGACGAGGATGGGGGTGCAGAGTCTGAACTGGATGACAGCGAGTCGGAAGCAGAAGTTGGTGCTGAAGAGGAGGAACAAGTGGAAAAAGAGGAGAAAAAGTTTGACGCCACTCCGATCATGGCTCCTGCAGGACTCAAAGGACCCCAGAAGGGCCAAGCCAGATCCACTGAAGAGGTAGAGGAAGTACACTGTATTATGCATGTAAGAACCCTCTGCTGCTATCATTTGACGTTCTAACAAGACTCAGTATGCAGGTTTTAACTCCACAGTAGAAACATCTCTAGTTAAAGCCAATGAATCAGTCGGGGGAGTGTGTTTGAAATTAAAGCCTGCATCTTGTTGGCCCAGATGGCACATCATTGAACACCAGACTTTCCATGTCCCCCAGGAGCCCGAGTGGGATGTGAGCAGTGCCTTCTTTGCTAATGCTGCTAGCCACCTCAAACCAAAAGGATCAAGTCGCAAGTCCAAAGAAAACAAGGAGAACGAAGCCAGGAGAGAGGTGAATGAATGCTAATAGTCGACGTAAGATACGTCATAGCAACAACGCCGGTCATAACAATGCACTATTTTTTCTTGTGGCAGCAGAATGTTTGTCTGGCAGTTCCAAAGTCTGATGTGTGGAAAAGTGGACTCTTGACCATGAAAGCAGATCTTTGTGTGTGTGTGTGTGTGTGCACTTGGGTGTTGACTTGTGGTACCTCAGCTATAGGATGAATACATGTGAGGCTACTGTCTGTTATTGCATAACATAGTTGATGCATTGAACAAAAACACTCTTCTAAAAGCTGTTTTGATTGTTAAAAACTTCTGTCAGCAATTAATTTATGCATTCAAATCAGAGTACTTCCTGTTGAAAATGTTCAGAACTTGACAATCAAGTACACTGTCACAGCTTTTATCACAAACTGATCAAAACGGTCGGTTTCTTACAGACAAATGGGACGGACACCATGACCAAGAAAAGCGCGTCGCTGACAGGTGAAGACTGGTTCTCGCATGGCAGCGTACATAACCAGCCTTTTAATCAAATGACTAAAGCAAATCACCAAAGCCACCAAAATAATCGATTACACATTTCCTTTGCCAGAGAATTATTTACAAGCATTTCTTTGTTTCTCGCAGAAAAAGGCATCAAGCTGGTACAAGAGGGGCAGTACGCACAAGCCGTCAGTATGTTTACAGAAGCAATCAAATGTGATCCGAAGGATTACAGGTACGTCTGTGGGCATGAATAGTTTATCACGGAGGGAGTAATTCATTTTAAGAAACATGTAATGTATCCTTTTTGCATTTAACTCCGTCCTGCAGGTTCTTTGGGAATCGATCCTATTGCTATTACTGCTTAGAGCAGTGCCCTCAGGCCCTGGCAGACGCTGAACGCTCCATTCAGATGGCCCCAGACTGGCCCAAAGGACACTTCCGCAAGGGGAGTGCTCTCATGGGAATGAAGGTGGGTACATAGCATGTAATCAAATACATTTCTGCTGAATAGCTTCAGGTTTATAGTGCGATAGCATCGGCCTTTGCTAACTCGTGTTTTATGTGTGCTGCAGCGGTACGGTGAGGCAGAGAAGGCCATGGAGCAGGTGCTGAAACTCGACAAAGACTGTGAGGAGGCTGTCAACGACCTCTTTAACTGCAAAGTGCTGCAGTTAATGGTAAATACATCTGCAAACAAAGTGACAAAGGTAACGGAATGAAAATAACCAATAACTCTGTATTTTATTCTCCTCAGGAGCTTGGTTTCGAAGAAGTGCAAAGTGTCCTACTGCTGGAGAAATTCACAACCGTGCAGGCCGTTCTGGCATCGTGTTCTGATGCTGCCAGAGGTAAGATCACATTGCATTTCCCTTTTTGGAACACTGGAGAGTAGTGATGCAAGCCGTCGCCTTTTTGTTTCTATTGATGAAGCTCACTTTTTGTTTTGCAGCTGGGAGCCAAGATCCATCGGGTGTGCAACCAGGGTAGGTTTCAACTAATCGTGTATCGGAGATGTGATTTTTTTTTTTTTTATGCTTTAAGTCACGTTCTTTTTCTCTGCCTTTCTCCCAGAAGCCCTTGCCCATCTCTGTGGGTGGGAAATGTGACCACTGAGCTAACGGAGAAACACCTATGGGACCTTTTTAAAATGTACGAACCTAATTCACGAATTGAAAAACAGTCGATGAACACACAACATTCTATTCCTGATTCAATAATTGGAGAGAGACTTCAGCAAACACCTGTGTGTATTTAATAATTAGCAAGGTGGTTATTGACTTCTCTATTAAGTTGTTTGCCTTGCATTCTAGGTACGGTGACATCGAGAGCATCCGTGTTCTGCACGAGAGATTCTGTGCCTTTGTTAACTTCAAGAATGCAAACATGGCAGCGCGTGCCATGGAGAAACTGAACGTGAGTACTTCTTTGGTCCCCGTCGATATTCAGTCGGCTTGTAAAGAACATCGTTATGGACTTAAGAGTTGCATCTATGCCTCTTCTCACAGGGTTATTGTATTGAGAACACTCGTTTAGTGGTGCGCTATCCGGACCGCCGCACTCAGAGGGTCCTTCCTGTTCCGCTTAAGGCCTGTCTCCCTGTCACACAGCAGGCAGGGGCAGCTGCTGGGTAAGAAGCACTTTAGAAACGCTGAAATCACACACTAGGACTGCCGTTTTCATTGCTTTTGTACTTTTTTTCTATTTTATGTCATCTTCTTATCTTTGAAGACCTCGACGACGTGGCCCGGTGAACGGAGACGAGTGTTACTTCTGGAGAACCACCGGCTGCCACTTTGGGGACAAATGCCGCTACAAACACATTCCTGACCAGAAAGGCAAGGACAGGAAGCCCTGGCAGCCTTGAGCTCGGTTTACTCTCTGCCTCAGGAAACTGGGACGCTCAGACTACGCCGAAGGAGCCGGTACTTACTGCACCAGGTTCTCTGGGCTTCAAATATTTACTGTAGCAGAATGGACCCGACTAGTCAAAAGGAACAGAGCCAGCACGAAGCCTCCAAGGCGAGGGAAGTCACACATGTGCCACAAAAGACTGGGAGCATGAAGCTTTTTATGTCGACTAAAGACTGTACTGGATATTAGTCCAACGTTAACCAGAGGGCAGCGACAAAATGACCTGGTGTAGTCTTTGTTTTCAATGAAAACCTTCACATTCGCAGCCCTTCATGACACACGGTGGCCTTTTACCAGCTTAAAAAGTACAACCCGGCCTCACAATGCAACATAATGAGGAAGTGAGACTGCCTTGTCCTTGGTGGAAAAAAAAAAGAAAAGAAAAAAAAAGAAGTAATGGCTCTGACATGTACCACAGCAACGAAGAGGACTCCGTGTGGTTTTTCAGAGTTGATCCGGGGGACCATCAGTCTTTAGAAATTCCATCACAAATCGGTGTTCCTCCCCATTATTATTATTATGTTTTTTTTTACTACAGTCACTCAACCAATACTTCAACTTGCAGTCTGTGAACCAGACTTTCAACTGTGTAGGCTTAGCCGTGGCCCACAACTGCTCACATCAGTCTGCGGTTCAATCTGGGACTTCCCACTTGTTGTTTCGGTTCCAATATCAACGCATTGGCCGCCAGACCAAAGATTTACCAACAGACGTAAGAGAAGTTTCAGGACCTCCCCTACACACATGAGGATATTTTAGCCATAAGCTACAGAGGCCCAGAGAGCTGCCTTTTATACTGTGCCGTGTAGCCTTGGTTAAGATGATCATACATGGGGCATAAGAACCACACATTTGTCTTGAGGGGTTTCAAATTGTATGTATTAACGCTTAAATTAAGTGCATATTTCACTCTCTATTGGCTACCGCTTTAATGAAAGATTGAACAGACACTGTATGCCTGTTCAGTTGTCATGATGGAAGCAGTGATAGAAACACAGAACCTGCTAAATGTCTATGCAAAACTAAAGTGCCGACTTTGTGTCAGACAAACATACACCTACTTAATGCCTGTGAAATGGCAACGTCAATGACAGACAAATTCATACTGCAGTGACTTACAAAAAGAGTAAAAAGTTCAGTCTTGTGCGCCCACTACTTAATGGCCACACGTGTGACACGATCCACTCACAGAACTTTTAGAATATTGAAAAGCAGTGTTTTTGACCTGAGGGCCTCCATTTCAGTATTTCAGTGAACCAAAGAATGCTTCATCTCATGGCTCTGCACTGAAAACAGCCTTGTTCTTTAATGAGTTTCATCAGTAGACCGTGCATTCAAACTCGTTGGTGTGTGTCCGTATCATCCACTAGATACCCACACAGCTACTACACCTGGTGTCAGTCCACACTACATTCACTAGAAGCCTATGCACAGCATAGTGAGAGTATTTATTTCCCCTATTTATACCAACGTTTTTCTCTTTCTATTCCTTTATGTCCCCTTTTCTGTTTCTTTCTGGCTTTAAGGGGAACGCATCATTTTAAACCGTTTGATGCAAAAAATGGTCACATGCTGCACTTCTGCTTTTCTTGTATTTACTTTCTGTCTTGTGGCAAAAACTTGCTAAAAAGGAATTGGACACCAAACCTTAAGACTGCACTTGTTGATTTAACCTACTTGTTTCTATTTTGACCGGTGCTGTTAACTATGGTCGCTCATTACATCTAATTTTGCAGACTAATAAAATGCATTGGATGTTACCAGAGCATATTTTTTTTATTTAATCTTTTATCAGAAATTGGACAAAAGATTTCCCCGAGTTTAATTTTAACTATTTGATGTTTGTTTTTTTAAAGTCTTACCTTGTTTGAAACTATTTCAGGAAAAAGCATCTTTAATTATCATATTACACGTTGATGACCAGAGCGCGTCGATCCTGTTAATCATCCAACTATTTTGTATTATCTTTACTGCACTGCAAAGAGACTTTTATATTTAATAAATGTATTTGAACCACCTGTCTGCATCTACGTGATTAATGGCACGACTGGGGAGGAAATGTCTGAGGTATGCAGTTACTCTAATAATCACTCATTTTCCGGCAGTGTTGTGTGGTTTTCCTGTCTTCCACAAGGGGGCCGTGTTGCATGTGAAAGTTTTGTACTGAAATCTGTCACCAATTTAAACAGCCTATGCAATGACTACACTTTCATCTTTTTTTTTATCAGCAGGAACTAAGATGCTTCTTAGTCATTTCTAATACTTTAAGAAGTAAATCAAAGCAGGCCTGGCTGGTGAAGGGGGGGCTTATGGTAACCCTGTGATCTCTAGTAGGAGACCACTTCTGTGGCCAGCATGAGAGATGCATTAGGGAATCTAACCACACAGACCAGTGGGAGATGGAGGCATGACCAACACTACTGAGAACGTGGGAAAAGCAACCAACATGATATTCTGAAAGCGATTAAAGCCTAAAACCTGCAAATGCACGTGTAGTCCGTGCAAGTATGAGAGCAGATTTTCACATGACGTACTCAAAGGGAGAACCACTTAACCTGTGACACCAGTTGTATAATGCAAGTGTATATAAGTGATTTTAAAAACAGCGTGTAAAACTAAGGTGATGGATTTGAAAGGAGTGGGCATTGAAATATGCCATTGGAGTGTTTTTATGAGCTTGATTCATGCTAGGGACTAAAATCTGAATTTATTTGGCCTCCGCTTTGACTTTTCTTCTGACTAAGAACAAAATAATAGATCATATTACTCCGGTTCTCAGATCTTTAAACTGGCTCCCTGTCTGGCAAAGAATTGATTTCAAAATACTAGTGTAGCACTGAATGGTTAAGGGCTCATAAAATCTTCTGCTGAAACATCCAGACCTCTCCGATCGTCTGGGTCTGCTCTGTGTCCCCAGAGTCTCGGGACTAAACATGGAGATGCAACATTCAGTTTTTATGCACCACATGTGGAGCAAACTTCCCGAAAGATGCAGGTCTGCTGCCTTTCAGTAAACAATACAATTCATGAATTCCTTATACTGCACTGTAACTTCTATTCCTTTGATATCCTTGGTTTTATTTTTGATTTCTATTCTAATTGCATGTTATGTGTTTCTTTCTAGTGCACCTTGCGGTTAATGCAAAGCTGGCCTGTGATGCTAGATCTAATGAGATCAACCTCTGTGTAGCTTTCTGCACTCTCAGCCCTATAACCCATACAACATATCCTCTATACAGTATGTGCAAACATGCTCCAAGTTAAAGCATTATGAAAGCCTGGAGAGACTGTGGTGGGGGGGGTTCTGTCGTTTGAAAAGGCACTTGTTTATTGTTGGAGAGCATGTATTTATTTCATTCCTCCACAGATTGTGGGTAAGGGCAGAGCCGGCTCGGTCGGTGTAATTAGAGAGGTGGGGAGGGAGAGAAAGCGTTTTTTTTGCCACAGAGTTGCTCAGATACTCTTCGCCCTCAGAGAGCCCTGCGATGCCCCAGCACACACACCGGGCCGTTAAGTACTGGCACACCGGTCTGCACTTAATTAGTCTGATATGCAATAGTTATAATGAAAGAATGTCACACACAGCACTGGCTTATATTTTTAACCTCAGTCCCCTCCTTTCCTTTCCTTTTTTTTTCTTTTAACATCTCTTTTTCCTCTCCGTGTCGGCCTTGGAGATCCCTCTGATTTGGCCCCACTAATAGGGGGTCTGCTCTTCCTGTTCGGGTTTACCAGTCAGGGAGGGACCACCATCCTGCCACCCAGTCGCACCATCACTCGCACACACAAATATCTCAATTACAGCTTCAAAGTTGACACGTGCGCACACAAATACACATATATGTAACGTATGATTTTTTTTTTTTCACCCTAAAAGAACTCTGCATCCTTCCTCCCCTGTCATGATTGTAATTTGTCATGTCTATGAATAAACCGTGTCTCCTGAAAAAGGTGCCCGCTGAGGTTTACTTCAAAACTGGAATACAGTTTATCAACAAAACACCCTGAGGCCCAACATTTCCAAGTAGCTAACTTTGTCCCGAATCCTCCCGAAATGACTCAAAAAATAAATAAACAAGTTTCAAACCTGCAGAAAAAGGCCTTAGACATCTGGAGGAAACCTAAACCAGATCAGGCCCGAGAACTGAAGTGACCCCGGCTAGAAAGACATAAAAAGAGCCTTTTTATCTCCATCAACGCTGGTGTGACTCAAATCTTTATGCTCTCTGTGCCCTGATGATAGGTTAGACTCCAGTAACAAACTCCTGGGCACGGGTGGCGTATGGCACATTCTCATCAGTCACGCGCACCATGGCTACTGTGAGGCTGGACCTATTTTAGAGTTGGTGGTTTGCGGCCATCTCAACAAGGAAATATCTACCCTGTGGTAAAGGGAGCTTCTTTAAGACACTTGGAGCTTGATGTTTGAAACTATTCTGGAACCAGAGTCCTTCCTGTTGGTTACATTTACACACGTTCCCCCCGAGGGTTTTTGTATAACGCTCTGAGCGTGGAGTTGTGTAAGGCGTCTTCAGCCAATCAGAGGACGGGAGGTGTAAAGAGGCCAGAAAAAACGCTTGATATGATTATGAAAATGAATAAATGAAGTCAATTTCTGTTTAGGGAATAAGGCTCATGTTTGCTGGAAACACCATCACATTCATCTATCTGCGAAGTCTAATCTCAAAGCAAAGTATTCACGCACAATTATACGCACAATTTAACGTCAGGCAGGAAATAGAATGAGTTAAAATGAGGAATTCTGTCAGTGGAGGGAACTCGCCGCTTTGATATATTTTTGAATTTCTTAGGACAGCATTATGCAGGCAATTAGGGCTGCACTCACACAAACCAGCGTTAGCACTTGAAATACGTCAACACTTCTATATGGGAGAAAGATATAGAGGGAAAGAGAGCACAGGCGTGAGAGAGGGAGGGAGGGATATAGGGAGAAGGAGGGCAGAAGGGAGGATTGACTAAGGAGAGCATTTAGTAGACTCACTCCTTCACTCAGTCACTCTCCCCTTGCCGGTGACGTCCGCCACTGCAAACATTTGCTGCCTGCCAGGTGAGTGAACTTTCACCTTAACTTCTCCTTTTACATTGTTTTTTTTCTTGCTAAGGAATATTGTTTTATTTTCACTTGATTCATCAGTTATTGTTTCATTTAGTTTCTTAACACGTGTGCATTTGAAGTGTAACAGGTGTAACCAAATTGAGATGCTTTCTGGATTCTTTACTTTAACTTGATTCATAAAAAAAAAAGAAGTAGAAGAAGAAACAGTCAGCAATAATATTGCCAAATTTCAAACATTTAGAGGAAATATTTTTGTTCACAATAATGTTTTTTTTACATTTGATTAAGCAGTAACAAGAGATATACATGACTTATATTATCTGCTTCTTTCACTATGATTTACTGAGTCTCCAAAGTCTGTTTGTTTGTCTGCTGCTGGTTTGATCCTTTATAATTTGATCGTCCCAGAAGACAAACAGTCTCACTGTGTATTTGTGTGTTGTTGTGTGGCGTGCAGTGATTTAATGTGTCTGTCTCCACCACTGCTTTCGTGTTTGGCTGTGACACTTGTTAACCCCCAGTTAAAACCTGCCTCGGTCTGTCTGGTTAGTGAGCCTCGAGGGTGATGTTTATTCACATGAAATGCAATACAAAAGTGCATTGGTGTATCTCTAATTATAACCTCATGTTTGACATGAGTGAAAAGTTAGCCCATTCATTTGATGTGTTTCTGACTTGCATTGCATCACAAGATTGATGCTGCAGCATTGACTTAAATCACATATGGTAGAAAGGAGTCATCTTTTATGTGATTGTGAACACTGTATTCTGCCATCCCAAACCACTTGATTTTTTTTGTCCAGAGGATGTCACCGTTGGTCCATTATCCAGGCCAGGCAAAGCTCCCAACTGGCTGTTTGACTTGAAGGGAATTACTCAGTCTTAATGCACGGTAGTTTAAGTTTCAGGTGTTTCTTATTACAGGGAAATTAGCCTGGAGCTTTAAACCCGACGGCTTAATTGACAAGTCAGTTAAATGACTCCTCTGGTTAGTTTAACATTAATGATTATACATAACTTGCACCGTCTAATTCAAACAGAACAAAGTGAACCATGCGGTGTTTCATCTCTTACCTGCAGACCCCCCTCCCCTCCTCTCAGTCACGATGACCCGCAGCCTCTGCTTGAGCTCCCTCCTCCTCCTCCTCCTCGTCCTGCTGTCCCTCTCCTCCTGTCCCGCTGGAGCCGAACCGCGAAGGACCACCTCCCCTCAGCGCAGGGCGGCGCGCGCGCCAGCGGCCAAGGTGCGTTTGGCGGGCAACAACGCGCGCGAGCCGCACGAGGGGCGCGTGGAGGTGCTGCACAACAACACCTGGGGGACCGTCTGCGACGACGAGGTGGACCTCAAGATGGCCAACGTGGTGTGCCGAGAGCTGGGCTTCCAGAGCGGTGTGACGTGGGCACACAGCGCCAAGTACGGAGAAGGAGCGGGTGAGAGAGCACTTCCTGTAACAGATAGCAATTAAGCCCAGCAGTGGGACGGTTGGATGAAGAAAGGTCAAATGTCGCCATTTTCTTGTTGAGCTGAGTGTAAAACAAGCTATGACAGGCCTTTGACATGTCATAACAGGGAAACTGTAGGTGTAATTAATTTAATTAATAAGGCTTCGGTCCATTAAGCTTTACTAGTTCAGTAGTTAACGATATTAACGCCTATGCTCTTCCTGCCACTACAAGTAGAAACGCCTGCTCTGAAAGAAGGCCCTTTGGATTCTCTGAGTCATTTATTAGATTTAAGATGTCTCCGAACTCAATGGCAGGCAGCCATGTTGGACGGTGCCACAATGTGCCCTCCCCCGCAACACACTAAATGTATGTCTCCGTGAGGAGCCCACCAATTAACACATCCAAAATAACACCATAAAGCGACTAAGATAACTTGTCCTGGGATTTGGAGCCTACATCTCGTTAAGGTCTCCCGGCAGGCTGGCAGAGCAAATATATGGGCCAAAAAGGGGCATTTGTTTTAGAATAATGACAGCATTGGCGTGCCAGAGTTGTGCAACACTTGCTGTGGTTTATGGACATTCTTTACTGCTGCTTTTAAATCCAAATTAAAGAGAAGGTTGAGTGGATCCGAGGAGAAGGATCTACAGCAACCTGTCCTTGTAAAATACTGTGTAGCTACCGCTAAAAACGCAGCTAAGGTGAAACCCTAAATCAGCGTGCCAGTTAAAGTCAAGTGTTGGGTGTTTAGGAACTGATCCGGGGCGCACAGTCTGTCTATTGAACAATCAATGCGAGTCTGCGAGTGAAGTAATGAATTTATCCTATCCACAAGGCCCAATATGGATGGATAATGTACGCTGTGACGGCTCAGAGAAGTCCTTGAAGGACTGCAAACACAACGGCTGGGGGGTGAATGACTGTAAACACTCTGAAGACCTGGGGGTGGTGTGCACCCCTGAGCGAAGGCCGGACCTGGCAGCCATTAGAGCCAACGGTGTCGGCCCCAGGCCCAATGGCGGCCCTGCACCTCAGTGGCAGGGCCCCGTGGCCACGCGCTACTACGGAAACGGACATCAACAAGAGCTCCCTAGGTTCCAAAGACACCACCAGGTAACACAGTTCACTTCTCACACGTTTCCCAATGTCATTCACCGGAAGGCGTGTTAACGGTAGATGTGATGTCGCCAAAAAGGGTCACAGTAAGGTGCAAATCGAGGAGGTCCGCCTTCGTCCCATCCTCATGGCCACCAAGAGGAAGAGCCTGATCGCGGAGGGCGTGGTGGAAGTGAAGCACGCTGGGAGATGGAGGCAGGTTTGCGACCTGGGTTGGAGCCTCAACAGCAGCCGAGTTGTGTGTGGGATGCTGGGCTTTCCGGAGGCTACTCAGCACAACGTCAAAACCTACAAGTAAGTATGAATCTTTCCAGCTAGCTTGACTGAGACATATTTCATGAGTTTTTTTTTTTTTCTTATTGTACATTACACTGGGCTGCAACATGCTTGCCATTCAGCCCAATGTTACGTGGATAAAAACTCATCCTGAAGAATGAAAAACAACAACAGTGGCATCCCATTTACAGCCACTGAGTAAAGGCCTTTTGTTGGGCTTATCTTCCTCCCCCAGCCACTTCTGCCCTGTGTCCCCCTTTACTCCTCCCCCCTCCCTTCCTCAGGATGATGATAAAGGAATCCCTGTCCCCTCTACTGCCCTTTCTCTACACCTCTCTCTAGGCAAATCACCTCTGCTCACCTCATAGCCTCACTCCCTCTCTCTGATGCTATCTTCAGCTTGCAGCGCTCAGACAAACAGCCCCACTTTAACTTTTAGATTCCCATGCCGAAGTGTAATATCACTGCTGATTGTGCTTTAACTGCCCCATCGATAGTGTGTGTGGGACAGAGGTGGCTGTTGGAGGGCGGGATGAGAGCAACGTGGAGCAATTCCTTGTGGTACATTACAATGCTGGCACGTTGCCGGAGACACATTTATTTGCTACTGACAGGGATAGTTAGACATTTTAGAAATTACCCTAATTTGCTTTCCTGCAAAGAGTCAAATGAGAAGATACCAATGTCATTAGTTTAGCACAAAAACTGTAATGAGGAGGGAAAAGCTGGCCTGACCATCAATCAGAACCTGTAAAGTTCATTAATAAACATGTTTTATTTTGTTTATTCAGTCTGTAAAAAAAAAACATTTTATTTATTTATTTTTTTTGGTAGGTGGGGTTCTTTTTTTTAACCTTTGGACATACACAGGCTAGCTGTTTCCTCCTGTTTCCAGTCTTTATGCTGAGCTAAGCTGACCGGCTGCCGGGCCCAGCTACAAATTTAACTGACAGATACGAGAGTGGAGGGCTATCAATCTTCTCTAACTTCTGACAAGAAAGTGAATTCCCCAAGTGCTGAGTCCGTCCAAATACCCATCGCCGGCATGCACATGTGCATATTCTAATGGAAACACTGTTCCAATGAGACATATACTTAAATTCATTGTATTTAGATGTCTCACTTTGCCTCTTTAAAAGAGATCTATATTTCCTCTACTGAAAAAAACCCCCATTGACAGTAGATTTTGAGAAGGTTCCGCTCTTCGACCACAGGAGGACCACACATTTGCAGAGAATGACTCCACTGCTATTATAGGAATGAATAGTGTCGGACCATTCGCTGTCCTCAGTGGGACCCAGTTGGATCTGGTTCCTGGAGGGTTGCCGGCTCTAGGTGATTCACAGTTCAGCTATTCCTTCCCTCTCTTGGCCCGGCCTTTTCTGACTCAACTGGCGACAGACCGCAACATCTGCTCTGTACTGTAGGTGCTAGGTTCCTCTTTCTTCTTAAAGGCTGTAACTGAGGGGGCAACCCATTTGTTTTATAGACTTTTCTAACTTTTTTAAATTGACTTTACAAACATCCCTATTGGAGCGCACTCACTGAAAGGATTTCTGCATTACCCTTGAATTAAGCTGCGCTGAACTCTGGAACACATAACTGGATTCTATTGTTGTAGAAGGGCATCATCAGGCATCATATCTTCAGCAATAAAAAAGGTCCTCAGTATGTGCTGTGGTGGAACAGCCTGGCCTGACTCTATCCAGGATCATTTATTAGAGCACAGCTTTCCCCGCATTGCAGGTGTGATGCTTTTCATTCCCCACCCGCAGCACAGATTCACCACTTAATGCAAAGAATGGGAGAGGAGAAGCACAAGTAATAGTTGAGTGAGGAAGCAGATGGGTAGATGTGGATGGATGCAACAGAGGAGATTTGGCTGCTCACCAAGAGGAGAGATATGACAGAGGGGGACCAGGCTGCTGTAGCATGAAGGGGGTTGGACCGAAGCCTGCAGGGAATCTGCTTGGTGGCTGTTTCAGGATGTTGTTTTTTTTTTTTAAATCTCTTTCTAAGGTCAAGGAAAAGAAACTTGAACAATAGCACTCAATGAGCTCTTTAAGCCCTCGAGCGAAGCCACAAAAAAGTGCTTATCCAACATATCTGCTTCTAAATGCACAGTGAAAAGTCATTATGTTGATTTTTTTTTTATTGTATGTGTTAATTATAAAGGCACGGAAGCGGTTGTGATTTGAAACATCTCGGTCTGGCTGTCCTGAGTATGACCTAGTGTTCTCCTGTAGGCGCTATACTGGTCTGAACCACGATGATGTGTTTGTTTCCAAATCTGTAACAGTTTATAGATGCACGCTGTATTTGTTCACTCCCAAAACGCCTATTTGGCTTCAAGGTGTAAACATGCCTCAACGTCTAAGCTGCCACTGATAAGTAATTTTAGCGATAGTGATAACGCGATTTATTTAACAATATTGGGTTTTCAGGGTGAAAACATATAGTTGGCTCTTGTATTGGGATTTCTATAAACAACCGACAGTTACATCCAGAATACCTGAAATACGTGTTATGCTGTTTCAGCCTTTACTTATAGGTAATTGTAAGGATTGCCCTCTTACTGAAATTGCTGAACTTGCACTGTAATTATAATTACTGTACAAAATGCGAGCGGAGTCGAGGAGAAACAATTGGGCGCGAGACAATATGATGTTCAGTTTTCATGTAACATATTCCACTTAAACGGTCGCCAGAAAAGCTACGGGTTGTGTTGCATGGTTGGACCACATTTAGCCGGTGACACTCCCCCCCCCCTGTTTCTCCAGCTCGCTCAAAGTCTCCCAGTCCATTCTTAGAATACCATGCCATGTCTCTCTGCCTCCCTGTGTCTCTTGGATGAGACTCTGAAGATGCCATAATTACAGGTTGGTCAGGACCAAGGCTCTCCGGGTTTTCTGCTGAGGGTGAAAAAACACCCCCAATTATAGCCGAGAGAGAGTAGACATAGTTGGTGAAGGAGGAGTAAGAGAGTAACGAGAGAAAGAGGAGACGGAGAGAATGTACAGGAGCAGCAGTCACACCAGCCAGATTTTCGCTTGCTTGTGTAAAATATGTCCAATTACAGCTGCAGTTTGCAGCTCAGCCCGCTGTGTCAGCAGCTGTCCGTCTTCCTCCGTCACCTTAGTGATTTGGAGACTGAACCGGCATTTCATTTTTAATTATGTTTCGGCTGGAATTTTATGATGATGAGGGTATCATTTTCAGGCTTTTGTGTGACATTTTTGACTGACCCAGTCTGACGTCTGTGTGATCTTCCTCAATGACCTTCTCTCTCATTTTTCTTTTTACCATCTTTTCATTTCCTTCCTGCATGCCGGTGGTTATTTTTGTGATCCGGAACGGACTGGAAGCCAGCTTTCATGCATAGTTAGCATAGTGTTTTTTTTTATCAGCTCACTCTGGTCTGCATGGAAATATTTAGCAACTATTTGAAATTCAAAGATACGTAAAGCAGGCTAAATAACATTTTCTAAAATATTTCATAATGGCAGCACTGTGCTCTGTACGCTGTGTTTCATCTTGGCCTTCTTTTGCATTTTTCTTTAGCTGAGCGTCCGTGTTGATATAATGCCTTGATATGAATTGCAACATTTTTTTGCATTCTTACAACAAAAGTTCTGCTGCATGAAGATGCGATTCACCAAGGCAACAACAGTTTAAATCTGATTTGCATGCCTTTTTCTGTGATTTTGTATTGAACATTAAAACCCAGAAGACCTAGAAATAAAGCCAGGGAGCATAGAGAGGGTGATACAACCCAAACAGTGGTGCAATGCCTGTCTTTAACAGGCAGGTGGGACTCCCTATCATTAGCCTCTGTTCTCTTGGCATCACAACAAGTGCTGGAAACACTGTTTGCATTCTTAAAGTCGAGCTGAAATGAAAAACAAAATATGACCTATGCTTAGATGCTAGTACCAACCAATTTCATTCGTCCATTAATCAATCTGCAACTACGGCTCTGCACAGAAGTAGAGAAGATCGTGATCAAATCAAAAGTTGTTTCACTTAAAGCAAGGCTGATGTATGATGTAAGTTGGTGGTGAAGCATGTAACGCCGTCCTAATGCTCATACTACCGATTACATGCGTTTGACTTAGACCTAATTTCTTTTTATTCTATATATTTTACATATTTTAAAAGTGACATTTAAGCACTTTGATCTCCTTTGAATCAACTTCAGCATTACTAAACAGTGCTGTAATTCAGTCAAATGAAAGACCTGATGGCTGAAGGTATAATTTATAGCCTGGGTAGTCGTCGTTTGGGGCTCTGAAGAGGAAAAATGGTTAGCTGATTGGTCTGTGGTGAGGTCAAAAACAAGTCACAGACATGTTTGCCTCATGGGAAAATATATGTGCGTATGCATGCTCCTCACTGTCTGTCCCTGATGGCATGTTACTGCAGAGCCACATGGCAGACACATTGAGCATATTTTACAAGTGTAATTCAAGACACTGTAAATAATAAGTGTTAAATTCTATACAATGCACCAGTACAATTTACAGCAGGTCACGTGACCCCTCGGCTTTATTTAGAGCAATGCACTTGAGTTAAAACTGGGGGACCTTCCTGCCTCATCACGCCAAATGTTTGATAGCTTTCAAAGGCAGAAGTAATACTATATAAAATGCTGAGATTTAATTTCCATATGTTCATAATTTAATCTGCTCTGAGCCACATTTGTGCTTCATATGGACCTTGAGAAACGACCTGAAGTCCATATGACGAGTGTTGTTCACAGATAACATCTGTAATTTGAACACTTCTGTTTGTGACATGATTGCTGAAATGAGTACGGCACATTTTCAAAGTATTTTTTCTGACTAAATGCTAAAATCTTTGATGAGAGGTCTGTTCTGGCCCATCAACTACTTACAGCATCAGGTTGTTATGTGATTTTGGAAGGTGTTCAGTCAGCAGTCCATGACTTCACACAACCATCTACAAGACAATGCTTCTCTTGATTCCAACATCCTCAGTTTATTTTGAAGTTGTTTTTTTTTTAACCTTTACGGGAATGTCTAGAGTTCATGTCAGAAATATTCAAATATTTATCTACCTGTGCTCTCATACAAATATCCTTTTGACATCTTTGTTGCTTTAAAGGGGTATACCGCTAAAACCAGCATTTGAGAATTTTTAATGATGTTTTTGTTTGGAACACACACACAAAAAATGAAAACCATTTTAGCCTCCCACACTGATGCCATGCTGATATACAGCTCTGCAGTGATTAAACTTGAAAAGAAGTGCGTGCTTCGATGTACAAGGCATTTTAATGGAAACAACACCTCACCGGCTCATTTTGATGAATGTCAGTTGTACGGGTTAAGAGCCCATGAACAGTTTCGGCTACATATTCTTGACAACTGGTGGACAATACGGCGGCTGTGGCTCAGGAGATACAGTGGGTTGTCCACGGATTGCTTGCAAGACATTGACATTGAACCCCAAACTGCTCCCAATGGTCAGGTCACCTTGCTTCAGGGCTGCGATCGGGCTGTGAATAGCTTCCGTGCATCTCGTGTGTTTCTTGTGTTTTGGTGTTATTGATGTGAATGCCTGAGATGGTGCATGCACTTTGCAGCGGTTTGAGGATGTCCTGGCATGGTCTATGTGGCATGTCTGCTCTGCATGTCTGCCAAGAGAACAGAAGGCTTTCCTCTCCACCGCTCTCCCGAGTCAGCCAGCACACTTGGTGCATAAATCCGTGTTTGGCTCTGGCAGTCCTCAGACGTGCAGTGCACTGCCAGGGTTTTTGTTTGTGTATCGTGCTTGGTCAAACCCTGTTTTCCCAGAAATGTTGTACATCACTGATGTTGAATGTCATGATTTGTTTGGACTGCGTTTGGCTTTGGAGGTTAACAACGTAGTTCAAAATATATATTTTTTCTATCCTTTATAGTTTTTACATCCTGTAATTGCCACAGAAATGCTAAAGTCCTATATTCAAAGGGGCTGTGTTAGTTTAAAGGGCAAGTACATTTTATTGAATGAAACGTGGGTTATTCTGATGAAACTTACCCAGCAGCACATTCCTGTTGAACACTTATCCGTATGCTGGGGACAGGAACTATGGTTGCCCTGTAGGAAAACATGATACACAAGTTACTCTAAGCATAAACAGTAAATAGAAAGCAGCCCACGTTCCAGATGGAAATATAAAGCAAGAAGGAGAGACGGGAAGTGTTTGTGCCGCTACTCGCTGTGGCAGCGTCCCTCCTGTGTGGCCAGGTTACATATAAAACAAACAGCAGATGCTTCAGTATATCCTACACTCTCTGGCTCTTTGCATGAGAATTGGTGACCCAGGTCACCTCACAGGTTGATGTGTGTGTGTGTGTTGGTAACCTCAGCAAATATACAGATCTGATAGAGCTAACATCTGTTCTTTGGTTCTGTTGCAGGAAAATATGGGATACCAAGGTTGCAGATCCTTCAACACGGTAATAAAAAATTCCTCACGTTTCTTAGCTATATTTGACCTCACTCATTTTATAACACTGTGAGATACTGGCAGACCTAACAAGTTGGACTTTGTTTAAAGACACCGAAAACCTTTTCTCAATCAGCTTCTTGCTATAAATGATGGGGTTAAGGAACATGTTTTTGATTGTGTCACCATCACGTCAATTAAATCTAAGAAAAACAAAACCCACACAGTCCTGATAAAGCAGAATCGTTTTTAGTAGTTAAACCTTTAATAAGCAATAATTTAAGTGTTTTTTTTCAAGTTCAACTATGATTCTTGCTACTAAAGCCATGACTATTTCATGTTATGGAGAAATGGTGAATATTTAAAACTAAGTTGTCAGGGGCTTTAAGGATATATGACCAAAAACTTTCTCTTCTTTCTAGATTGAGCCTCATGTCAAAGAAGAAGGGATTCTGGGTAGAAAAAGTTCACTGTCGGGGCACTGAAAACAGCCTGTCAGAGTGCCTGTCTCAGCTTTCGATTCCCCGTAGTCCGAGTCCCTGCAAGAACGGGAGACATGCCGTCGTCAAGTGTGTGCCAGGACCTCAGTTTGCTCGTATCTCCTCAGGAAGACCCCAGGCCCCCTATCCAGTTGTGGTAAGATTAAAACAGTAATGCCTAACATGGCACGTTCATACAGTGTGATTATGTAAGCTGAATTATATTCCCTCTGCTGCTTGTACAGCCTGTGCGTCTGAAGGCCGGCCCCAGGCTGGGCGAGGGTCGCGTGGAAGTGCTCAGAGACGGAAAATGGGGGACCATTGTGGACCACATGTGGGAAAGACCTGCAGCCAGTGTGGTGTGCAGAGAGCTGGGCTTTGGTACTGCAAAGGATGCCCTGCAAGGAGCCTTCATGGGTCAAGGTGAGAGAAAGAACCGCTGTTGCTCAGAGCAAAGGCTTCCACATAACTTAGACGGGAAATTCTGGAAATGCGCTTTTCATCTCGTTGTTTTGAGTGTGCAACTTAAGATGTTTGGATGTTTTTGTCATGCGCTATGGCATTCCACAGAAGACAGGGAGTCTTTATCTTAGATGCTGCACCCGTCTGCGTGAGCTGATCAGATAATGCACGTGGGCATTTGTGGTTGTCTGCTTGTCTGTCGGTCTGTTCCTGAAAGTTACCTTGTGAACCTGCAAATGTGTGTGATTAAAGGAGTTTTGTGCCAGGACTACCAGCTGCTCAAACATGTGCACACACACACTCCCACGCACACACACACACTCCCACACACAACATGTAATGCTATAAGCCATAGTGGTTTACGTTGGCATTCGGTAAACCAAAGCCACAGACATAATCTTGCTAGCTTCAAGCAAGCTTTTCATTCACTCGCTGAGTGCTGTGGTCTTTTTCCTTCGATTTCAATTTGACAGCATCGGTGATGCACAGACTCATTCACTATCCAGCTGCGCCAGTGGTTTCCCCACCCTTAGGAGATGTGAGAACGGCTTCCCCATGCCTCAGGCTAGGGTGTAGCCTCTAATCATGCTGATCAAGATGAAATGTGGGATGACAGTCTGCTGGTTTAGCTGTTCAGTTGATCATAGGGTATTTCCTTATGTGTTGGATTAGTCCCTTTTATCTTTTAACCTCTTCAATTGATTTTTCTGTGGATGATGTCAGTTCTGCTACTTTTTTTTTTTTGATGAGTCTAACAGGACTAAAACCTGGGTTTTCTGTTGGCTCCTCTAAGGAGACTTATATTGCAGCAGGCTTCACACCCCATGCCGTCTGGTTTCAATCACCACTTTAATCGTTGGGCCAGAATTCAGATTCATTGTGGTCGCAGCAGTCTGAGGCAGAGAGAGGTGTTTAATTGTCAGGAGGGGTAAAAGAGCTTTCAATTTTCTACCTAAAATAGGTTTTCTCTGATCTAATCACAAAGCTGCATTTCTGTATGTGCAAGTGCGAGCTTATATATCCTTGCATGGTTGTGTGTATGCAATCAAATCTGTCTGTTAGAATTATAACATCAAGATGTGGCTGTGGTTTGATAAATGGCAGGTTTAGGTTCTACTTTTACCTCATATAACTCCTGTCTCGCTCCAGAAAATGCAGGTTTCCTATACCATGTTTCCTGGTTTGGTGATTCATTCGCTCACACCCTATTTGAGCCCACCGACAAAGGAGCAGGGAGCACTCTGACTGTTTGGTCCTTTCATGACCTTCATATTAGCTTCGTCATTCTGTGTGGTACGTTGGTGCCCGATGCAGACCACACAGTGCACAGGTGGGAGAAAAGTTTCAACCAGTAGATGGATTTAAATCAGCATCAAAGACTTAATGTGGGCTTTGAATTTAAATTAGATTTAAATTAGTACAGACTATTGCTTTATACTGTATTAAAAGCTCCTCTTTCACTTCATTAATTCCCCGCAGCCATCTGAAGGCATCAAGACAGATATTTCTGATAAATCTGCAACATCCAATTTGAGAAGTGCTGCGCCAGAGCGCGGTGCCATTACCCGCAGCCTCCGCTGTGTTCACCTCGATTAAATTACATGCAAATGACACCAGGCTGCTACAGAATAACCACACACATCAGACTGGTGGGCTGTAACGCGCGGCATATTACCAAAGCTCATTAATCTTGCTTGCCCAAAATTTACAATGTGAAATACAGTCAGATTATGACTGAGATATTGTCGGATGTCCTACAGCTACTCTGTGTGTCTCTACTTGCCCCCCAGGGACAAATTGGAATTGAATTGAGTTGAATTGGATTGATGCAATCATATAAACTACTTCACCAAATATTATTTTTTTATTATTTTCTCCTCGCATCATAAAACAGCAGATTTGTGGTGTCGTATCCCCACATTGTGAATACACCATCCAGACATCAATACGATTTCCTGGATAAGCGTTTCTCTGTTTTGTTTAGCTATTGTCATCATGATTTGCACAGCTGTCTCGGAGCAATGAGACCCGTGATATGACTGGCTGCGATTGTGTTTAAGAATCACCACACCCTCTGATCTATATTTAGCCTCCCTCAGCCCGTTTGCACTTTTCCCTCTGCACATGCATAAACCAAAATAGTAGGTGTGCTTGGAGGTGACCACACAGCCATTGCGCTGAAGACCTATCGCTGGGCGTTTATCGTTACACTTGCACAATTAAAAGGGCCCGTAAACACACTTCACACACTTGCACTCTTTCCCACACATGTGTGTTCACACACACACACACACAGTGCTCTGCCTTTTTGTCTGTCCCTGTCTAACACTTACATATGCGCTGCCATTGCAGGATGATAGGACTTCAAAGTCGTCTCACGGCTTCCTTTCTATAACATGCTGCCTGTTAGACATTTTACCGTGACATATAATTTTCCATGTGCTCGAAGCCCACATAAACACAGGGCCATATGTCGAAAAGGTCTAATTTAGACTCTTTGATAGAACAAACCCTCATTGAGAAAGACTTCCTGAAATAGTGAATTGTTTAAGATGTAGTTTTGTACAAATGTAAGTGCGGTTAATCCCTCTTTGAGATCAGTGTATCTCACAAAGCATCAAGATTTGAAGATAGATTGTCATACATTGTTCACATGAAACTGAATTACATTCGCGTTCTGTCAGCGCATGAAAAAAAATAATCTCTTCTTTAGCAGCAGGGCGACAAGACCCCACAGGAGTGTGTGGGATTATTTATGATGAGCGAATGTGATAATGCGATAAAGATTGAGGCTGTTTGGCTGGAGAAGGAGGTGGACAGATCCTGGCTTTGAATGTGGTCTCACTTATCAGATCTGTTGAAACACTTTCTTGCACATATGCACTTAGCTGCGGTGTGCAGGTGGTATGCAGTCCCTCGCGGGCGCATCCCCCTCTGGGATAAGAGAAGTTGTCACCTCGTTAAGCAGCTTCAAAACCCTGTTGACAGAGGAAAAGGAAACATTATGTTGATGCTGGTTGGCTTCTAACATCTCAAAAGGCCCACAGGCAGGCGGATCTATTTACAAACTTACATGATTTTAGCACTTGGCCGAGAAACAGATCTAACTGATGACAGAGAGGTCTTGTGCGAGGCAGAGAAAGAGACGTTCCATGGAAAGAAAAACTACACACACGACATTAATGTGCCTAAAACAGAGCATAATTTCAGAGAGGAAAATAACTGGGTTTCCCTTGCAACCACTAACCAACTATTTATGCTATTCTCAACAAGAATGTGACCGATGTTACCCTGTTTCCATCCCCTATAAAGTCAATTTCTCTAATCTGTCCAAATGATCTGCCAATTTGAATTATATGGTAATCAAGCTCAATCTGTTTCTTGTAAATACTAAATTTAAGCCACCACATTTATAGTTTTCCTGAACGTTGCTCTCATGTCGATCCTCGACATTTTTATGTTGATGTTCACGGTTTGATCATTTGTGAAATTGATGTCAGGGACAATGAAAGTGAAGAAAATAGTCTAAGCTGTGTTCTGACTCCATCTGCCAGCTCTCTAACTCCCATCATTATCACATTCATCATCACCATCACTCAGTTAAATTACAGGGATTTCCTTTTTTGACCAACATTGTTATTTTAGTACATATTATTTTACATACATAAGGGGAGTAAAACACCCCCAACTGCCCGTCGTGTGTGTGTGTGTGTGTGTGTGTGTGTGCATGTGAAGTGCGTGTGGCCAGTTTCTTGGGATTTATTTCGGGTTTTTGTGGATTTCCCAAAACGGAAGTTTAAATACAGCGTGTCACTGTTCATTTTGAGGATTCCTCGACTGGGCCCCATGTTTGTCTTGATAACTTAAACAGTGGGAATTTGGATCTAGTTTACGGATAGAGGCGGAAGTGGTTTAGATGCGTCTTTCTCATACGTCTGAACCCACGCACGGTGACCAGTATGGAAGCAGGCCTGCAATCTACCAAAACCAACACAGAGACAGATTGGGTTAGGCTGCAATCTGGTCCCGACCATTCCAGTCATCTTCCTTCTCGCCCTTCTTTCTTGGTTTTTCTCTGTTTCCCCCCCCCCCGTTTTTTGCGGTTTGGTTGTGTTTATTTCAACGCTGCCTCAATTCCAAGTTTGCAGTTTGTGCGTCTTGTTTTAAGAAAACAGTGAAGCCATAGTTTGTTCTGTATCTTCACATACTGGAATCATTACGGCAGCAGCTGTTTGCTTTCACAGAATCCTAATCTTACGATTTGTTTCCACCATCTTCTATGTTGTTTAGAGATTATCTGGTTTTAAACGACAAACGAATTCTAGTGAAACTCTTTTATTTTGTCGCCGCAGATTTGGCCTTGTTTGCTCACCCAGGGTGGTGGGCTGCACACAACGTTGTTGTTGTGCTTGAAGCAACAGAATGGTGGTAATGAGGTGTGACAGATCCTTAAAGTAGATGTTGCTAGTGCTGCTGCTTGGCTTGCAGGAGCATTTTGTCACAACAGATAGGAACTTTTCATTGTTGGTTTTGACGCTAAAATCGAGAAAGCACATTCATATGAAAGGAAATGTGTGAAAGCATGTGTGTGTGCTGCTTCTGCATGATAAAGTCGACTCATGCCTTTGTGTCTACGTTGGGTGGCCCCTGCTCTTCAGTTATGATCATGCTCTTCTGGCTTCTGTAGTTCCCTCCTTTAAATCTACTTCATCTCCTCCTCCCCCTTCAGGTACGGGACCTATCCATATGAACAGTGTCCAGTGTATGGGTACAGAGCGCTCCATCCTAGACTGCTACTTCCAGGAAGTCCAACCGTGGACGTTCAAACACAGCCAGGATGCCGCAGTGCGCTGCAACGTCCCAAAGACCGGAGTGGAGAACACAGTACGAAAACTACGCTATCAAAGCACATACAACACCAGCTTCCACTGATGAAGCATAACCTATTTAATCCCTTTAATCCAATTGATTTTCAGGTGAGGCTTGTTGGCGGTAGAGTCCCATCGGAAGGTCGTGTGGAGGTGTTGATGGAGGTTGGCGGTCGTAAGCGTTGGGGCTCCGTCTGTAGTGAGAACTGGGGCATCAACGAGGCCATGGTGTTATGCAGACAGCTCGGCCTGGGCTTCGCTGCCAGCGCTCATCAGGTAACAACCTCCCCGACCGACACCACATCAATTACTGACAGCGAGGTGGCAGCGAGCATGTCATTTTGATCTCTGATTGTAATGCCACCCCCTTAATCTGGGTAATTATGAAGAAACTTTGTCCGAGTCTAATTATCTGTGTCTAAAATGATGGGCAGGATGTCCCGAATGTCACTCCTCCCACATCTAAAGTAATTAGTGTAATTTTGAAAATGTCAGACCAGATTGTTCAGAGGTATCATTCCTCCATGATTTGTCAAAATCCCATCAGCAGTGTCTGAGTTATTGATGAAAAACAAAGAAACAAACAAACAGATGAACACATGGAGGCCAATCCATAGTCACAGCCCCTGTAGTCACTGTGGAGGACACTGAGCTATGATGCTGCTCACTGATAGAAAACCTGACAAGTTGCCCTGTGACCCCATTCGTGCCCTTTCTTTGATAGGAGACCTGGTACTGGCCCGGTGGCCCAAACACAACTGATGTGATTCTCAGTGGAACTCACTGTGTGGGCACAGAGTTTTCAATCCAACAGTGTCGCCGCAACAATCATGTCTACTGTCCTCGCGGAGGTGGAACCAAGGCCGCTGGGGTCAGCTGTTCAGATAGTAAGTCCAACCATTTTCCCCCGAGCTCCCCCTTCTCCTCCCTCCGGTTCTAAATCTGGTCCTAACGTATCCTCTCACATCTGACCTGCTCCAGCGGCACCGGACCTCGTTCTGGATGCCAAGCTGGTCCAGGAGACGGCCTACCTGGAGGACAGACCCCTCCACCTGCTGAGCTGTGCCAATGAGGAGAACTGTCTGTCCTCGTCTGCTGCCAGGATGAACTGGCCTTACGGCCACCGGCGCCTGCTGCGCTTCTCCTCCCGCATCATGAACATGGGTCGCTCCGATTTCAGACCCAAAGCCACAAGAGAGAGCTGGACGTGGCACCAGTGTCACAGGTAGAGCCACCCTCAGGGGTTTATGGAAGCGTTACACTGCTTAGGTTGTTGCAAATGCAAAGAACTGTTTAAATACTTACTATATATGGGATATTGCGGTTGCACTTGTGGTAATACTAAGTGTTTTTTCGGGGGGAAATATTGTGAGAAACACCTGTTCCTGTACAAAATCATTTTTAGATGCATTGATGACATAGCTCCCTCCACGTTGAGTAATTTGCGTTATATTTAATTTAATTGCATTCAATTGCTACCAGGAAAGAAAAACAGGCTGAAGTGTGATCTCTGTGCCAGTGCACGTGTGGTTTGACGAGGGAGGTTGCATGCAACGCGGTCGTTAAAACACAAGACCCTTTGTCCGTCACCGGGCCCCAGCAGCATTTTGTCCATTAGTTGAAAATAGGCGAAATTTTGTCCTCAGGTCTACTCTTAACAAATTCCACTCAATTGCCCACCTCTGTCAGTAAGTTTCTTGTCAGATGACGAGAGCAGGCCTGCCGCCGTTTTAAGCCCCCAGTATTGAGACGTGTGACGGCCGGCAGTGTTGTCATCTCTCCCTGCATGCACGTGTCTGCGGAAATGACGGCAGAACCAATCCAGTAAGCGCAGGTCAGATGTAATACAAAGGACAGGGTGGCCCCGGCACGAACAGGTCCGTTTCAGTTTGTTACGACAACACATCAGCGCTATGGATAGTGTGATTCAAAGCCCTCTATTCACTCCGAACGAGTAAACAGCTCAACCACGCCGACGCTAAAGCAAGCTCCTGTGAGAGGTGTTACGGTGACACCCCATTCATGTTCAAGCAGTGAGGTCACCAGGCTACAAGCCATAGGGAGCCAGTGTTCAGTCAGCGTAAATGCACATACTCATATATGCACACATACACACTCTCACCTGCACTTTCTCCTTCTGTCGTCCCAGGCACTACCACAGCATCGAGGTGTTCACACATTACGACCTGCTGACTCTGAATGGCACGAGAATCGCTGAGGGACACAAGGCCAGTTTCTGTCTGGAGGACACGTATTGCCCTGATGGTAATGTTCACCACTGTTCATGAGTCCCAGTAAACATATTCTCTCTCATTAGTGACAGGAAATGAATATCGATATTTCAGCTACAGCTATTTAGATCTTGTTTTGACTTTGTGGTTAATGTGTTAGATCACCGCTGTGGTTGTTTGTTCACTCTCCATTTACTTGTTATATAATGGAGTTCATACGTAGTCTGATGCAATCCAAGGAGCTAAAGACTCTTAAAAATGACAGGGAATGCTGAGCATCAAATGAGCTTTGATGTTGTGATTGATAATGCTGTTGGTGTGTGTGTGTGTGTTAGGACTCCAGAAGCGGTTCTCCTGCTACAACATGGGTGATCAGGGTATCTCTGTGGGCTGTTGGGATACGTATCGCCACGATATTGACTGTCAGTGGATCGACGTCACAGATGTACGGCCAGGAGACTACATCTTCCAGGTCAGAGGTCATTTTGTACTTCAATCGTTCGTTAGAGTACACTTCAAAGTAGTTTTTCATGTCACATAAAGAAAGAGTTACACGGGATCTTAAGGTGGACTTCCTCGTGATAAGCGAGCGTTTCCATGCATTTCAATAAAACCTTTACGTCATCGGAGTCATCACCTCAACCATTCCTCGGTCTGTCATTAGTTGGACCCGGGTCAATCAGTCGAGTCATCGTGGCGGTCTAGACTCAAACACATCAAGGACTTCATCTCACATTATCCTCCATTTCCAGTTACGACTACTGATCCCATCATGTACGCAGCAGTCCTCAGATCTCACGCTGCTAATTACCTCCCAGATGTGGCCGATTGGTTACACTGTATCTGCCTGTCTGATAATTACTTACTCTGAGAGGTCAGTCTCAATCTTTGTAATTACGCTGCTTTTCTCTCTATAGAAGATGGATTTACTTAATTTACTCATAATAGATATGACACACACACACACACACACATATATATATATATATATATATATATATATATATATATATATATATATATATATATATATATATATATATATATATATATATATATATATAAATGCATGTTCTTACTGGATGTATTTAAAGCGTTTTGAGCAGGGTGTAATTATAAAGTCGTACATCGCTACAGATCGGTGTGGAGGCGGAAAGAAGTGGGAGAAAGAAATTGGAAGAACTACTGAAGGTGAAAAGGTCAGGGTCATTTGAGGAGAAAAAGCAAGAAGAGAACATAACCACATTTAACTGAGAAGAACATGAGAGAAAAGAGAGAGTAAGCCAAGCAGGGAGTTAGTAATTCACCAAGGCTGCAGCATTGGGGAAAAATACAAGTATCTTTTACAGCAGCACTAGTTTCTCTAGTAAAGTGCAGAAGATGCCTGACGTTTCTGATCTTGGGCTTTACAGATGGATTCAGCAGGCCAACCCTTGAAACACCCACTGCTAATGAAACACACCAATTACCCAAATTAACCATTGCCTCCCTTTAGTCAAACAGCAGCGAGTGCCCCCTTCCATTAGCACAGGCTAATTTGCCACCAAGGAATTCCTTCTGCCCTGTTTTTTATTTTTACTGCCACTTTCTCACTGAGCAACACATTCTGCCAAGCCTCGTACGCTCTGGTCCAACACTGTAATTTACCCAGAAAAATTGAGAGACAGCTTTTGTGCATTCACCAAGTGTTTTTTTTTTTAGTTTTCTAGCCCTTTTTTAGTATAGTTTGCCTTCACTCTGCCTGTTGCTGTTTGTAACGTGTACTTAAAGTGGGTGCAGCAGTTTACAGAGCAGCTATTAGAGTAAATGGCTTCTCTGTATTATCACCAGGCCAGATTAAGAGAATGGCTGTATCAGCAGTTATGGAGCTGCTCTGCAAATGACAGACTATTAGTACGAGTACGGTGTATGGCAGCACTCACAGTAAGACCGAGTTCAGACGTATAAACATGCTTATGCATAACTGCTCCGTTGCAACAGACTTCAATTTCAGGCTAATTCCGTCCTTATGATTGCATATCTGTGCCGAAGTGAGGAGCAACCGCATTCCTTGAGCTTCAGCTGTAAAGTTGCACAACCTCTCACGCAGCTTGTTATCATGTTTCGTGTGGGCAGAAGTGTTTTTACGTGTTTTTCATACAACTTATAAAGTATTTTATGATGAGCTTTCCTTAAAGATCTGCCGGGATGGTGCTTCGCAGAACGCGGGGTAAAATGTGTAGCAAGTGTGTTTGGCTGTAGGCTACCAGGGGAACATCATTCAAGGTTAAGTCCATGAGAAAGCGGTGTATTTATCTTTCCAAATGGGAATACGGTATGGAAAAGTCATCCAGCTTTTTATAGATGAGAAAGGGATTGACTATAAAAACAATACCAGCCTGGAGTGCTGTTTAATAACAGGGCCCTCCAGCAGTTTTACATCCAACTGCTCTTTATATCAAATGGTTTTCACAGTGTGTAGTGAACGGAGAGTTATTCCTTCCTTGACCATGTGCTTGGTGAGCTGGAGATACAGTATTCGATGAAAGTGAAAACAACAGAGTGATAAATTTCTCCCCGTTTTCCCAATAAATGTTTGTCGCTCGGATGAAAAATGGAAAACGCTGCAAGTCAGGAGGTGAGAAACGCTGTGATATTGAATCGCTGTTAAAAAGAGGTTTTGTGTTTGTCATTTTGCAGGTGGAAGTCAACCCCTCGATGGACATGGCTGAGTCTGACTTCATGAACAACGTCATGAGGTGTCGCTGCAAATACGACGGCCACAGAGCTTACATGTATGGATGTCATGCAGGTGAGGACCGAGAAGCCTTTTCCTCCTTCTCCCTTCATCTTCATTTCTCCTCCTCCGTCACTCATCTGTTCTTTTCCCTCCTTATAGGCGATGCCTACAGCGCCGAGATCGAGGACCTGTTTGAGCACCAGAGGCAAATCACCAACAACTTTGTGTAGCCCATCCCGGGGCCCGGTGCGAAGGCCTTCCAATGGGGCCCACAGACTACTCAGGGTGGGCTGAGGGCGAGGGCCCCAGGCCCTTGGGACCTTAGGACCCACAATAACACAGCAAAATGGCGCCTGTTCATATCCTTGGCAGATGTGGATAACATATTCATCAGCACATCATCTCACAGCAGCGACCATTGAAGAGACTATTGACAACTTGAGTGAAGCAGGTGCCCCGACGGCTCAACGTGTTTTTTACTCTAATTCAGTAAAAACGATATTGGATATTGATTCGAACTATACAGATTTTTGGACGACTGGTAACTTAAGTTAGTTATTCAAAATGTATACGCATGAAAGACCTTTATGTCGCTATAACTAATCTGTCACAAAGACAACGGGGAAGAAGGTGCTGTTGGGAAATCTGATTCCCAATCTAGAAGATACAATACTCTGAGGGAAAATAATAATGTTGTGAAATTGCGTAATTTCTGTTGCAAATGGCTGATTTAATGCACATTTGTGATGATGATGTTACCCAAATTCAAATTTTGTAACTGTTTACGCTTTTACATTACTTCAATATTTGGTTCTCTTAAACAATGCTGTATGTCGTTACGTTTCAGGGGGAACAGTGTTGTACAATGCATTCTGGGTAGTTTTCTTTCACAGTTAATTAGATATTTTATCATTGGTTCGTTTTTTTAACAAATTCCTTGTTTGTGTAGTTCCTGTAGTTTCATCTAGAATAGGTAAGAATAAGTCAAATGATTTTTATAGAACAAAGCACTTTATCTTTTAAACATCAGTATTCTAATTTTACCCCCAGTCTTTTTTAAAATTAGCCACCAAATTGAGTTCTTAGGGTTTTTGTATACAAAACACTTTATTGTGTTTTACATTTCCGAAAGTGAAATATAAGGTTTGTGTTTAGTTTTCATATACAATGTACTATTTATGCTGTAACTTTATTTATTCATGGATTTCACACATACACACACAGCATGCTCAGTAACGAGTTTAGCTTCAGTAACGCTTAATTAACAATGCTGAGTCATGTTTTTCAGATGTTATTAACCAGAAAGGAATTATTAGACAGTTCCCATGATGCAGATGAATAATTGTTGATTTATTTTAGTAATTAAAACAACTGTAACTGTACAGCTTTCTCCTCCAGTCTGTCTGATGGGAGGGAAAGCCAGGCTGACAAAACCACAGTATTGTGGCGGGCAGGCAGGCTGGGATTAGAGAGCGTATAAAAAAACCTTTTAATTACGTCTGTTTTGGTTAGACATAAGGTGACGGTTAAGGTTATGGATATAGTATGTGCTTTATAAAGAAACACTATGGAATTGTTACTTATGGAATCAGAGAAAGAGCGAGAATCTGGACTTCCGTCTTTACACAAATTGCATGAAAGATTGTGATTGTCAGAGAGATTTAGCGGTGATTAAGAGAAAGGCTGAGAAAGTCGAGCAGAAAGAGATGAAGTTTGGAGAAAGACTTATGCAGACAGACACTTTTTAACTACCAGGAGCTGCCTTTTTGTAGGCAGCCATACAGAGACCACAAGCTGGCATTTTCAGCTCTCCAACGAGAACAACATGTTTGTCCGGGAGAGAAAAAAAACAAACTCCAACAGTAAACATTCGGCTTATTTTTTTTTACTGAAGCCGGGCCTGCTAAAATCTACTTCTTCCTCTCCTACACTTTCTCCGCTAATGTTTTCACTCAATACCAAACAATGATGCAACCCCATGTTCTTTACAACATGGAACTTATGTTAATCATGTTGTTTCACCCCATTATTGTGTTTGATGTGTTTGGCTTAACGACTTAGTGGTTAAAACTGTTAAGATGTTTTTTTTTAATGGCCAGTCACAAAGTCATAAAGACCGTGGACTCGATGACTTTAGCACATTGTCTTCCTCCTCACTGTGCCTTTATGATTATGACTTCATGAATAAGGCTTACGAATAATTTGTTTTTTGAATAACCTTTTATAACCATGCCCACATGGCCAAACTACAAAATAAAAACTGTTGGAGATACAGATGTTCGAAGGTAGAGCTGAACGTCTAAGATGAGTGTTTGCTGATGTGCTTTTCTGTTGTTTGTGTACAGTTGACATATTACAGTCTGTTCTGTGTGTTATTTAAAATTATATGCCATTCCATATCTTAAGTTGGGTTATATTCACCACTCACATCATATTACTGTATTGTACCCATGCTATAGGCGTAGCACTGGGACATTGATTTCCATGGCCAGTTATGCTTTTTATTTTGTCTTTAAAGCTGAGAGTGTGAGCTATGACGGTGCTTATCTACAATCATATTCATAGAAAGCTGTACTCTCAGGGACTTTAACCTCATCTAAAAAAAAAAATAATGTTTCATGTGATGTGATTTAGGTTGCATTTTAGCTGTGACGCATACACTCTTACAAAAAAAAAAGTAATCTGTACCCACATCTGTGTGGAGGAAAGTTGGGATAACTGTGGATAGACACTGGCTGAGTCAGGGGCGAATTTCAGAAAAAGCCCGTATCATGATCCATTCATTCATCATTACTGTGAATCAATAAAACTTCATCACATACCGAGCTGTCCTCTGCTTCCTGCCTTCTTCGTGCCGCTTATACATGATGCTGCAGTATTTGTGGTGTGAATTGTGTGTTTTCTCTGCATCAGGAAGACAGCAGGTGCTATATTAAATGAAAGATAAATTAAAGTTATTTTGAGGGAGACTCGAGCACTCTGGGCTCGTTTTTTAGACGTGGAATACTGGAACTTCCCCGAAAATGACTAAGACGACCTTTGCAAGCTGTTTCTGTGACTTAATACTTTGCAAACATGTGGGAAACGAGAAATCACCTAACTACTTCAGCAACAAAAATACACAAGTGTCCAGGAGTTAACGACTAAATTCTAGCATATCAAACTGGGTGGAGTATTCAGCGATGTCTGGAGAGGAAATTTACTCTTAACAAAAGTCTGATTTGATCACAGCTGACAAGTCCACCCAGAAAGAAAACAGCGGTGCTGTGAAGTGGTCACTCGCTGGGATGAAACAGCTGCCGGGCAAACAGGAAAGGAATACTTGAAAGCACCTGGATTCACAGAGTGTACTCACACATTCAGCATACTGTGTTCCTGTAAACACACAAGCAAGTGCACACATACCAAGTAAAGTGCACTTCACAGATAATATTAGAACTTAAAATCTTTTTATCCTGTTGAACTTCTGAACTGGAGAAAATGCAGGTTTGAGATAAATCCACTTGTATCGCTTGTTCTGTGGAAACGATAGGAGCTCATATGATGTCATCACACTGGCAGACCCTCCATACTGGTGTGTAGGACTTGTGACTTTGTAAGTCAGAGCTTGATCACATCTCCGGCGCTGCTTGGACATGTGGACCCAAGCGAAACCAAATCACTCGATCAAGACAAAACAAGAGGAAGAAAGCAATTTGAGGAAGAAAAACAAGTTGAGGACAAATGAGCAAACTCATAATTTTGTGGATAAAGGAGCGAACGAAGCGAGAGCTGCGTGAGCGAACGTTCATGACACGCTTTATCCTTCGGGCCCACTTCCTGTTTGCTGCACGTGTTTTAATTTGGGAGGCCCCCCTTTGCCACCCCACCCTGACCCGATGGGGACCACAGACAGCTCCACAATGGAGACTGTGTGCGCTCTCTGAATGACAGACCTGTCCATACAAGCTACAAGGACCCCCCCCCCCCCCCCCCCCCCCCCCACACACACACACACACACACACACACACACACACACACACACACACACACACACACACGCAGACAAACAACCGGAGGGAATAACAGATTTCGCCGTCATCCCTTTAGGGTGCAGTGTTCCATGGTTTATATGCAGACAGACATGGCGAGGGACTTTTCTTTGTGATCAAACTTCAGATTATTGAGCAGGAATGTCGTCCTTTGATATGGAGACCCATTGGAACCGTCTGTTTCTGTGCTGTTGTCATGACAACGGGCTTTTTTAACCTTGCGAGGACCAATGAGATGCTACTGTATGATCTAAGAACCCGACAAATGCTCGTTAGTGATTTCTTCCACTAAAAATCGATGATTATTTTGCATGTGTACAGTATGTGTGTGTGTTAACTCATCACCTGGGATTGTTAATATTTACTGATAAGGAGATGCTTTCCTGAATAATGAATGCATTTGCATAATTGTCCCATCTTGTTGAAGGAAAAACACATTATGAGACACATTCAATTTCCGTGTCAGGCCCATTGAGAGACTAAATGAATAGTCAGTCAGATGCAACGACTTATAGAAGCAAAGTGACCACTTGCAAGTTAGTGCAATGCCTTTCCTTAGGTGCTTGTAAAAAAATGTATCTACCGGTACTTCTCTGCATGCTGACTGTATATATATCGCTCGAGCATTGAATGTGAATGTGTCTTTGTACGTGTGCATGTGCATGTGCACGTACTTATCCCCCGCCGCCCCCAATCCTCTCCACTAGGAGATTTATTGCAAAACAGCCCTGTGAGAGAGTACACATGGCCTGCCCAGTCTCTGTACTGCACCCTGACAATTACTGCTATATATACCGCTTCAAATGAGAGCCATGAACCGGCGTGATTATAGGGTGGAGCAGAGGCAAAGAGGGAGGGGGGGGGGGGCAAAAAAAGTGAGGTGAGGAGAGAGAGTGAGAGAAGAAAGGCAATGCAAGTGGAAGGGACTGAAGTCTGCCGTAAATTGCGTTGTGCACTTTCCATAAATCACAGTGTATATGGCACGCTACAGTTTAGTCTGCATAGCTTCCTTCTATCCAAACGGTGAAACGGGAGAGGTGAGGGGAAAGTGACGAGAGGCACGCGGGGAATGAGCGGCATCTTCTTCTTGACATTGAAGGTGATGACCTCTCTCTCTCTGCATAGTTTCTCAATAAATTACACAGGAGAGCTTCGGATGTCAGGATACAGGCAGACGGCAGAAGTTACACCAGCATTTGGTAAAGAAGTGCTGCCCTCTTCTGGAAGTGAGGGAAACCAAAATGAATGGCATGTGAATGAGAAACTTGAAATTGAAGAATAACGTGATAACAGGAGCATTTTCTTTGCTGAAAGTGTTGCGGTTTAAATAAAAACGGAGCAAAGAAAGACAGATTTCTGGGAGGAGGCCTGACAAGAGAATGGAAATGAAAGAAGAGAAGTGGCTGACGCAAACATCCAGGTAGGTGAGGAGGCTTTCACAGGCTATAAACTCCACACCTCTTCTGCATCCATCTCTCACTTCCCCCGGCGGCTGTCCGACACCGAGCTCGTCACCCTCAGCCTGCCGTCAGTCATGGGTCTTCCCCCGAGTGTGTGGTCGCCTCTGCTAAAGAAGCAGCTAAAGAAAGATTGATGGCACAGGAACTGATGTCACAGCGAAAATCCCCTCACATATGACATACTGAACTGCTGGATGTATTAGATGCACGCCCCGGTGATGAACCATGTATGAAATAAATCAGTCTTCCTTATGGGGTCATGAGACTGTGGGAAAAGTGGTGAACTAGGAAGTGTTGAGTAAAGAATCGGCTGTTCTTTTTACCCCCCTCCTCTCCATGAGTAGAAGCCATCCCTGTGGGGGGAAAAGCAGCAGGATCACATTACCCATGGACCCGTTTTCATCGTACAGAAACCCACGCTCTGCCTCACTCCAGCGACTCGCATAATTGGAAGCATCTTGGCATGAAGATAGAGTCAAGGTGGCATATCAATGGGCGCGTACTCCAAGGGCATGCAGATAAGAAAAGGCTGCTTCTCTTAACAGGTCGTGTCCATGATAGGGTCACTGGCCCTCCCTAAAAAAGACAGCAGGCTGGGGCGTCGCCTCCCATACAAATAGCTTTAGCTGATCAGTGATGTGGAGCCTTGTTGTACAATTCACTCCCAGTGGCGCTCATCCCGAACGCCAACAAGAAACTGTTTTGTTACTAAGCCGTGTCTCATTATTTATGCATGTGTATAGCGGCGGCGGAGGATTCCTGCAGCTCAGGATAAAGAAGCTAAGGGATGATTTCTTTTTTCCATCATGCAACATGGCTGAAAATCAACAGTACAACAGTAATTTGCTTTGAAACTTTTTGTTGTTGCGTTACAGCGACATAAAATACAACAACAACACCTTTTGAAATCAATATCACAATATAAAAGGGGATTTAGAGGTGGATTCTGTAACATTCGGGACTTGCAATGGACAGATAAAAAAAGAAAATTCAAAATCAGTGCAGCAGATCCAAATGTATCCTTAATGTTGGTTTAAAAAACGCTGGATCCTACATGTCCCACAATGCTATTCATCAGCAGCCTTCATGAGACTCTGTCTGTCAGGTAAATGCCCACATCTTCTTCATCTCCATCTGTTTGTAAAACAGCATTATTGTTAAAACTTCCAAACCCAAGGCCCAACAACCGAGTCACACCTAAATAAAAAACCTGTTTGGTTCGTAGCTTCTTGTGCGGTGACCAACAGTAACCAGAATGGAACTGAAGAGGAGATTTTACGTTTTATGGACCGATGACCAGCTCCAGGCTTTGTCTGTGCTGAGTACGCCATCCGGAGGGAATCTGAGACCATGTCTAGCAACCAAACTGTGCCAAATACGACATTTGTCGTATTCCCCATGACTGGTTCTTATGTGCCACATTGGGGATAGTCTTTTTTATTATTATGATATGGCAAATATATACAAAATATGGTGGTTCTATGCAAATAAATGTATTTAACTGTTTTGCATTATGTCAAATAAAACGCATGAAATATAAAACTAAAATTTCCAACTCATTTTGAAAGTTGTTCATGACAATTTCTTTTGTGCAATGCAATGATATAATACTGTAATTTTGTAATACATCAATTCAGACGGATGTAGTCTCATATGGCCGTAATAAATAAGGTCAGTTCCTCGTTCTCCAACGTTCTCCAATACCCCGCTGGTTCCCGTCCTGCAACAGCATCCACTGGGCTCATCCCCTCTCCAGAAGCAGGCCTTCTCTGCCTCTGCACAAATAAAAGTGAGTGCCAAGCTGCATTAAACGCTGCATCCTTATCACCTTTCTGACTTGAGACATTTTAGAAGCGGGAGCCTTCAGCCACCTCAGACTCCAACAACAAGAAGACGCATATTACTTCACGCACTGCTGAATTACCGGCACCACGGTTTACTAGACACCGTTATCATTTAACTGCATGTACACCACGAGAGGTCATGTTTTGGACCTGAATTTATCACATCTCATTGTGTGATATATTTATAATATCGCTCTAAAGCTGCTCCTGAGCCGGGGCCAGGTAAAATTGAGCAATTGTGGTGAAGTTGCACATAGGCGGGGCTATGTATACACACCTAGCACAAGCAATAGACCTGCTGTGGCCTCTGCCGCCGGCCCAAACCAGCTCTCTGGTCTCTGAAGGTTTCTGGCCACACAAACACTGAGCTGGGTCGCTGTTTGTGCTTACTGAGGGCCGACTCCATGGTGTTCCAGGAATATGTGCATGTTTCCACAAATATCTTACAAAAAGTCAAATAATGTGATCTATTTTAAAACCCAAAAGCCAGTGGCTTGTTGTATATATTGGTCAACATGCTCCACCGGGACTAATTCATTTCATGCTGCTACGATTTAAATGTTCGGCATGATCATTTTTTTGCTTTTCAGTATGCATGCCTCGTTGCTTGGATCAACTTGTATTAATTTCAGCAACGCTGCTCCGGCTTGCACTCAACTACAGCATTAGTATATGCAAAACCTCATAATCACGCTGTGGCTTTGGCCCCTCGTGGTTTCTACGGCACTGACTTAATTCTGCTCCACTAATCATAATAATTATAGATATTACAGTATCCACGGTAATTACAAGCGCACTCGCTCCTATCTTTAAATGGGTGCTTAAACAAACAGATTTCAGATAAGTTTGGGAAGAAAACTAATCTATGGCCTCTGAGGGGAGATCAATCAGGTGAAGGGGTCGGGTTCGGGAGGGTGTAATAGGGAGGGGTTCGGTAATTAATACAGAATACAGTAAGAGATGGAACCTGGTGCTTCCTTCTTTTTTTTTTTTTTTTTTTTCAATTTGCGTCCCTTTCATCCCTACATCCCTCCTTCTCCCTGTGCCTTTGCCACATAATTTATCTCCGCTGTCACACCATTGTTGTGATTATGGATGTCATGCAGCCGTAAAGCGCTCCACGATCAATAGGCCTGAAATTAAACCAAAAAATGAATTTCCGCAGTGTCGGCCACATGCACTCCTGAGCAGGAATTACCTTGCAGGAGAATGGCTGATTATCCCACTGAGGAGACAGCGACAGAAACACAGGAGGGGGGATAGTGCCTGACTGCGGCTGGGACAGTTTTACTGCTTTTTTTTTTTTTTACAGACCACAGAACACATGGCAACACCAATTTACATTAAAAAAAAAAACATGTATTCTTGTGCTGGAATAAGTTGACCTCATATGACCCTGGATCCAATGGGTAGGATCCAATATCGCATATTTGAGCATCAAAGCGTTGGAATATATAACTAGCCTGATTTGTTCATGATGACACAAGGCCAACTGAGGACATGATATAGTCATTTCTTTTAAAGCTGAGATCAATACACAATTAGGAATGATGTGATGAAAAAGTGCTCCCAAAAATACTCCCGTCGTCAGGTCATTTGGAGAAGCCTGCAGACCGGGACACTCTGAAGCAAAAGACCTGGTGATGGAAAACACAACAAGGCAATAATTAAATGAAAAACTTGAGAAAGTTAAAAGGAACCATAGAAGGAAGAGTATTGCAGAGAGGAGAACAGGTTAGTTGGAAAGACGTGCATCCTCCATTCTGTGAAGTTATGTCACGGTCAGTTTTCTACGCCAAGCAACGAGCATTAAACCTGCAGCTCTCTTTATTTGCAGTACTGTCACTGTTCCCACTTCCACTTTGCTATCTGTCTTGTCCACACCAGCTAATGCTATTTATCCTCAGCAGCTGACATGGTGCCAGACAGAGAGAGGGAGAAGACGGGGATGACAGGGGAAGTTGTTTTCATGCTTTCAAATACCTCGTGCAGCTCTCTTAAACCAGTCTGCCTTCCAGCATCTCCGCCTCTCCACATCTCTCCACCGGAGATGGAAGCATCCTTTTGTTTGTCTCTCGTTTCCCTTATCCCTCATTTAGAATCGATTTGCTATTAATGCCGGAGCATCAGGGAGGGAGGGTGACAGGGGTCGAGGTGGCTGCAGCTGCTTGACAGGCTTCTTCATCTCCGTACAGGAAGTTTGGTTTACATCAGCCGTGGGGCGGGAACTGTCATCAGGAGACTTCTGGGCTAATGGGCTGGATTTATGCTGCCCTCTCCTCCTCTCAGTGTGCACCAAGTTTGGTCCAAAAGTCACTGATCTGAGGTCTGTTCAGTGTTAAGCTTTGGAGACGGACAGCTGATGAAAGAGCCACTCATTTTAAAATGATGATTTGTTGCTTTGATAAGATGTGAAATCTGCTCTTAAATCCAGGTATGACTTTAATGCAGAACAGAAAGTCAAGCACTTAACCAAAGGTTATTTCTTTCCTTTCCCCCCGACGTGACACGTCAAGACAAATTCCATCCATCACCCCCCCTCAAGGAGCCGGGACCTGGGCAATAACCACAGTTTGGTTTTCAAATCAATTTGACAAATCCTCTGAGAATGGTAAAACAGTCTTAGAGCAAATAATGGCCTGACACTCCGCATTAACAGTAAAAGGACGAGACCCGAGCCCGACGTCTAACTATGTGGCTCCTGGGTTTTACAAAGCAACATCGTGTTCTGGCAATCGTGACGTTGTGATAAGATGTCAATAGAGGTTAGCACTTAACACAAAGGACAGCGATACCTGGAAGCAAAGCGCATTATAGCTCAACGCATCAGCTCCTTCTGAGAGTGATGGGAACTTAATGTGACTCGTGTCCTGGTTTCAGTCGGACTCAAAGGATGCAAAAGTGAAAAGGGAATTCTAGCAGTTCATTCTCAGTGTGGATTAATAGTGTCATTTTGACAATTTGCATGTGAATCAATAGTATTTATCCTTATTCTTTCATGAGGACTTCCTGCTGCTCCTTATTGTTGCTTTCTAGTTTCTTTCTATTCCCGTTCTTCCCTCTCTCACAGTGACTGAACTCCTTCTCAACTATTTATTTGCTTTATTTCCTGAGATCAGCTATAAAGAACAAACACTATTAAGCCAGCCAATCAATAAGGGAACATCAGCACTCTTACCCTCCCTCCCCTCCCCCAAACCCTTCTCTCCGCAAAATAGATTTATATCTTCAGCCCGAGCAACATAAATCACATATTCATACATTAAATTAAAAATGTGATTGATAGCAACGCAGAGAGTGTGTACAAAACCTCATGATGTAAAAAAATAAATAAAAACAAACATTAGTTGGGGACTGCGGAGGGTGAAAACAAACATCGTTTTTTCAAGTATAATTCTTCAGAGTCTTATGAGGACGTCCAGTTTCAGGAGATGAAAAAAAGGGGAAACTGACACTTTGTAGAATTGTAGCTACAGAAGGAAATCAAGTAAATAATTTCCAGCAGCTAAACTCAAGTATGAGCTCAGCTGGACAGTTTTCACAATGGAGAGGATGTGTTGTAAGAGTATAGAGGGCTACCAGGAGACATTCATCTTGCCTTTTCAAGGAGCAGAGTGCGCTCGCAGCCTCCATCCTCCGCTTGTCATTCTGCAAGGCAAACTACACGTGGAGAAAGAGGTTCGTTCACAAAGTGACACTTAATGGGATATATACAGATTGTGTCATGCATTACAAGGCCCAGTGGTTATGGGAGCATTCCAGAGGAGAGAGGCAGAGAAATATGGCAGCATCCATCAGAGCGCTCGGCCAGAGAGGAAGAAAAGGTGCAGGAACAGAGAGAGGGGAGCTGGAGGTTGGGGGGCTGCCAAGGACATTTAAGAGAGCTGTCAGGGGAGGCTGATCTATGAAGGACCCTGCTGGCTAAACCTATATCCCAGCGTTTGAGTACCTGTGTGTGTGTGTGTGCAAGGAGGAAAGTGCACAAGCGCAGTCACACCGACGCATGGCGTGACACATGCGCTGGCGTCCCGGAGGGTGAGCGTTGGAGAGGACACAGGTGCAAACATCACAGACGGAGATCATCCACACAGGAAATGCATTCTGAGCATGAAATGAAACAGAGTATAAAATAAAAACGTGGGAGGATAAACAACGAGGGACGAACCGTTCAACAAGCAAGAATGTTTTTCTGGAAAAAAATAATTAAAATGTTGCGCCTTATATTTAAGTTGGATTTATCACTATTGTGTCAGGCAGTAATGGCGAGAATACATGACGCATTATAACAACAAACCAGGGTACGGGATGCAGCATACAAATTCCACAAAGAAGTCCAGCAATGGGGTTTTTATCAATTTAAATATATCATTTACATAACTTTACAGCACCAACAAAACTAATTAAAAAGTCCATCTTGGCTGCTTTAAATACAAAGTAGATTTTAAATGAAGAAATGAGGATTCACTTTGCATTTCTTTCCTCCACAATATTCCTAAATGCTTCCTAAAAGTGGCCACTATAAGGATCTTTGGCTGCATTTAAAGGGGTGCCTCAGATGAAGTGCTCTAAAATGAAGAGTTTTATCCCCTCTGCCAAAGAGCCCTTACTAAGATACCTCACTAGAATATCAAATTGACGAGAACACATTATCCAGAAGCTGCACTAACCATTGCTCCATGAAACGGACCTTTTTCCTCGGCTCGGGAGGTCTTGTGGTCTGAAGGTAGCCAGCAGGCCTGTTAGCCAGAGGAGTGAATGCCAGGCGAGCCTGCCAGTGAGGACGCAGCGCTGGGACCATTACTAAAGCTTAATGATATGAGAAGTGTTCCCCTATCCACCGGGGAGGAGATTCATCATGATGCTGTAGCGCTATACATCTTTCAGCAGCCCTTAAAGAGGAAAGGGGACATTTCTTTACGCCGTAGTAAAAACCGACCTCCCTTTCCACCCATTCTTCCCCTGAGCTTTCCACATTCCTCATCGTCACTTAAAGACGCTCTATTTTAAGGTCGGGGGAGGGAGGGGTGGCACGACCTTGGCGACGGGTGAGGGTGAAATAAGGTGGCGAGAAGCTCTGGCGTGAGTGTGAGTCACAAGCCACAACATCCTGTCTGGGATTTGTCCCAGCGTGCCCTAGGGGGGGGGGGGGAGGCATACAATTCACTCTGCTCCTCAAAGTCACACTACACACTGTCACCGGCTTCAGCTGAGTGCTGATAGATGTCTCTTTGTCCCCTCGTAAATAAAAACACTCTGGTCTCTGCTGTGAGAGACTGTAGATCAGGTTCTAAATAGCTGAAGGTATCATGCGCTGCACTACGTCAAGCCTGGACGACTCTTCCTCTTTTTGCCTCTAACCCTTCACATTTTTGTGACCGAGTCAGAGACCGACGTGCAAACTCTGTAAATCAGGGAGATGAACTACAACAATCAATTAAAAAAAAAAAAAAAAGCAGTGTTTAACTTAATCTGATAGCCCAAAATGCAATAATCACAGTGTGAAGGCACTTAACATTTCCGCGGTGGTATTTGCATTGTTTGAGTCATAGCCACCTGCCTGTGGATTTACACCAGCAGATCACAGACAATAACAGTAAAGACAGAAGTGCACTGGTTTATGACTTCAGCACTTTCAGTTTGAAGTCTTCCAGCACCAGTGAGTTTAAATTATGGTGGGAGACGTCCTTGGGATGTGAACATCTCATTTCACCACGCTGTGCGCAGCCACACACACACACACACACACACACACACACACACACACACACACACACACACACACACACACACACACACACACAGTCATAACTCATTTCATTGGGGGTCTCTGGGAGGCTGGACTCAGTGAAGCATGACATAAGAATTATACATCTGGCAGCAGTAAACCTGCAAACTCTCGCTCTGTCACTCACTCACGCTCTCTCTCTCTCTCTCTCTCACACACACACACACACACACACACACACACACACACACACACACACACACACACACACACACACACACACACACACACACACACACACACACACACACACACACACACACACACGTGACTGTTATGAGACAGAACACTAACTTTTTGGTCATAACTCTAACAAAGAATTATTTATTATTTTGGGGGATCATTGTTATCGGTGCTCGATGTAAATGTGATGCTGTTTTATTGGTGTGACTCCTCAAAGAGATGCTGAATCAGCTCTGCTTCTTCTTAGATAACATGAAAAGAGTTTAATTGGCAAGTCTTTAATTAGGCTACATTTCTTACTTCTTCAGTCAGACTATTGATCCGTCAAACTAAAAACATTTAAGGGCCTCTTAGTTTATTTTGATTGTCTATTTAAATAATCACATGTAAGACTTTGTGTTTATGAAGTGATTAATAATCACTTTACTCTTTGCCAGAGGGTCAGCATTAATTATTAATAATTTTTCCTTATTTAAAAAGAAAAAAAAACATATCCCCATGTCCATACTTGAATCAGAAGAAAGGAAAACAGAGAATATGGGGCCGCATCCTCTCCCCAGCTGCGCCCCACCGCCGTATCAGAACAAGCACCTGGGGGACACGCCCACCCACCGCTTCCCAGCGCTGTCATTGGCCACGTGTTTAAATATTTCGCGAGCTGTGCGGCCATTGGCTCGAACATCACACAAGTGATTTCATAAAGCAAATCTTTTGGAAGTTGTGTAAAGGGAATACGTGGGGGGAAAACCCTTGAGATAACCGCGGCATCCACCGCACAATTAACTGCCTGCATCCCCGTCTCTCCACACCCCGTCTGTCTGTCTGTCTCGCTCTGCTGCTGTCTGTCGCTGGAGGATCTGTCGCCGTTGAGTTTCCTCGCGTCTCTGCATCTCTGTGAGTACCTGAGTTTGTTGCGTTGCTGCTGAGGAGGCTGCTGCCTTCCTCTCCGGGTCCGGGACGAGTCCGCTCCGCTGGGATCTGCTGGAGGCGGAGAGCCGGGAGAAAGTTCACCTCCGGACGGATTTGAACGCAACTTTCTGCACAGAGAATAAAAACAAACTAATGTAACAGATTTAAGACGTTTGATGATGAGCTGTCAGTCAGATGGGTCGTTATAGTGTATTGTTGTATCACCAGCTGTTGTAATAAGTGCTGCTTCATAAGGACTCCCTGGTGAATGGACTATTTATTGCAGCAATTTTGTTTAAAATTGTCATTTCACCACACAGCTTTTTTATTCAATAATGCTTCTGCTATTATACTCATATTAATTTAAAGTTGGGATGTTAATTATTTAATGTTAAAAACAGAATAGTACAGTTATTATTATGAATATTATCAGGCCTACATACATGCAAAAGTTATTCAGTGTCATGTATCATATTGGTGACAAATCCAAGAGCGTAACTTTCTATCAAAACACCAGACAACTATCAAGATTGTCTCATCGTTTGTTCGTTGCATATAAACTGCTTTAAACCAACGTGATGAGTGTTTGGTTGTGAAGCAGCCGAGGCGTTATAGTGACTTATTGCACTGTATTTGCTGGAATGAGGTTGTTTTATTGTCTGGTATCCACCGTGGCCAGTGATGGATGAATCAGAGCTTAACGTTAATGGCAGTTGTTGCTGCTCAGAGTGAGTGTAAGTCTCTGGGACTGTGTGTGTGTGTGTGTGTGTGTGTGTGTGTGTGTGTGTGTTCTGCAGTGAGGGTGTCCTTCACAGAGGAAGAGCCTCTTTGGAAAGCGCCTGTTTGAAAGTGAAGATGTTTGCCGGCGCTTTGTCGCAGTGTTATCAGGATCAGAGCCGGGCTCCAACGCTCCAGAAAGCATATGCTGATGTTGCACGCTGTGGTAATGGCCCCTTAATGCCAACATAAATAACCAAATCGAAAACATTTCTCTGCTTCGAACGACATTGTTTTCCCAAGGCTATTTCATGGCTGTTTTACTACAAATTACTTTGATTTGCTTCCTATTGGTGTAGTAGGATTGTTGTTGACCCTGCAGATGTTAGCCTATCCTCAAACCCCCCAATGTTGTTGAAAAGTCACATTTGAACTTAACTTGGAGACTCAAATGGGGTGTCTTGGTCTTTACTGCAGTGAATGTGGGGCAAAGTGGCTTCATGTCCTTGAGTGGATTGCCCACCATCAGTGTGTCCTTTCTTACATGCCTGTTATTACCCAGCATCGCTGAATTATTGGGAATATTTCATGTTTCCTCTTTCAGACTGAGCAGCAGCATGGGAATAAATCCAAAGAAAGTCTAATATCTTAATTTGTATGGACATTAAGCTGCCTAACTGTGACTATGAGCTGAATGCCCATAATTGTTTATTCCTCACATTAAAAAAAAAATACTTAAAAAAACATTTTCCACCACATTTTTCAAGTTTCCCCTTTCCTTCTCTTTTTAATTCACACTATCTAACACGGAGTGTATGAGCAAGTCTGTAGAGCTACTTCCTGTAGTCTGGAACTGCTCAGTCCATTTGTCATTACATCCTGCTCTAATGGGGAGAAACAGGCTCATCATGAGCTCCCAGTGTTGTTAATTAACCCTTGTTGCTAACAGCCACCGTCTACACGTTGCTACCGGCGCCCGCAGCCTGGCGTTATCGCCTCCGCCGCCGCCGCCTCCTGCCCAGCAGCGCTAGCATTAACCCCCCTGGCTATATTTCTGCAGGTGTCAGCGGAGGTGCTTCCTCCCCCTGCCGGCGTGCCTTTGAGAGTATTACTCAAACGGCAATGCGGTTTTTATCTCAAATTGAATTGTTGAGGGAGATGTTAAAGAGCCATACATCACCTGGACAACTCCGAGAGGGAGCACCTGCAGCAGAGTGGATGCAGGGCATCACGGATGGAAATGAGCGCCATGACGACGACCGCGTTCATAAATTCACATGCAGAGCAAATCAAGCTGTCAGCTTGTAAACACCATTTAGTGTGCCTGCTTTGTGTGTGTAAAGTTTTGCGGCGCCGTTGGTGATGAGCCTTTTTATTTCAGCCTCAATGAGGTGACCTTTCTCTTTCCCGTCTCCCCAGTTTGAGCATCAGAGAGCTTCCCTCTACCTGCCTTGCACATCACAAGTCGATTGGATCAATTCCTCCTATGTTCACCTTTTATCTGCTGACCACTAAAAGGAACACTGATACATCACACAGCCCTTTTATCCCAAAAAAGCTTTCCCAGCTCAGAGTTGGTCACTCTCTCTCCGAGGTAACGGCACCTCAGATCGGCGATATCAGTTCATATTGGTTTCCTCTGTGTTCACTTGGCCTCCGGCTAATGCCTTGCTCCACGTATGGATTTCCTGTCCTGTAATCCCTCAGCCGTCTGCCCGTGATGGGTTGTTCAGATCTAACCCTGCAGAATGCTGCTGATTGCGGCGGTATATCTTCATCTTTATGTCGGAGTATCGCGGGGATGGATATGGAGAATTAGCAACAAGGGCATGTGTTGCAGTGTGTGTGACTTACAGTTTTTATTTGACTCTCATTTGCCTCAACTGCCACAAAGTGTGCTATAGTTCAAGCGGAAAGTGCCTCGTGTCAATTTGTTGGATGGGGATCGTGATGTTCTTATGCGTTTTTTTTCTCCAGACGAACAGCAGCATCGTTGTTCGGCTTTGTGAGTTCAGACATATTATTGCTGCACTTTTGCTTTTATGGAAAATGCGTTTGAGTAAAATCGGCAGAGGTTTTTTTGAAGTAGTAATAAAGACCAAGGACATGATGATAGCCTTCCTACATTTCAGCTGTTATAAAAAGAAACGGTGTGTTCTTCCCCTTTAGGTGAGGATGTTGTTGTGGCTGCTTATGTTCCTGCCTGCCAGCTCCTCGGCTCAGCGATCAGAGCCCATGTTCTCCGCTATAACCAAGAGCGTCCTCCCCCCCGACTACGACAACAACCCCACCCAGCTCAACTACGGCGTCGCCATCACCGATGTGGACGGGGACGGAGACCTGGAGATGTTTGTAGCCGGGTGAGAAAAGGGGGAGGCAGGTTGTGTGAAACAGACTTTTTTTTTTTAAACTCAAGTTAGTTTTATTCCAGCTTTGTGAATCCTAAATCCCTTATATCCCATTCATCTCCTCAGAATGTTACAAGCACTTGTTTATCATCCTGCAATCAAAGCGATTAATTCACCTTCGAGTGATATCTTACTCTCAATCGGAGGCTTAAATAAAAGTGCGCTGCCGTTTTCCAAGCTTAAGGTTGAAGACAAAGGCGAAGGACTCAAAGAGAAGAGATGCTAGAGTGCCCCGAGGCTCGCTCAGCTGATGAGAATTGATGTGATTGGATAGAGAGCCATTGATGGGAACAGTTTGGCAAGCCTGCCTCTATCCAGTGAAGCAGCAATGAATTTTCCAATGCTTAACAGACTATAGATGGACCAAAATGACCCTGCTTAATAAATGTCATTTAGCCAAGACACCCTATTCAGCAGGTATCCCTGGACAGGTTGGCGCCACAAAACCTCATAAAGATGTCATTTCATTTGGTTTAGAAGAATCGGAGGATGGAGTGTTTTATTACGCTGACCGTCGGTACTTAAGTACAGCATGGTGAAAGTGCATTCCTATCACACTATTTATAATACAGAAGAGGGAAGGACGAGTCAGGTGAAGTTACCGCCGTCCCACTTTTTGTTTGACAACTCTTACAATCAGACTGGAATCAGTCGCAACAGAAAAGAATGTTTTAAAATGTTGTTAGATCCTTGTGGAATCTTTTTGTGTCACTTTTATTGTCAATAACAGATTATGTCAGACATATCCCTCGGGGGCTTGAAACCGACCCTTTACCAGGCTTTCAACTAATAATGGAAACCCATCTGTGTCATTTTTAGACACTCAGAGCAACGGACGAATTATGAGCGAGACATTTTGCAAGGGTTGGGATGGGGCAAACAAACACAGGACTTTCATTCAGCAGACCGTCGTTCATGTTCTTTTTTTTATCGTGGTTTTCTCACAGAAACCAAACCTCCACCGTTTCACAACGTTAACCAGATGTTACAACATTAACTGCACACTCACCGTCTGCATCAAGACACCCTGAACAAGGCTCCCCCCCCCCCATCACTGTAATTACACTGTAATGAGCTGTCCCGTATGATGATTGATTTAAATGGCACCCTAAAGAAAAATCTATTAGTTGTTGTCAAACCCAGGTTAGAGCTATGACAGTTCTGAAAATGGGGACTGATCGTGAGACACGCAGATGATTGTAAGGCCCTGAATACTTATTTTCTCAGACAACTTGTCAACGCAAAGTGATGTCTTCCTGGATGAACACAAAATGTTCCGACTCTTTTGTTCATTTTGATTGAGATGTTTGGTGGGATATTAGCTCGTATTACCGCTGTTAACCAAATCTGATTAAAGCACATCCACACAGCCCTGATGCACCTCTCAATAAACATTATTGATTTAGATTGTTGCTTAATGAGTCATGAATATTTATAGAGAACTATTTAAAATCCTACCTGACTGATTTGGTATTGCCCTACTATGATATTGTTGGAATCCTGCTAGACAGTTAAATATATATTAAAAAATGAATATAATTGATGCAGCAGAACCAGATATACATTCCATGCATTCTTCCATGTCAAGACAATACATTGAGGTGCAACTGGATGGTGGATTTGTCAGGATCTTTAGGCAACATGAGAAGTCATGAATTAAAAAGGCCCAATATTGCCGATGACAGTCTCCTGTAATGAAGATGTAACAGCTGTGCCATTGGTGCCTGTTGACAGCTACAACGGCCCCAACCTGGTGCTTAAGTACGACAAGCAGAAGAAAAGGCTCGTCAACATCGCCGTTGACAACCGTAGCTCCCCATTCTACGCCCTGAGAGATCGCCAAGGCAACGCCATCGGGGTGACGGCGTGTGACATCGACGGAGACGGTCGGGAGGAGATTTATGTCCTCAACACCAACAACGCCTTCTCTGGTACAGTACATGCTTCTCAACACACCGATTCACTTTCACAGAAAGAAACCCATCATGCGTTAGTGCACACGCTCCCGCAGGGGTCTGTGCCTCTTTTCTTGTACGGAGACAAAGCAGGAGAATCAGTATGCAGATATTAAGCTTATCACATCGGAGTCTTCATCAGATAACAGATAAGCTTCGTGCTGCTATTCATCAATCCGAGAGCTCCGGGGCCAAAACTACAACCGCACTCACATAAAAATGATAGAGGTCACTTTCAGCCACAACGGCTTCTTGAGTTTGCAATCACCGGCGGTTGTCTTAAATATTGCATAACCTCTCTTTTTTTACTCTCGGCACAATCTTTGCCTCCCTCTCTCTCTGCATCAAGGTCGGGCCACGTATTCTGACAAGCTGTTTAAGTTCCGTAATGGACGCTTCGAAGATCTGCTGAGCGACGACATTAACGAACACAGAGATGTGGCCAACCGTATGGCCGGGCGCTCAGTGGCCTGTGTGGACAGAAAGGTACCACACACACACACACACACACATGTATGCACAAACATAGTGGACTAGATGCAGATGCACACACCACACACAAAACTCCCCGGAGTGTCTTCTGCGTACATGCATGGGTGCTTCTGTTTGTTTACCAGTGATAACTCATGCCCTGCCTACGCCGCCCTTCTCAGCATGTGCTATGACAGTTCATTTGGGGAAATGGTGTGCCATTTTCTCTCTTCTGTCCATCGCACCAGTGTAATTACAGAAGCCAGGGCTCGTTTGTTTTATAGAACATCGTACGAGGGGAGGAGTGATGACTGCACACTGCTGCTTCCTGCCCGTAGCATTTTCTCTCGGTCTCTTTCCCCATTGTTTTCTCCCCTCTTTCCAAACCTGCTTCACTCCCTGTTTTTCTCTCTCTGACTGACACACTTTGTCTTTGTCTCTTATCTCACACACACGTATACGGTTCTCACTTCCAATCAGAGGGACGGGATAAAAAAAAAAAAAAAGGAAATAGTGGGAGAGGACAGTAAGGATTACAATAGATTTTTTCTTTAACTACAGTCCCATTTCACTGAACACTGATAGGTTGTGCAGCTGCCAAACCGATTGGAAAGATATTTGCTTTTAATGGCATAATGCTTTTAGAGGACGCCAAAGACCTGGTGTGTGTTCTTCCATGCAGGCTGATGGGGAGAGAATGCATTCTACTATTGCTGAACAAGCCTTATTACAACCGATTTAGAACAATAGTAGAAGGTTATAAAGGCCAGAAGCAAAGCACATCGTATAGGTGGCGGGAAAGCTAATGTGTTTAGTTTTGCTTACTCGTAAATAAAGTGTTATCATTCGGGAAGAGAGGTGGGATAATTAGTCACCCGACCGCTTCATCCCTCCCAGTCTCCTTGAAAGTGACGGCCCATCGTTAGTCTTCAACCATCTGATGAAGGTGACACATTGAGTGGTCTCACTTTACCTGATGGATCGGTTCACTCTGCACTGGCAGGCTGGATGGGAGCTCGTGGAAATAAGTGGATTTTAAGCCAGAACAGTTGAAGTATGTCCGATAAAAAAAAAAGAGGACCTTTGAAAACAAAAGAAGGGGGAAAACGTTACGTTAGAGTTGGTAGCTTATTGAGGCTTCTCAGTGAGAGCTGTAAAGACTGATATAAAGGGCAATGCAGTCGCACGTCTCTGCAACTGCATGCACTTTGCAGGCATGCATGTCCCACTATTCACAATGCCAATTCCAGTGATGGAAATTAGCCTTGGGTGGAGACGTATTGAAAAATCGTTGACTTTTAAGTTTGTTAAGTAACTGCCAGTGGCCTTCATTGTAGTGCATTCTCATTTTGTCAAGTGTGTAAGTGTGTGTGTGTGTGTGTGCGTGTGTGTGTGTAACTCACTCCTCCCACCTCAACAAGCCATAATGTGACGCTTCATGACATTTACATTAACTAGACTCATGTACTTTTCTTGTCTTGTAAAAATATAGTAAAGTTAACACACACACACTGTGAAGAACAGCGTGTGTGTGTGTGTGTGTGTGTGTGTGTGTGTGTTTGCATACGTGCATGTGTTTGTATTGATTGAAATATGTTAGGTCTGCTGGGAAAGCTCATTGGAATCCAGTGTGTAGTCTATTAGTGTGGTTCCGTCTGTGAGTTTGTGTCTGCAGGGACTCTGACTGATAATGGAGTGTGAAATTAATCTCCAAAGGGAGGCAGAGAAAGGAGTAGGGAGAGAGAGCTGAGGGAGCGGGTGTAGAGGGGAGGAAACGAGGTAAAGGGAGATTAAAAAAGGAAAGAGAAGGCTTGATTGGGAGAAGGTGAAACCGTTTCTAATATTCGCAAAGAAAAGAAAGATCATTTAAAAAGGATAAGTCTGGAATTACAAGTAACTAATTATATAATCCTGTTTTAGTTCGCTAAAAGCTGCGCTCAACTTTATATTCAGCTTTTTATTTAAAGCTGATTTTCTTTTTTAACAAATGCTGTTGTGAAAACAATGTGATATTTATGAAACAAGTAGCTTTTAGTGAATAATCCATAAAGGGAATCTATGAAAAAACAGTTACTTCAGGTTTAAAGGTGCAAAATTGTAGCAGCATATGCGCTCAAATGGTGGTTACAGCTGATATGACGCTGGCCAGATTTACGTATTCAGGAAGGCTTGAGAGCCTCAGAGAAGGTAGGGATGGAAAGTCTTGACAGACAGACTAACAAGTTGTTGGGTTTGGTCTTTGTAGACGATAAGAAAAATACTATAATAATACTAATACTAGAGGCCATCCTGCAATGGGATCACACTGACATGATGCCAAATTGACCCTATTCCCAGGACCAACCAACCAACCACATCCATCTTCAACGCTGTCTTCATTTTTATCTCAACTGCACCTGTAAAGTTTGGTTGTGACACTATCGCAGTGACAAAAATCATTTCTACAGACGTACGAAGTACTCAAAACCACACCTGTGGTATCCAGGACAACATTTTACCATGACAACACACACACACACACACACACACACACACACACACACACACACACACACACCAAAAAGATAATTAATCATCGATAATTTCCCAGAATAAACAGCCCACCCCAGCTTTAAGGGTTTTACTGAATCAAATTATTTATCAGCTCACATTTAGCTATGCATGCCTTTCCTCATTATGCTAAGTATATTAAATATATATATGGTAACCATATTTGTTTTCTTCCCCAGGGTTCAGGCCGTTATGCCATATACATAGCCAACTATGCCAGTGGCAACGTGGGTCCTCATGCTCTCATTGAAATGGACGAGGCTGCGAGTGATCTTTCACAGGGCGTCATCGCCCTCTCCAACGTGGCGGAGCAGGCCGGAGTCAATAAGTTCACTGGTAGGTGTGTGTGTGTGTGTGTGTGTGTGTGTGTGTGTGTGTGTGACGTAGACCATCATCCAGGACTACTGGACCTGCAGTCTGATTTATAGACATCTGTAGAGGAGCATGTTCTTGCTGTACCCACGGACTCTGAAATATAGGACTCCAGTACAGAGAGGCTGCTGGATGGGAGTAAAGGGAGAGCTGGAGAGGTTCCAGGTGAGGGGGGGATGAAAGGGAAGGTGATGAGTGTAAGCGTGAGAGAAGAAAGAGAGAGAAAGAAGTGTAAGTGGGCTCTTTTGGCCCCGTCAGCTGTTTACTCCAGTCAAAGTCACGGGGAAGCAAAGAGAGAACGCGACACACACATACATCAGACCGGCCCCGGAGATGGCATCTATCACAGCCGGCTGTGGTTCCCCCTGAAGGCGTGGATGCATGTTCGTCGTGGACTTCACTACATCACAGAGGATTAGAGGTGCAATCAGCTCGATCAAAGTGTTACTATAAATGCCAGAAAGGGAAACAGAGAGCGAATCCCTGCCGAGGTTGTTTAAGTTACAGGAAGTCGCCGGTCTTGTTTCACAAACTGGTCAAAGAATCACTCCTGACCCTCCCACTGATTGTTTTTTTTAAAAGGGGATTTAAGAGGCCAGTAAAATCACTGGTGAGAAACCGTCTTCCTTGTAAGACAGGTTTCAAATCACCCAAAAAGCCATTTCACATAAGCTTCTTTTTAAGGATACAGGCTTCTGAAAGTAAAATAGGTGTAATCCATGTGCATATATAGGGTCGCCTATAAAGTTGGAATCATTTGCAAATGTCATTTTATAGCAAACAAATGTTATGCATGAATAGATTTTCACCTGGGTAATTGTGAAACATAATGTAATCATTGCATTGATGCATTTAAATAGGAATAAACAGAGGATTGTGTCTGAAAACAAAATATTCCAACTTTATGGGCAACAGTGTAAAAACCATAAACTGCCTCACCCACCTACCAAAGCCTAGCACTGCATCTTATTCTTATTTACTGCAGTTTTATTTATTTTTTAATGTTAAATGTGTATTAATTGAGTTGCTGCAAAAAGCTCTTGTCGGAAAATTCTGAAAAATTTTGAACGTGAAAGGATGACCTTGAAATAGATTTTTATTTATTTACTTTTTTTTTTTTTACTCACAAGCACTGCACTGAAATTCATCACGGCACCACAGCTCACTTCTCCGGCTTGCATCAACACTTCACTTAACCCCCGTGATGGATTCCTGTTTGGTATCTTAGAACAATAAACGCCAGAATGAATGATTTGGCTGTGATTTGTTTCTTTGATAACAGCGCTGCCTCTATGATACTTCATTGTAACCATTGAAAAGTCCTTGACGCCGATGTCCAAGTGAATTTTGGACTTGAGGAATGACTTTGTATCCGAGCATTACGGAATCAATCACCATCATCTGTAGATCTTTTTTACATGCGAGGAGTCATCGAAGCCACCAGAGGGGCAGAGTGAGCCGGCCCAGAATGGCTGTGAATGATGTACGGCGGATGGCTTTGTCATCAAACTGCCGTTAATCAGAGCGGAGGGACAGGCGGTGAAGTTGCATATCTAATGGTTACATATCTCTGGAGGGACATTAGTGGTTTATGGCCATAGGGGGCAAGTGATATTTGTCTGGGCTGATGGAGCAGGCCAGTAAATCAGGAGAGAGTTCTGACTCACAGCACTGACTCTGCATACTGGAAGGGCAATCTAAGCCCTTTCAACTCCATAATTAGACTCTGCTGGTCTCAGATGAGACACTTTAGGAAGACACTTCACTTTACAGAACGTCATTGGGAAAATCCTGGGGTGATCTTGAGAGTGTGTTCAGCAGTCACAGAGATCTGTTCATGAGGAAATTACTGTTAGCTTTTGGTTAACGCAAAAGATGCTCAGCGTGTGTCACGTCTTTGCATTCTTTCTATTTTATGCACACTCGTTCCTAGATGAGTTTATCTCTGTGTGTGTGTTCCCCGTCTAGAGGAAATGGCATGGGGAGACACTGATGATCTCTTACCGTTCACTTTTCTAAAACAGTCTGTTCACCCTCTCTTCTTAAATGTTCTCTTACCGCTGAGCCTCGTATCTCCCTGTCTCCGTTTGTGCAGGAGGGCGAGGTGTCGTGGTCGGGCCCATCGTCAGCCAATCCCTGTCCGATGTGTTTTGCGACAACGAGTACGGACCCAACTTCCTGTTCAGGAACAATGGAGATGGAACTTTTACCGATGTGGCGCAACAAGCTGGTGAGAGGAACGTGTACGGTTTAAGGTCAAGCGTAAATGAAAAAAGATCACATATCTGGTCATATTGGGAATCTTAACAATATATGCTGAAACAAATCAATTTTGTTTGAATTTTTATATATATTTTTCAGTTTTTCTTTTCTAACTGGAAAACAAAATATGACACATGCTCACATCAGATACCAACCGCTATTATCATGACGTTTGCATTAATCGATCTGGCGCTACACAGAGCTACAGACGGTTGGGAGCTAATCTTTAAATAATCCTCCCACTAACCTGTTTCACCCAGAAATACTCACAACACAGAAGCTACTCTGGAAATGCCGTGTCAGCTCGGCTTTAACAGACCATGGCCCCAGATCAATTAATTATAGACCTTACTGTGTGATAGAGTGTCTTACCATATCCCTGAAGGTGTGGAGGACCCGATGCAGCACGGCAGAGGGGTCGCTCTGGCAGACTTCAACCGCGATGGCAAGACAGACATCGTCTACGGGAACTGGAACGGACCTCATCGCCTGTACATGCAGCTGAATAACCGCAAGCAGAAGTTCAAGGTGGGTCGGAGTGTTTCCTGGGACTACTTTTAATGCAAACAAACGCCAAAAGTAACACAAAAGTTTGCTTCATATGCTTCAAATGAACACGGTATGTGTATATACCATGTACATGGATATTAGCAGTTTTGGTCGGGAACATTTCTTTGGTAGAAAGTAATTCCAATGAAAAGAGTTCACAGATCAGTCTGTGGAGTAAACGGCATTAATTCCCCATCGGGAATCAGGAACTGCAAATGATATAGATGAGTTTCAGAGTGAGGTTGTGTTGCTCTCTTGTTCTTCAACGCCTAATGAACAAGCAGTGCAAAGCCTATCACCTTTATTAACGGGTGGGGAATTAGCATGAGTCAGCCCTGGCTCACTTTGGTATTGAGTGGGGATTTAAAGATGGACGGACGGTGATTTACTCAATCAACGACGATAGACAGCCCCCCCCCCCCTCCTCTGACAGCCAGCGGTGTGCATGTGTTGTGTAGTAGGGTTAATAGAGGCAGAGACAGAGACCGGCCCTGCTGCGTGTAAATCTGAGGAGGTTTTTCGTGCTCGGTGATCTATCTGTCAGCAGCTGCGACTGCATCTTTTACCAAAGAGATAAACGTCACGCCAGACATCTTTATTGGGGTCAAATAAGGGGTTAATGTGTGATGCTTAGCCCAGAGACAATTCCATCAGCGTGACGCACACACACACACACACACACACAATGCCCTCTAATACACGAACAATCACACAGGAGACAAATTGAATTAGCTAACCGATGTTTTTTTTTTTTTTTTTTAACACACAACACGTTTAAACCCCCCCCAAACACACACAGGCTGACACCCCTACTAGCCGTGTTGACCTTTGCCATGTATAATGAAGCTGTTGTATCACTCCAGTAAACCGCTAATTAAATTGGGCTGAAACAGCAGCTTGCCTGGGTAGTAGAAAGTGCAGATTAGGCCTGTTTGTGCTTTAATTAAAATCTATTGGCGAGGTTTTCCTGGCAGGAGGCTTAACACGCAGAAACAGACCCGCACATATATAAAAGGTATTTAAAGAGAAGGAAAATTATTACAACGAATCAAAGCGTAAAATTAAGTTCCATATGATAAGCACATTATCAAAAATGCACACATTTATAATATTCATTTACGTGATTGATGGAATAAACTTTCTCCGCTCTTATCCTGTAAATCTCATGTTTCTCCATATTTGTTTTGATGAGAGTCATTTTCTCTTTCCTGATGGCACATCTATTCCTCCACCTTAATATATAGTAGTATAGTAAATTTAGAAGCGTCCCTCCCTCCCTTGTGGCCCTCACTTGGCCATCCCCTCTCCTTCACCTGAGAAGCAGAAGGTCACTGTGAGCCCTCCCCACCCCCGGCTTTATGAGCCTTATAATTAAAACAGGGAGTAAATACTGGAGGGAGTGAAGGGCTGCTCTATAACTCTTCCCGACTTATCACGATGTCACTGAAGCGGGGAGATATCCGTTACTTTCTTCTACAAAAACTCCTCTGCCTAGGAAACTTTTATCCGGGGGCAGGAGAGCTGCAGTCTTTCTGATGCCAGAGGACGTAAAAAAAAGAAGAAAAAAAAAAAAAAGAGCTTCGTTCATCTCTTTAGGCTGGAGATGACACTCATCAGCCAGGGTAACTTACAATGAGTGAGTGAGCAGATCACAGATCAGCGTCTAACTCAAGGACCGAACACTGATTATTGATGGGAATGTTGTGGAGATTGAACTCGTGACCTTCGTGTTATGTTAGCGCTTTACGCCGCGCCGCGCTTCACGTGTCAACCTCATCTTTCACAGCGAAGAACGAAACGGAATTTTAGAATATGCTGTCATCGGCATATTGATGAACTAAAAGGACGTTTATTGTATGTTTGTGAAAGTGTTGGATTATTACTAATTAATCCTGAATTATTATTAATTATAAATCATTCAATAACATCATACATTTAAAAAAGAAAAGAAAGGATGACAGACCCAAGCAGTTGAGGTGTGACATCAATTTGTACATCTGCAATAAATAAACATCTTATTATTGGTACTTATTATAAGCATTTCCTCCCCACAGTAAAAAAACGTCCTGCATACGTTTGGCTTCTGTACATTTATATCTGTGTGTGTGTGTGTGTGTGTGTGTGTGTGTGTGTGTGTGTGTGTTTCCCTGATCTCAGGACATTGCATCCCAGAAGTTTTCTATGCCGTCCCCGGTTCGCACCGTCATGGCTGCTGACTTTGACAATGACAACGAGATGGAGGTCTTCTTCAATAACATCGCCTACAGGGGCCCCTCTGCCAACAGGCTCTTTAGGTACACTGAGAGAACACGTCACAACACACACACACACACACACACACACACACACACACACACACACACACACACACACACACACACACACACGCGTTAAACAAGTATAATAGTAAGTTTCAATAGCATTTTGATCATGAGCATAATGGACTACCTTTGTGTCTTGATTTAATATTCTAAAACTGGGCCTGGAAGCCGATAAGAATTTAAAATTCCCAGCCAAGGATACTTATCTAGTCTGGCATCCCGCCTCCTCCTCCACGCATGAATGAATCTTTCATTAAGACAGTTTCAGGTCTCTTTTTTGGCTCACGGTTTAGCTTCCTCTCTTGATAATATTAATGAACTCCGCTCACAAAATGCAGTACATGAGATAACAACTCTTAGGTCTTAATAGTAGAATAAACGCATCCTGTCTGAATAAAAATCTGATCTGGCATATTTTTTTGAACAGGATGCAGAAGTCATGATGAATGTTGCCATGAGCTGGTGGGTCAATTCATACTGAATATCAATAATCAGTGTAAGCCCCAGAGGTTTCCTGGATCTGAATATTCCCACGAGCGGAGTCACTGGAGGAGAATTTGTCTTCCTGGACACGACGATGTCCGACCTGGGTCGCTGCTCCACAGCCTGTGGCTCCAAAGTGTGAAGATGAATCAGCTAATATAACGCTGGCACTGGATAGCTGGAACTATTGTGCCCAAGCTAATTAATTCAATGCAAGTAATCAATACTTAGCTGAGCGGAAGGGTTTAACAGTGAGGATCAGCACATTAGAGCGCCGTGAAATGAAATTATAACTTGAGGAAAGTTGGATAAAGAAATGCTTTGTCACTAAAGGTAAAGGCATTAAAAGTAATGTGCGTGATTTCTTGCAACGAACGTCCTTCTGAACACAACTTTTGAACAAAGCGATAACAATAATGATCAGATAAAAATCACAAACGTGATAATGAAACAAGTATGAAAATCAATAATTATTGAATTTTAAAAGGCATATTGTACTCAGTATGCGTCAACAAATACTGAAGTGATTCCCTGTTGCATTAAATACATAGTAGACAAAAGATATTATTGTCAAATATTTTTAATAATAACTGCAAATAGGAAATGGGAAGTAAATGAGAGGAAATGTTGTATAGCAGGCCAGATTTATTGATATTTTAGACAATTATTTCCCTTTTGTCATGAGTGAAAGAAGACATATTGAGATCCTTTACTTATTTGTAAAAATGATCCAAAATAAATAAATAGTGAATGGACCCTATTAGGTGTTATATTTATATATATTACATTAATGGAGGATTATCTTTGATGCATAAACATGTAAGCAGCATTTTAATGTTGTAGCGCGTCAGCTTATTTGACCTACTTTACATAGTTTGGAAGTTTACTGAAAGAGTTTATCATATTTTATACTGATCATGTGTTTTTTATGCACACTTTTCCTCTGTAGAGAATCTGGTAACTGCAGTAGCCATCTCAAAATTACACACTTGTAAATTAACTTAGCTACTTCCCAACATACATGTTTAACATGGCATTAGTATCAATGTTTTACAGTGTTTGATTGGTAATTGCTGCGTTATTGATTCGACAGAGTGAGCAGGAGAGAGCATGGAGACCCCCAGATAGAAGAGTTGAATATCGGGGAGGCATCGGAGCCTGAAGGGCGAGGAACCGGTGAGTGTGGACAGACAGCTGTCTTACAACCATAATATCATATCTGCTATTCCAACATCTCACCACTAGATGGCACTGGAGCTCCACTGGCATTTCCATATGTTTAATTCAAATAAAAATAAGATTTGTTCCACATAATTACTATGATTTTTGAAACATCATGCTTCCCTGAATGAGGAGAACAAAAACCTGCGTGGGTCGTTTGCTGAAGTGTTGCATCGTTACAGGAGCCGTAGCCACCGACTTTGACGGCGATGGGCGACTGGAACTGCTGATATCTCACGGTGAAAGTGCAGCACAGCCGCTCTCCGTCTACAAAGTCAACCTGGTGATTGTTTGTAAGACATTTTGGAAAAGCCTCATATGAGTTTGACAGTCTTAATCTTAACCCACACCCTCGTTCTGTCTCAGGGGACCACGAACGCCTGGCTGAGAGTGATTCCCCGGACCAAGTTTGGAGCTTTCGCCAGAGGAGCTAAAGTGGTGTTGTACACTAAAAAGAGCGGCCCACACACGCGCATCATCGACGGCGGCTCAGGGTACCTGTGTGAGATGGAGCCCGTCGCCCACTTCGGCCTCGGTGGGTTTTCATTTCCACATTCCAGTGACATTTTCAGCTTGCTTGTTTTATTTCTTTCATTCTCAAATGTCAGCCGCTGAAACCAGCATGTTTTTTTGTTGCAGTTTATGCTTGATAACAGTTGTGGATTTAGTCTTTGTTGAGTAATTAATTGATTGACGAAGCTGCCAGTCAGAGGGAGCTGGGTGGACAGAAGGGATGGCGGACAGGTGCTGTATCTGGAAGCAGGCCTGCTAGTTCAGCCACTGCTGCTTCCTGGCCCTGCTCTGTATCAGGCCTCATTCATTTTAATGACTGATTGCACGGAACACATTCACGCTTGCAAAAAGCATCACTGCTGGCAGACCAATACATGAGAGGGTGTCACACGGGTGCAGAACAGGCGACATATTCTCTGGCTTTCAGGCAGCAAACACCTGCTGAGTAGATCACTGTGTGGTAAGGTAACTCAACACGTGTTTCCACGAGAACTGACACTTTAATTAAGCTCTGCAGAGGCTCTCTGGAGCTTTCTCCATAGCTGATTAGAATAGTTCATGTAGAGAGAAGAGGAGGGATGTTTTACCCGTCTGTGCCGTATGTCTGACCAGGTAAGGACGTCGCCACCAACATCGAGGTTTACTGGCCAGACGGTCGTTCAGCGGCGCGGCCCCTGGAGCCTTCAGACGTCAACACGGTGCTGGAGATCCACTATCCAAGAGACGAGGAGGAAGTCACTCCCACTGTGGAGATAGAGGTTGATTCACCGCGATTACATTCTTATCATGTCGGAGATCGTTTTGTAGAATTAGCTACACCACGATGTGCTGAGAGGGTTCTGTGTGTTCCCTGGTTTGTGCCAATTAAATTGAAAAGGTGTTAGAGAACAGGAGCACAATATTAACTGACAAGTTAATTATCCACTTCAATACCTGATCTTGTGTCGGAGCGAATCCCTCAAAGTTTCAAGACCTTGATCATTAAAAAAGTGTGCTTATACGTTGCATATTTCACAATTAATTTGTGTTTAGTTTCTACAACCTTGCTGACTTGAGGTCAGTAATTATTCTAGCACAGCAAGACTGTACACATAAGGATTTGTGTGTTTGTAATGAGACTGACGGTGTCTTACAGTGTGGTCATGGGTTCGCTCTGAACGAGAACGGCCGCTGCACAGGTGAGTAGCAAAGACGTTTCCGTTGACTGCTCTGTGCTCGTGTCCGAATGCAGACAGAAAGTGTCTTTCCTCCCTCGTCTCCCCCTCCCTCCCCCCTCAGATAAAGATGAGTGTACCCAGTTCCCCACTGTGTGCCCCTCCGACCGCTCCGTCTGCACCAACACCTACGGCAGCTATAAGTGCCGCGCCAAGAGGAGATGCAACCAGGGTTTTGAGCCCAACGACGATGGGTCGGCCTGCGTGGGTGAGTGGTCCGGGCATAGCCGTGGGTAGACTTAGCTGGAGATCAGGGGAACAAAGGAAGCACTGCCGGGGAACGGGATGCCTTAAGCTGCCTTAATTATGCCGGTTTGGAGTGAAGGCTTGGAGGTGCTAACATTCCTCTCACCGTGTCCTCTCTCTGCACCCCGCTGTCTTGCATGACTAACTCCCCCGTGTGAATGAGCTCTCTTTCAGCCGTACAGACTCTAACCTTTACCCTGCCCTCTCCTTCTCTGCAGCCCAGGTGGCTTACTTTGGGGGGACGCGATCTTCCGGGGAACGCGAGCGCTCCGGCTTTTCTTTCTGGAAGCTCCCCATCTCTGTGCTACCACTCCTCTCTACCCGTCTCCAGACTGGACTACTGTAGCAGTCGCTGTCTTCTCCCCCTTTTCCTTGCTTCCCACCTATCTCCGCTACTACATGGGGACGTACAGAACTCTCAGAGTAAACTTTTCACCCTCACTGCTACTCCTTTCTGCTCCTACGTGGATCCCTGCTATGTTTTCTCCTCCTTCGCCGCCGCCGCCGCTGCTATGTGTCACCTCTTGGCTCCCGGCCCCCATCTGGACTATAAAGAAACGCACAGGGAGCATGCCCGCTCGGAGCTATACGGGCTTCACAACTAACTGTGTCACACCCGCCAGAGCCCTCACGTCATCACCTGGCACTTATCTTAGCGGGACCTGAACCGAGGCCAAGTCAATAAGTGGAGCCGCGGCGTATAAGCCACTGCGTATACAGTACAGCCGACAGATCTACTGGCAACGCGGATTCATTAGAGACACGCTAAGACCCCCATCTGTATCTCCACAGTTGCACTATGTTAATCTTTACAAAGTCACTCTCATTCTTATAATGGACTTTCTCAGATGCTGAGGAACACCAGGTCTCTCTTTAGGTTCTGTGTTTGTGTGCGAGGGCCCCGCGTCCAAAGAGGCAGTAGAGGAACATATGCCAGGCCATCTGCCTCCGATGGTAGGTCCCATTTTTGTTACCTATGAATAATACAGCAGCACAGTGAAGAATTTAAACACATGGGTATGTATGTGTGAGCACAAGGATAGGCGGGAACAAATGTATTTATTTTATGAAGACAAAAGCAAAAGGATGTGGATTTTCATGTTTTTTTTCTAAAATATATATTTATTTATTTTTCTCTCGAACCATAAGACTTTAAATTATAAGGGTGGAGATAATTCACATTTTTGTTATTGTTAATCACCTTCATTTCTTAGAAGTGATTGCCATAAACAGCTGGCTAATGTAATATTTAGCAAATATTACTCAAGTAATTGTGTTTTTGTTGGGAATGGAGGTCTGTGACGGAAATAAAATCTTGCTCACGGGGTCGATTCATGCCTTTTAAAGGGATTTATTGACAGTAAGAAAAGCAGAAAATATTACCAGACGCATCCTTTAAATTGTGATTATAAAATAAAACATCAACGCACAATATTTAATGTTGACACCCGTTCTCATTGAAATGAAATAAAAAAAAAATATCAAGGCTCTTTGCCTCAAAAACAAAAGGAAGGAGGTGTGAGTTTCTGAAATAAATTAAAACAAACCATTACTGCAGTGTTTCATATAGCGAAGCCCTCGGCATCCTGGAGCGCAGGGCAATGCATAAAGCACATGGAACCCGTCACTTTTTATTAAACACTACAGACATCGTTTCTGTCCCGTTGCCATGTGTTTCTCGAATCTTTTCAGGAAATGAATAAATATTTTGGCAGAAAGGATGACCCAAAAGTGAAAACATTGTCCTCCACAAGATGTTGACAACATGTTGACTGACAGATTTTTTTTCCCCCCTCCAAATTCGTGGATTTCTCTCTATTCACCCGCTGAGGCAAGTGTTGTGTATTTTGGAAAATATTTGGCCAGAAAACCTCAAACATTCCATTCAAGAAACGGCGGAGAAGTGACATCAGCCCCGAGCCGTCCCTCATGAGCTGGACCCGAACTACAGATGCCACCTGTAAATATCTAACATTTCCCCTGAGATTTAGAACTGAACTTATTTCTCTCCGAGACATTTTTTTTATGGAAACTTAAGCGGCAACAGAGCATGAAAAAACTGAAGCAAACATTGCTGGATGTGTTAAAGCAATTAAAATGACTCACCGCGGATCTCTGTTGGATCCACATCGACCATGTTGTCATGCCGAAGACTGTGGAGGAGAGAGAGAGAGAGAGACCAAGGGTTCAGCAAGATCACGTCCACCCAATAGCTGAACGTTCAGCTGAGGCCGCTGAAAAGATGTTATTGGAAACACAGAAACCTTTTCGTAGTTTCAATCACACTATCGGGTCAGAACTGATATGGAATCTCACAATCTGCATGAACAATAAGATCCACAAGTGTTTTATCAAAAAATTGCACGTATTAAAAAGCACATATCGGTGTTTGTGACTTTGTTGCTTACATTCTGCTACTTACTGTCCACAAAGCAAATAACGGTGTCGTCATCTATTGTCAAAGACATGGTTGTATAAATCCATGGGATTCTATAACGTGTCGTTCTGAAGTTTGTACATCAGCGAAAAGGATACCGCTGAAGAATGTTGGCTATATTTGACCGCTCCTGATTATATGTACATGCGATATGCAACAAAATATAAGGTTTACAGTATTTACTGTATCGACTCCGTTCAGACATGCAGGAGGACTCTGACATCAATGAAACTGTGGTTTATTCAAAAATATGAGGCGACACTGAAGAAAATAAACAAAAACACATTCATAGTGATGGATTATTTCACTCAAGTCATGCCTGGAAGTAGAGCTAGAGAGAGTGGAGGAATGTCACTACAGAAAGTAGAGAAATTATTGTTTTTTCAGTAACTGCAATAACAGAATAGACGCCACTAAGAGCAGAGGTAAACTTTTCACCCTGTGATTCTCTAACTGTGTGATGTACATTAACAGTGTCACTGAATGATGTCCATCGACCTGCAGGATGGATGCTGTGTGTGTGTGTGTGTGTGTGTGTGTGTGTGTGTGTGTGTGTGCCACAGCTCTGTTTGCGTCCCGGAGGCTCCAGCTGTGTTTCTTTCTGCTGAAATGAACTGCAAGTGGAGATGTCCTTGTGAAAAATAAAAAAAGATCGGGAACACAATGCTCAATGTGTGTGTTTCAGGGGAGTTTGGAGCAGTGTGTGTGTGTGTGTGTGTGTGTGTGGCCTGTTTGGATGTGAGAATGTGCTCCATGTGGAAAAATAATCCAGATGCCTTTTTTTTTTGTGAGCTTCAGACCACTAATGACAAAATGCCTCACAAGCAGCAATCGCACAATGTACACACGCCACGAAGCATTCAGTGAAAACGATCAGACATACATGTTAAAAGAATATTTGTGTCTGTACGGAAACGACCAGAGCAGAGGGGGAAACGCTGTATAAATGTGGATGTATACACCGTAGTGGCCGTTTCTTTTTCAGCTGCAGCCGGAGAGAGATGTTTATTTTCTCTTGGGTTTGGTGAAAACCAGCCTGTCCCCCTGATGCAAACGTCAGCGTGGGGTTTTCAGAGTGCAGCGGTGCTGTCTGTTATGTCTTCGGGCCGTTGCAGGCCTAATTCCGGTAATGCATTTGGGTTTGTTGCAGCCCGTGATAAAATGAATGCTTCATCATCCCTGAACCATAATGCCCCTGCAGCACATCTCATGTCGTTTGATTTCAATTTATTTGACTAATTTCACCGTCGCCCGGACACAAAAACAAATCGATGACATGACAGATTAAGCAATTTCAACAACCCACCTACGGCCTACTTAAACTGGAGCTTAAGTAGGCCGTAGGTTATTGGAACTGCTGCTAATTTCAAGCCATATGTTTAACAGATCAAATATAATTCATTAAGTGATCATTAATACATGCATTGTCATTTATTTTCTTCAGGCTGGGACAGATGTCAGTATGTAATGAGAGGAGGCATACAGTTATTTTTGTCCTGGGCTCATTGCTATCGATTAATAGCATTGTGCTCACTAAAGTAGCTGCTGTATCCGGGGAGCCACATCGCTACTGTGCAACACATGGATGGAGCAAGAAACACGAGACGACAAAGGATCCATATACGGCCATTTTATCCAAACCATCCAAAATGTTGGCAAGAAAAACTGTGTGCAAATACAGCAGGTCAAAGCAAGAAGTCGGTCTGTAATTAATATTTTCAGACCTAAGAGATTGTTTTAAACCCTTACAGTCGTCCTTCTGTTTAACAATTAACCAAGGTGATCAGAAGTGACTGATCTTAACTGGAACCACACGTTCCCGAGCCTCGGACGCATAACATGGTGTGTCTATGTAGCATTCTGGGGGCTGCACTGGGTCGGTCCAGTGGCAAACACGAGGGCTGTCTATCACACGGAGGTTAAATAAACCCTGAGGATATTTATGCCAAAGGCAACATGCAGAGCGGCTGTATAGCGTGGGGGAACATTTGGTTTAAAGGACGTTCTCCTGGCCAAGACACAGAGAGACAAATCATGAGGTTTCCACCATGCTGGACCTCTTTGTCCCTTCAAAGAGCCACTCAGTGGGTGGGGTCTGTGTGTGGGTGGGGTTGTGTGTACACAATGTTTGTGTTTTGAAGGCAGCGGTAGCACTAAATCTTTTCTGTTTGTTGCATCACAGAGGTTTAATGCACCATGATCTTGAATTTGGGCAGCAGTGGATGAAGGTTCGGTGGGCCTGAGAGAGCAGTCAGAGTTTTAATGCAGCAGAATAGAGTGAACAAACAATCCCTTTTGACTGAATTCCTGTTGTTTCGTTAGTTTCCGTTGCGTGATTGCGGTAACATACGAGTGTCAAGAGCAGAATCTTCTCCTAAAGTCACCGCAGGCCTGACCTTTCTCCGGAGCCAAGTGCTCTCCTGAGGGGCTTCGTGTTTGATGCATTACATGCAAGCACACAATTGTAAACTTCACTATAATGACCTCTCTACGTTTGCCAGGCGCCGCTGCCAGTCAAAATACTTCTCAAACACAGAGGCAGCTGGTGGGATCCTGATTTTCTGTCATTTGCAGGAATAAACATTTTAACCAATCAATACCAGAAAGTGACTTTTTCCCCCCCATCTGTGTGTTCGTGACCCAAACCACTTTTTTCCTGTTTAGAGAAGAAGGAAGGAAAGAGCAGGAAGGGTGTGGAAGAAGCAGAACGGACGGAGTGGGGAAGAAATTAGGAATTTCAAAACTTGGAAACTCAAAACAATCGCAGCAACGACCTGTGGCAGAAGGTGGGGGTTAAAAAAAAGAAAAAAAAGAAAGGATTTTAAGCAACAAAAGAGGTCTGTGTGGCGGGAGGGAGTCGATGGTTAGCGTGAGAGTGACCTTTCCCCGCAGGTGTTGAGATGTTTCTGCGGTCTTTGAGAAAATATCAGTCCACTCTCACCGCTCCTCCTCCTCCGTCTGCACTCCTGTGATCAACACCTCGCCTCGATATCTGCCAGAACGTTATCGCTAATGTTTGGCCTTATGAGCAGGCTCTGATGGATCTACTGTACTGTACACACACACACACACACACACACACGGGTACAAAACGGAGTTTGAAGTCGGTCTAACTTCCACCTAAAATGATGATTAAACGATTTGTTGAACACTTGAGGCAGTGGGACAGAACAGCACGTTTGATACAGATGATTTTGACCTTTAGTTTTCTACAATGTAGTTAAAACAGTAAAACACACATTTTGACTTTCTCTTGTGTTCATTAAAACTTCTGCAGGAATCACTTAGTGCCCATAATGAACTGACAAAATAACTGTGATGAAGACGGGTCAGTTATGAACAATTATGCATGAGTTATTTGGTCAGTGGAAGTGTTGTTTCCAGAAATCGATCAATTCATGTAGATTCTGTTTTTTGTAGTAGACGATATAAATCTGAAAAAAAAGTAGCTTTTTTTTGTAACTAAATCTTTGGTAAAGCCTCTAAAGTGGAACACAGTTTGACAGTGTTTGAGTCCAAGCCATTTAAATGTCTGTTTAGAGCTACACTTGTACTGCCCCCTTCAGGCCACCTGGAGTACTGAAGCTACTGTGCACATAATACCAACACATCATTTCAGATAGAAGCATAATATGTCAATCATGTGTTCTGCCCCCAAATGGCCAAAACATCTACTTATTTTATCCCACAGAAATATATATATATATATATATATATATATAAAAATAAAAAAAACTTTTAAGACTAAATAACTAGATTAAATGATTTCAAATGGAAATTGAATCACTTTGCATCCCAGCATCGAGTGATGTAATATTCTGACAAGTGACACATTCATGTACAAACTAGAAGTCCAGTGGTGGAAGAAGCACTCAAGAAAAAGTATTGTCAATATAGTAATAAAGTACCCAAACCCATCACTGCATTACATATTTTAAGTTATTATTAGAATTAGAGATGCATTAATGTGTACATAACTCATGTTGGCAGAGTACTTTTTTAATGATTTATACTGTATATTGCCTATATTAATCCAGAATACAACATAATTCATTAGTTGATTTATGTTAACTAATGTCAGATACTAAAGTAAAAAGTAGTCTTTGTGCAGTATTTGAGTAAATGTAGTTACATTCCACCACGCCCACGTCTGAGGACACGGTCCACGAGTTTAGCTTCCAGTCCTGACCACCTGCAGATCCGGCCCTCAGGTGACCACGACTCATTGTGGAGTTTCCTTCTGTGGAGATCCAGAGAAATGTGTGAGAGACCTGGCGTGACCTCGCATGACCTCAGAGCAGAGACACGGCGTGGAGCGAGCCTCCAAACCACAGCGTGAGTCCAACAGCAGTCGCAATAACTCTCTTCCCATCGACTTCACCACTCTTTATTCGTCTCTTTGAGGCGGTCGAAACAGCACAGGCTTTGAATAATAATCAGCTTCGGAAAAATAAATAAATACATATATCCATTTCAGTTAATATGTAAATAATCGGATGTAAACACATAAACAGCATCAAGATAAGATGTAAATTCCTCTCTCTTAGCAGCACAACCACGGTACTTTGTTCATCAGAGATTTCTTGTCAACTCACTTTGTTTACACACACACACACACACACACACACACACATCATGCAGCATCAAACATCAATGTAGTTTTAGTCTCCCGAAGGACTCACTGAGGCTGGAACCAAGACCCTCTTTACACACACCATCATGAACATGTTTTAGAAGACATCATATTGCACTATGAATAATCTCTCCAAGTGTCTGAACAAACTCGCTGCACTCTCAAATACACTACAAAAAATAAACTATTAAATTAAATTCACATCCAGAAATGAACTATACATCATCACTTGGCCCTCTCTCCTCCAAAGTGTTGGCACAGAGGTTATCTCAGCATGATGGAGGACTATCCGTGATAATATACATATATCTCAAAGCACATCTTTTTACAAGAAAACATTTTTTATCTCCACTCCCTCGACTGTCCTCGTTAATCAAACTAGTTGTTCTCGAAAGAACAAGCTACATGATGCTTTATAATATGACACACCCTGCTCAGCCTTAAAGGACAAGTTCAGACTTTTCATTGAGTTATTGGTTACTTTCAACGGCTGTATAGAAGGGGATAAGCAAACTGTCATGTCAATCCATTACTTGTCGAGGTATTTGATATCCACTCTGGAGCGGTGCACCAACAGACAGACCAACAGTGCCATCCCTAAAGCTGTTAGCATGGCAAAAAGATGTGAACGTATCCTTTAAGAACTTCAGCATTTAAATTGTCCACATTTTAGACTTCCATACGAGCATCATCATCATCGTTTAGTTCAACATTAATAACTGTGATTGTCATTTATACTTATATAACATCATATGCTACATTAACCAACACTAGAAGATGCACAGCAGCTCACAGCTGTACAGACGATATGCTTCCATAGCTGCTCCGTCACTGGATGCCAAAATCTGAATTTATCAAAATATTAAACATGTATTTAGGGACTATCATTAGGCAGCGGTGACGTTTTGGAAATAAACAGCATTATGGCATTTCCATCCACTTCTTTACACTTTACAAACTCGTGGGTAATCATCGACAAGCAAACAGTGCAGTTCTTCGCCCGCACAATTCATACACACGTATTTTCTTTATACATTGTCCAATGAGCTCCTTTATCCGCTTATTGGCAGTGATTGAGTTTTTAATCAGTCCGTCAGCCCCAGGTTGGGTATCCATTCCACCGGGATGAAACATGAAGGCATCAAAAAGAACAGGAGGTTGAACACGAGCACAACTGAACTCCACTGCTGTGGTCTTTGTCGCTTCGTCTCACTCGTCCAGGAAGTGAGACGTCGGGATGAAAATCAAATGAACCGCTGAGACGAAAGCAAACCGTTGTCTCTCCGGTTAAAGTACACAAGGCTGGTTGCAAGGCAGAGGCTGTGCTGAGGGTTTTATTTTGCGCAAGTTGATTAATGCATCACTTTATGAGGAGATGTTAAAGAAAACAAAATGAAATAAAAAAGAAGACAAACTGTGGGAAGAAAAATCAAATATGCAGACACAAACAGGGGTTTAGTTGTTTTTCTTGTCTTTTGATCGATGTTGTGTGGGCGCGTTGTCTACCGCCATCAACATGGTTTTCTACATAATATTAATCTTTTGTGTCATCAACCTCCACACACACAGAAGGATCCACTTTTCCCCACAAAGACAGACGGAAGTTACGCTCCTCAGGCTGCATCGTCTTGTGAGGACTGAAGATGTTGTACTAGAAAGCAGCCTGCAGGGCAGCGCAGTGAATAAGTACTGATGGATGAATATTTGGCTTAATTAAGGAGTTAGAAATTATGTTAATCTACTACGTTTGTCTTTACACTCGATCTTTTTTTACTTTCAGAAGTTCAGAACTTCCTCCGTGAGACCCTAGAGGGCGCTATCTCTGTTTCACTGACAAAATGACCCCTATATGATGATACGAAACTCATAAATGACATATGGCACCAATGAACCGAAAGACCTTGATAAGACAGAAATGCCTCGACATCTCTAACAGTACTGTATTTGAGTCAAATGCAAATATGTTCTACATGTCAATTTCTTGATTATTTCTGGAGGAATTTTCCATGCTGCATAATTCAAAAATAATCTACATAACTCAACTCTCATACTGGGATGGATATGATAAGCACCTGAAGAGACGACGCTGTTACCCACGCGGTTTTATTTCCCCGAAACAAAGGTGTCGGTGTGTTCAGATCTAATTTGGGACTCGTTATTCTTTGATGTCTCCTTAATGATCAGCAAGCTTTGATCTAACGCAAAAGACTGAGACTGACTGACTGCACACACACACACGCACGCACACACACACACACACACACACACACACACACACACACACACACACACACACACACACACACACACACACACACACACACACACACACACACACACACACACACACACACACACACACACACACACACACACACACACACAGGACTTGGGTTTGCTTACGTCCCCAATGAGCTGAGACCTCAGAGAATATTATGGGGCTCGCTCAACTCCAACTCCCGTGTCTGCCAGAAATCTGTGTGCAGGAACGCATCAGCCACATGTGTGTGTTCACATATGGATGTGCGTGCATGTCGCTAGCGTCCGACTCGGCCGTGTACATTTACATGACTGTGTGCGTGTGTGTGTGTGACCTACAGCTGTGATGTGGATCACTAGTATCCACTGCTGTGAATGAGGAGGATAAATCATCCAAGGTGCTCTCTGTCAGCCGTTTGATACCGAAGCCAAAATGCATGTGAAGAGAGTACTGAGTGGTCCCACGGCGGGGCCAAATTTGCCAGCATTCAGAACGGCTCGACCCCCAACCACCTGACATGAATGCAATCATTCAGCAAGAGCGCGGAACATCGGGTCTCCCGGGAGGGCTGGCCGTTTTTTTTTTTTCTCCTTCCAGATTTCAGAGCTGCTGCGTAGACCTTAGCCCACGCTGCCGATGCGTCAGCAGATAGACGTAGTGACAGTGACCTTCCTGAGAAACAATCAAGCATTGGCATGCAGTCTAATCAAGGGTAAGCCTCCTGAAAGAGCTATACGACGGAGTTGCTATGACTCATGGAAACAGACATGGTGGAATGAGAGAAAAGGTGAAAGGAAAAATGGCAACGAAAGGAATCGTGATTATTTTTGGTTCGGAGGGAGAGAGTGAAACGTATTCCCTGACATCCACTCTGCATGCTGCCTATGTGTTCTGTTGCCTTTGTGTTGATTCTGTCATCCGGTGTGTTTGCGTGAGCCTGTTGTCGAGGTGAGTGCGTCGCAGGCCCCAGCAGGGAGCGTTTAAATGCCGTGGATCACCTCCTCGCCTTTTTTTGTTGTTGTTGTTTGTTTGGGCTCTCCACTCGTCTTAGAACCTGGTGCTCTCATGTTTCAGCATGCGGATGTTGGTAAGCGTCCCGCTGCCCCTGTGGTGGTACCCGTAAGCCTGGCGCTGCCCCTCCAGTCACCGAGCGCTGCTGCCCGCCGACGACATGCTGCTGCTGGGACTGGAGCTGCCCGAGCCCCGGTCTTCAAACACACTGATCTCTAGCTGAGGACGTGGAGAACGTCAAGGATCATCATGAGTATTTAAATACAGAAAATACGGTCCCCGTGCACAGCGCTGGATCCTGTCGTATCCGAGCCGACTTTCAGAAAGTTCCTGTACTGCTTCACACTTCATTTCCCCTCCCAGAGTGTTGTCATGTTAACAGCTGATCTCAGATGAGGTGTACTTTTGAGATTTTCCTACTTGGAGAGAGTAGTAAAAAAAACACAAAAGAAGTCACTGTGTCTACTTTCCTCCCTCTGCGTCCCAGGTTTCCTCTCATTGGATATCGCTCATTTCCTGTCTCACACTCGTCTCCAAGGCGCTCTGAATACAATGACATCTTGTTTCCGTTTGAAAAGGGTTTTAGGAACAGGAACAAGTGAAGATCTCAATACCACTCACACTAGATTTGCCCACTCAAAGGGTGCTGAGTCGGATCTCAAAGTGATAGAAGTGAGACGCGTGCTATGCTCTTATTTTGGAGAATAAGGTCTCCAACTCGCCTCCACAAACAGAGGCTGTATTGTTTGGGGTTGTATTGACTGATAAGTGTTGGTAATAGTTTGGCCCTGTGACTTGGAGCTTGTTCTTTGAGTCAGGTCTGAGGAACTGTGCTGCGATCAGTCCGACTGACAATGAGAACACTTCTGAAAAACTATAAAATCACCTACATTTGAAAGGATTGTGAGAGTCACCCCATATCACCCCGTCGCCCTTTTCTAATCAGAGGACATTTGATGAAGAGTGCATGCTTTTAATTCAGCCCTGTCCTGCTTCAGATTTACTCCGGGGAAGGACAGTTGGCCAATGAACAGCCCCGCATCAGCAGCTGTAGTTTAAGTGCCTTGATGGTAATTCATAAGGAAGAGCAGCTATTTCTTATTAATTTATCCAGCCCAGATGTTTCTAGCAGTTCCAGTGATTCTCACGAGTGACCTTCCACTCACGAGGCCCCCAAACTACTGCCACATCATCTCAGTCGCTTATATACGTCCTCCATCCATTTGTTACGCACTTAAAACAGCGGATGAGCAAAGGATACAACCCTCATTCCTCTCTCTACGGGGTCTGTGAGCAGCAGACCTCTAGGAGCATAGATCTTCTCATTCTGCTCCTGGATGTAGCCTGATATCTTCTTCAGCACCTGGAGTAAAACAAGGGCAGGGCGGAGAGGGGTTACTAAAGGACGGAGGTACATTTTGACATAATCCAGATTTTATTAGAACAGTTTGAGGCATTAAAAACACGAGCAAGAACATACGATCAAGCAGAAAATAATCTCCACATCAGTAATGGGGGTCCATTACTTTCCAAAGTGCTCTGTGTAATAACCACCAAAAAGAGGCTAAACAAGAGCAGGGCTGCAGCAACGTTAATCTCCTCCGTGCTGCGTTGGGGTGGAAAAAATGAAAAATGGAAGAAACGAGTTTGCAGTTCTTCTGCGCATATTTCGCATACGGCATACGATCCCGACTCTCTCTCGAGTCATTGCCCGCCTTTATTTTTCCTGAACATTATAATCTAAACTCAAAGTAATTCCATTATGCTCTAAGTACGGTAGTTATTTTTATACATAGTTCCAAGCCCCTCATGTCAAGCAAAGCTGTATGAATTGAATTACTAAAATTGAGCTTTTTTTCTCTCGCTTTTTGAAGTTTTCCGTTTGGAAGCTTTAGCTCCTAATTCCAAAGATGGCTCTCTCAGGCTAAATGCTATGCCTTGGTTAACTGTCGGGGCAAATTGGAAAAAAAAACTCACTAAACGCGAGGTGGACAGTTTATTTGGATTGCATTGGCAATGGACTTTGCAGTTTTTACAAGTGAGTATTCCATCAAAAGTGCTAAAAATGAAACCCAGAGCAGCAGTGGAGTGAAGCTGATGTTATACATTCCCCTACGCTACAGCTACACTCCAGTTTGCCCCGAAGACAAGAGTGTTTATGAAAGCCTAAACACTGTGATGTCGTCCCATGATGCTGTTGATAGCAACCAAATGACTGCTGACTGATGCCCGGTGATGCTAAATGGACAGATATTAGCTAAAGTGGCTTCATTAAGGCGGTTTATTCAGCCTCCGCTTCGCCTCCGTGGACACCAACAATGCTGATGTGCCATGCCTCTCCTCAACTCTGCATAACCATGTCAATCAGCTCAACCACGCTCCACCGGGCCTCATGTACACAGACAGAGCTGTCACCACTCCAAGCCGCTGCAAACTTTAACATCTGCGTGTCCGTACTAAAACAACACATTTGTATCGTTACATGCTGTATACTCCAGTGTAGAGCAAAAGGAAACAGTAATCGTAGTTTCTCATCATTATAGTTAATTATTTAGATCTGGGAGCACAGTGACATTGTGGGAAATAAAAGTCTGTTGTTGGAGGAACATGATCGGTCAGACAATCATGCAAGTTGGAAACTGACGACACCTGAAAGTGTGGCTAACCGAGGGGCTTGTTTAAAACTTGTATGATTGTCAAACCACTACGATTATCCTCCCAACTATGCTGTATTGAGATGTAACACTCCTGCGTCTGACATATTGAGCATGACAGCCTCACTTCCTCTTTTGTAAGTTGACTAAAGGTCACCGCAGCACTCCGCCATGAGAGATTAAAACAATAGAAGGCTGAGCAACACACTGAGCAGCGCTGCTCTGGGATTTCAAAGGCCTGTTACAGCTGCAGGCACAGCTGCTCATATAGTGACCCCTGCTAGTGGAGACTAAACCACAGAGGAATACTTCTTAATGTCTCCCACTGGAGGAAGAGGAGGAAGGAGAAGAAGAAGGAAGAGGAGATGAAGAAGGAGGAGGAGACAAAGAAGAAGAAGAAAAAGAAGACTTTTCTAATGAAACGTCTGGAAACTGTTAGTGCTTTAAATCAATATTCATCTTGAATCGGTATCTCCACAGACATAATACAAACTGTATTATTTGTAATAAACTGTCATCAAAGAGAATGAAGCATCATAGAGAAGAATAAACGACATACAGAGCCCTGACTAATGGGGTTATTGCGGTCCAGGGAAAAGGCCAATCCTTTCACTGCTCGAGCTCTCAGGGCAGCTCAATCCACTTCAGTGCAACAATATGACAGTCAAGTACACAAGCTGTGCCGCTGTTATACTAGCATGTCTGTGACAGTCCTTCTGGGAAAAGCTTTGTGTGTGTGTGTGTGTGTGTGTGTGTGTGTGTGTATAGTGCCTATGAAGCAAAGGTGTCACAGTCTGTTTCACATGCATGCCGACAAGCGTTTTCTTCCTCCGCTAGAATGAAAGTTGTTTATGTCACCGAGTGCAACACAAAGGGAATTATGTGTGTGTGTACATATGTCTGAGTGATTTCCATGTGTGCAGGCACATTCTTGTGAATAATAGAAGAACAAAATGGGAGACGGAGGGCACGCATTTTGCATGAGGGCAGCTTTATGAATGCCTGTTTGCACATGTATCTGTTCTGACATGCTGGGAGCAATCAGTGTCCTTTGATAGGGTGAGATGTGAGCATCAAGGGGTTCCGGGTGCTCCAATGAATCTGCACACCGATCCACGCTCACTGGTGTGTGGCCTCTTTATCAGCACTCACACACACACCGGCTGCATCGACTTGGGTGGGTATATTTGATCATCGTCAGTCGTCATTCAGCCAAGATGATCAAGTTAAACGAGTAAATAAACAAGCCTCCTGCGGGGCCGATCGCATCTCGCCGTCTCAATGGAGCTCACCCAGCTGACAGGGAGATGAAAGGAGGCCGTCTGTGCAACGCTCCGCACGGCAACATGTCCTTCTGTGCTTCTTGGTCAAGCTCCCAGCACTGCTTTGATAAGGGAATGCTTATAAAACGCAACAAGCCTCAGAATGAATGTTGTGGTTGACAGAGATCGGAACAGAGAGGCGTGTTGGGACTTCATGCCACACCAGGCTCAACTAAAACACTGGCAGGTACCAGCACACGAGCTTCATTAAACTCCCCGCGTTCTGCCATTGTGTTATGTGCTCTTGTGCCGTCACATGTAGTGACAAGCTGCAACGCGGGCGGCGCGGAGGTTTAATCACCTGCCTTTTTTCCCGAGATGGGACGTCGTGGTTTTTTTTCGCTGAGGGTGAATGTCACGTCACAGCTGGCGTGCTGCGCCTTGCCCACCGGCGTACAGCTGTGCGCTTGAGAGCGGGTTTTGAAAAAGCCACAGTGCACGGACGTCTGAGGGGGAACGTTTGTGCGAGGAGAGATCGTATCTGCTGTTTCTTTGGCGCTGCTGTCCTGAGTCAGTGGGTGTAAATAACGACGTGTTCCGACCTCAGAGAGCCGTAGTGCTTCAGGACACACAGTTGAATGTGTTGTGTGTGTGAGAGCTGGCTTCCATAAAAAAAAATGCGTTTGATTGTCTTGATATCTTTAATATTTTAATATTGAAATTATAATGTTTATCATGGCAGCACAGTGGGCACACTGGAGGGCTCTCTGTGTGGAGTTTGCATGTTCTGCCAGGGCCTGTGTGGGTTTCTACCCGACGTTCCGGTTTTTCCCCTCTCATGCAGGATATTTATGGGGTAGGATTTGTAAATTGTGCTTGTGGGTGTGAAAGCTTGTTTGCCTAAAAGCAGAGGACAGACTCTATAGCCCCCTAGAAGGTCTACTCTAGCTGCGGAAAGAACAAATCGCTGAGTAACCATAACCAAAACAAGCTGTATATATATATATATTAAAAAAAAAAAGAATTCACCATTTTGCTTTTTTACCTTCTCATAGCGTGTCTCCATGCAGAGGAAGACAATATAAGCTGTTGCACAAGCCAGACATCCTTCCAGGTAAGACTGACCTCCAATTTTTTCGGCCTCCACATAATAAGTGTTCAGAGTCTTCACCGTCTCTTCGAGCAAGGTTCGCTCAATCTACACACACACACACACACACACACACACACACACACGCACACACATTCAGGTAGAGACATGAAGGCATGCACAAGCCATAAGGACTGTGAAAAGTGTTCTGGCATAACTGTGGGAGCAAGCTGTTCAGCTATAAAGCCGCCTGCCAAACATACCAGCTGCATTTGGCTCAACCCAAAGTACTCCTACTTTGTCAAACAATTTATCAACACACCACACTTTACACTATACAAGTACAAAAAGAAACTTGAGGCTAAAATGGAAAAATTACCTGAGTGTGACAGCAACGGGTAGTGGTTTTAGCATCTGACAGAGAAGATTTATATTAATAAAATAATAAATGTTTGTCTAACGGTCCCTTTTGCACTGACTCCCTCTGTGCTTCTCTCTGTGTTTCGGTCTGTGTGTGGACTTTCTGCTTCAGATGCTAATTGCTAGAAAAATCTACAATAACCCTACATAACCATTAATAATCATTCACAGATGCTAATACAGGTAGAAAAGAGCAAATAAACAGCACATTCTCTCCCGGTGCACAAAATAAGAAATGAAATAAAATCACGAGGGCTTCTTTGGAGTCACCTTTCCTCTGAATACACACAGAAGATGTTTTAAATAACAGGGTATTAGAGGTCATGCTGCAAATCCTTTTTTTTCCTCCAATTTGTGGTTGGAAAGGCTGAGTGCACTTAAACACGTTTAAGTTAATGCACAAGCCCGTAGCCGTCATTCACGTTCTGTCATTGTAGTAAATGAGTAAACATCTGTGTTGAAGGCTATGTGTTGTATTTCCGTTTACCTGGGTGTGTGTATTTGTGAGTGTGTGTTGTCTGTGCTCACCCTGTTGTCGAGCTCCGAGGGAAACTTGCTCTGGAAGCGGCAGACGGTCCCTTCGCTGTAGTCTCTCTGCACAAACACCTTTGTTACCAGTGATGCGCTGTGCCTCAGCTCCTGGAGGTTATGGAACTGAGCAACGGAGGAGAAGCACAAGTAAACATTTCCATACCAAAAATACCAGTCCGACCAAAATACATCTCAAATATGACCTGCTGGTGTTTTACCTGACAACACAGGTGCAACAGGGCGACATAGTGAGATTGCACCCCGTTGCCACGTCAACGGCAGCGCACGCATAGCTAGCCCTCGCGCTGCATTCCTCCAGCACCGAAAGGCTCAGTTGCAGTAATAACAAACACTTCCACAGCACTTTGGTGCTGAGTGGTGTTTTACACCCAAACAGCCGTTCCCCCGGAGAAGAACACAGCAGAAAGTGGGCCAGTGTAACTCGCTCCCCGCTGATCTAAATTACTCCCCTCAAGAGGATGGCAATTAGGGATACAGTAGGGGTGTAAAGGGAGGGAGAGAGAGAGATGAATAGAAAGAGAGGGTGAGAAACAGAATGAGACGCATGTTTTCATTTCAGAGTTTTAAATAATTGTGTAAAAACTCTTTATTTCAGAGAGTGTGTTGAATATTTGAATGGCTCTTGCCTAATTTGATTCAATGGATACTTTGAAGCCACTGCAGTGTTGTTATAATTGAAAGCAAGCGAGCCTGAGAGAGTCATTTCCAAATAAGCAGACCTAATACAGTGCGAGCCTTTCATCTCTGCACAGGGCATATCACTCACAACCGAGAATAGCATCCAAGATGCTATTTCTATCCGCAAAACGCCCAAATCACCTCACAAATCTTTCCGACTGCCAGAGCTTTAAACCCCCCCCCCCCCCCCTAACTTCAGGCCATCATGATGAACAACAAGTCACTCTATTAATAGGAGCAATTAATAGCACACGATTGAGAATCATTTACCCATGTTAGAATCTGCTGGCTGGGAGTTGGATTAATTAAGATTATACATTAAAGTAGAATGTAGATTATACTTTGTTTGTCACAGTGAGTATGCATGCATTAATGGATTGATGGATAAATAAGTAAGTCGATAAATGAAGAAAAAAGGAGAGGAAATATTGCACAAAGTCCACTTAAGACTAATGCACCAGCGCGGTGGCATTTCTGTGTTCTGAAGCCGGATGGTTGTGGGTATGAAGGACCTCCTGAGCCGTTCTGGCCTGCAGAGCAGTGAGAAGAGGATCCTGCTGCAGCTGCTTTTCTGGTCAGCCAGGAAGTCGTAAAGAGGGTGGCTGACATTGTTCAGGACGGCCTGGATCTTAGGCCGCGTACCCCAGGGTGTACAGACTGAGTGCCAAGCACCAAGCCAGCCTTTTTAACAGGCTGGTCCAGCCGCTTTGTGTTTTTGTAAGGCTGCCCTCCCCAGCAGACTGCAGCATAAAAGAGGACACTCACAACCACCGACTGATAGAACATGTGCAACATTTCTCTGCACACATCAAAGGCCCCGAGCCTCCGGAGGGAGAAGAGGCAGCTCTGCCCCGTACGGTAGACAGCGTATTATTTGGGGACCAGTCCAGCTTGTTATCCAGGTGCACACTGAAGGCTCTCATTAGTTCCCTGAACTCCCCTTTCCTGTCCATCTCAGGGGCATGAGATCTGCAGAGGTCCTGCAGTCAAAGTTTTAGCAGCTTGAAGGTTACTTGAGGTTAAACTTACTTACTTCTAAAAGATATTAGCAGTAAAAATCACTCAAGTATCCAATGTATATGGTTATTTTCATACTATGAGGTTAAAAGAAAAGAAGAGAAATTGAGGGGAGGAAAGAGACTGAAAGAAGGATGGAAAAAAAAGTAGGATGGAAGGAAAAGGAGATTAAAAGCATTATAGGAAAGACATGAGGAAGGAGGAAAGAAAGATTAAAAAAGTAAAGAAAGAAGAAAGGACACCGGCGTTTAAGTTGACAGGAGTCCAGTCCAGAGGCAGCAGTGTCACATGCGCCGCATTCAGGCCAGTGGGACATCACGGTGTGTTTGGGCTCGTTGTTGACTTACTGACCTCAGTCTTACATCTCCGTGCTACATGTAGCTCACAGCTGAGCAAAGCAGGCAGGAGTCATGTGTCTCTGTGGCAGCCAGTCAAACACCGAGTCCATTTATTTGTCCAAACACATGATGTCAGAGGGCATCGCTCCCACCATTCCCCTCATTTTAATGAACTTGGAAACCTGTGACTTTCCAGAGTTTAAACCCATTGGGTTGTGGCTAAAGGTCAAAATGGTGCGCCGGCCGAAGTCCTCCAACAGTTATGCTGCTGTGATATCAGAGACCTTCATAAAATATTTCTTACATCACGTGGTGTTGACGTTACTGGCGGAGCGGTCGTGTCTGTGTCCATTTCAGCCTTTAAGATAAATGTTTTCTGTTGGCAAAGTGCTGATGTTTACTTTCCTGCGTGGGAGATGAGGGTTCAAATCCAGTCTGTAACTGTGTCTAAATATAGTACACAAGCAGACAGCCATGTTATAATGTCATGCTGATCACACGGGACTCTATTAAGAAGCTCCGTCTGACTTCTGCTTCCACCCACACGCCGCTCACTTTGAGTTGGGTTCTTGTCTGCAAATGAGTGTAAATGAGTTAAAGGACGACGAGTGAAGAGACTCATTTCACGGAGAAATACTAAAAAACATCAAAATATACTAAGAGAAAAAATCAAACAGCAAAGAAGTATGTATTTCATATTTTATGAGAGGAAATAACCACTGACTGACTAGACAAGAACCAAAGAAGTAAAAAAATCACATGATGCATCAATGACCTGATGAAAGATGTGACTAAAATGAAATTACCACCACAAGATGTTTTCTTTGGCGTTGCCACTCTGTTATCGTCCCCCTTCATATCCTCTCCAGCCTGGATCTTGTGCTCTGTGTTACACTCGCCTTGACATGTTCCTCTAGTCGAGTCCTTCCGACTCAAGGAACACGTTGCAACAGCAGCAGTGAGCGAGGCCAGTGGGCAGACATGGCAAAGGGCGCGCATACAATTACAGCACGCGCGAGTAAATACGCTCAGTAAGACGTGTCATTCTTGTCCCAAAGCCTATTCAGCATTATTACTTTCTCCCTTTTAATCTCTTCATAATTATTTTTCTGCCATTGGAAGCAGCCGTTTCTCACGCTGTTGCTGCCAAGCGGGGCTAGCCAGAGGTCTGTAAATCACTGAGGTTTAGGCAGAGTTGACAAAAAAAAGTCACATTTCCATGACATTTAGGTGAAAGATCGGCGACTGTGAGGCCAAAGCTGGAAGAGGAAATCTCTTTTGGATAAAGGTGGGGAATTGCTTCAGTAGAGGGCTGAGCCTCTGCCAGCCTCCGAGATGATTATTGTGCTTTGACACGATATTCGTCAACAGTGGAATACCAGAGCCAGGGCTAGCCTACGGTCTGAGAGAGAGATCTGGCAGGAGTGGACTTAATGGATCCAGAGACCGTCCATGCAGCACAAACAGTCTGCAGCGTGAGTCGAATGTTACTCAGACAATTAATGTATTCGTTTGCTGACTTGGCATGCAATAAATATTATAGAGTAAGTACTGACATAATATGAGAGAGGGGGAGAAAGATGTGAGGGGCGGGGGGGGATAAACAAGGATAGGAAGTAAACGGTGCTTCTCATCTCTATCTCAAATCACCGGCAGTTACAAACTGCAGCAGCCTGTTCACATTTAATATGCCATAGATAATTGATGGGCCACGGCCATAAAACCAGTCCTGGGTGCACACGCTGGATGCGCTCGCGTAGATGTATGTGTGTGCATGTAATTGATGGGGCTTGGACAGGCATGCTGGCAGACCATCAGAGGAACTCATGGCCACTCTGCTAATGCCTTGCAGGCTCTGAAATAACTCACGAATACTGCCCACCGCACTGTCCACTGCACCTTCGCCTGCAGCACCATTAAGCTTGAACCGCAACACCACTCATACATTGGACGCTCAACACATATGAACACACAAACAGACAGAGATGTACACTCGCGCATGCACAATATTGTATGAGCGCAAGCTGACTCAAACTTGCAAACTAATGGCTGCCGGCTCTAGTGAGTTCATTATTATGATAACTAAGGCGGTTATGTCTTCAGCGCTATGGTGACATCACCAAGGACACAACAGGGTGGGGGTGGAGGGGGGCTGCTGGCCTGAGAGCTGCCATTACTGAGGCTAAAAATACACCAGCAAACACCGTGGGTGAGGTTTGGAGTAGTTGTGTCCTATGTGGCGCTGCCGGCAAAGTGCCATTTCGAGAGTTGCCAATCACGTCGACTACATTTATCACAAACAAATATAGAAAGCGTATTTTATTATGTGGCTCTTTAAAATGCAAGGACAAAGAGTCGTCAAGCCAATTTGAAAGTACGACAAAGGCAAAGACAGAGGGAGACTGTCCCTGTCCATGGTGCTGACTGCTATCATCATCATCATCATCATCAGCAGCAGCACTCTCATCAGGCTCCTCAGCTGGGAACCGACTGTCTCAATGACTTTGGTTTCTGTTACTAGACAACGCATAAAAAAAGAAAAGGAAAAAAGCAGTCTGTGGGGATTCCTGCCTGTAATGACACAGCTTATAAAGTGTGATGGAAGTAAGACGAGTATTTCCATGCGTGGAGGTAACGACGTGCCTCTCTCTCTGCTATTCTCCACATTCACGATAACCCAGCTCCAGTCAGCTGATTTAACTGAATAAAGATTCAACATTCAACGCGATAAAACCACAGAAATCGGAGGCGCGACGTGCAAAGACGTTCAGTTTACAAGAGTGCATTTCTCAACCTGCATTTAGAGAAAAAAAAAAAAAAAAAAAAGAAGAACAAACGGAGATAGCGAATTATTTTTGGGGTGTTTTGCTCATAAATCCGTAAAAAGAAAAGGGCAGCGGAAGAGCTCATACCTCTGTCGCCATATTGCAGTAAAGAGGGTGCAGGATCTGTCCCGTGCTGAAAACGACAACCGCTTGCTCGTGCTGAGTGGGACACCGCGAAGAGAGCTTTGGCAGGGAGACTGGAGGCACGAGCGCGCGTGCGTGACCGAGCGCGCACCCTGCGAGTGTTATCGCGGAATATGGACCTGGGGGGGAAATCATTTGAAATCATTATTCAAATTCAGCCCTCGAAGTCAGCCTTCTAAACGTAAATTAGTGATTTTTCAAGTATTTAGGATAATACATTTTTCTGGCATATTAATAATTTAATTGAGTATCAATAATTCAATTAAAGTGTCATTTCGGTTTTTATTTGCGACCAGTCTAAGCACAACAGCAACTCATATTTATTCACTGAAAAGCAAAATATTTAGTGCATCATCCATGAATTTGGAGCTTTATCATTATTATAACTTTTGTATCAAATTGCTATTGCAGCTCTATAAAAAGAAAACAGGAGCATACTGATGCCAATGACATCAAAAATATATATTAAAAATATACATTATTAATCACCAAAGAATGACAACGTGAGTCTCCAGGAAAATATCACAGTCGATCTATTCTTAAGCATTAATCAATAGTTTTCCTATTTAGACAATGCAGTGCAGCCAAACAGTAGTTTCCTTCTTCCTTTGGTTCTGGTGGAAAGTGGTGATGCTGCGGTGAATCACACTGGAGCCTGTATGTTTAATGCTCCTTTAGAAAGCTGCTCATATTAAACATTCATCGAGCCCACTTGGCTATTCTATAGTGCCACTTTCTTCCTTTCCAAAAACAGTAAATTCTTACAAGCAGTTGAATTTTTTACGAGGTTGACTTCAAATTCCTTAAAAAAAAAAGACAGCACAGAACGAAGCAGCCGCAGATAAAAGCTCACGTTTTTGTGCTTTTGACGCTCCCAAGGACACGGACATGTTTTGGATTTAGAGACCTGGGAGAAAAACAATGCGATCACTTTGATGAGGCTATTTTTGGGATAAAACTCTTGTCTTTTACTTGTTTGACATCACGAGTCATGATGTGCTTTAAATTTGTCGCTTTCTCTCTCACTACAATCCCCCCGAGGCGAGAGACGCTCACATGCACACACAAATATATCCACAAAGGCATGAAGGCATCCAACTCTTATGAATGGAAACCCAATCCAGAAATAAGATGGTAGAGCTTTAACAAAACGAGAATTATGCAGAACTAATATTATTTGCCAGGATCCCGCTGCTTGCTCCAGATTGCTTGAAAAGATGCGTATCTAATCACACGTTGGCACAGATCCGTTGGGGGTCTGTGTATTTATACTCACATTTACATGTTTTTGCATGTGTGTGTTTCCCTATTCGGCATTCTCTCGTGTGTTTTCTGCTCGAGGCTTTCAGTCACATAAGCACTAAGGGAGCTGTTCAGCATATAGATGTGCATAATGTGTAGAAAGAATAACTAAAAATATGGAGCAACCATACGAGGCTGTGATGCTCATTAAATACAAGAAAACTATTGGATTGATGTTGAACAGTAAGGCTTAGATGTATACTACTAGTGGGACCAAGACAAGTCAAACATTTAAATTGTCCTTTTCTTCGAAAAAACACCAATATGATTGTTTTCTGATCTGACCCCATATCAGCAGGACGACATCTTAGGTCAGTGCCTTCCAAACATGAATGAACCGGGCTGGAAACCCAAGTTTCCGGACCGCCTCCCTACAAGGTTTTGCAGAGGTACGATGTCTTGCTACATGCCTTTGCTCCTGTCAGAGTAATAACTCACACGGCCACTAGAGGTCCTGCCAGGTAAATGTAAACTTACCAACACAATACGAATTCTGCTGCTTTTCTTGGGAGGGCCGTCTCAACAAAGTGTTTACTGTGGGTTTGGTGAAGCTCACATAAATCTAAAGGGTTTATCAACGCTGCTAGCATGGCTAAGAAGGAGCTATATTACAGGCCAGTGGTTAAACAAAGGAGCGGCTGGGGTCTGTGGTCAAGTGGTAGTTTCAGCTAGTTGGTCTACGCGTGGGGCAGTTTGTCACAGATATTTAGATTTGGTCACAAGATTGACACAAATGTGTCTTTGGTTACACAGTATGTATGACTGAAACATGAAATATATTGGGTCTTGGTTTTGGGTTTCAAGTGGATATAAGCAGACTGGAGAAAATAACTGGGTTGCTACATTTCAAACTTCCATCATGGTGGAACATATGCATTCCTATTCATATTGAGAATGTAATGAAAGAAGACGCCTTCATATTACACCTCACCCTGGTCTTCCAGTGTGTGTGTGTGTGTGTGTGTGAATCTGCACTTCAGCAGAAAATAATAACTTTGCCACAGCCTTAAATTATCATAATGACCCATCGCACTGTACACACACACACACACACACACACACACACACACACACACACACACACACACACACACACACACACACACACACACACACACACACACACACACACACACACACACACACACACACACACACACACACACACACACACAAATATTGCCTTTTTCACCTTTCACTTCATGAAATATGTATTCTAGCAAAACATTCTTGGTTTCCCCTTCACTCCAAATACTGCCAGTTTCTATTTGAAGTTTGTGCTGTGAGACGTTGAAGACGGTGATACTGAACCTGCAATGAAAAGGAAAAGGGGAAAAAAAACTACAACTGCGGTTTCTCTGCTCTTATGTCCTCAGACTTTCAGGGTTAATGTAGCAATAAGTCAGAGTTAGTGTTGACTTCATATCATCACCTGGGTCTTGTCCTTACATTTCATAAAACATAATCATAACTTCTAAAATACTCAGAAATGTTATTGTGTGCAGGAAACGTATAAATAAACCCACATGTGCTAACATATGGGGCTATTATATTCCTGTCCATTGTCAGAATCAGTTTTGTTCTTCTATTTGTGAATGTGCAGAACAAGGGATTGCAGATATTCATGCTTTACAAGGAACAGAGTTTTTGGGGGGAGCTGGTGGTCACTCGCAGTCTGACACCGACAGTGAGTGAATGTATCTGCCTGTCCCTTAATGTATCTGCATGCATTTGTTCACTTGTGTGCATCAGAAAGTTGGAAATTAACGCACTGCGATCTTTGACCTTCCCCACGATAACACAAAAGTGTTTATTTGCGTGTTTGAGTATCGTCATGAAAACTCTCGTCTTCGTGTGTGTGACTGTGCCGTCCTGGAATGTCGACGTGTCCCTCTTCTTGGCAAATCAAACCAGAGCTGAAAAGGTTGGGAGGATATAGTGTTTCCTGGGAGGACTGCAGACGGTCGGAATGATCCTCTGATGGCGAGATCCAGAGCGCTGGAGCTGATTTGTTTACGTAATGCAGCTGGTATGTGTCCTCCAGTGTCATCAGCTTCTACGTTTGCATGCACATGCTACCTGTACAGTGGAGTGATGCATGAGATATGTGTTCATGCATACTGTGTTTTTTTCTTTCTATCTCCGAGTCATCTGGGCAGTGTGCCATAGTAAACACCCTCCTCCTATTGACTTAACCACACGTTGAGAATCTGTCTCACACACAAATACACAGATACCGTCAGCGGAGCACACTGAAAGAGATCTTGTTCTCTTCAAACATGACAGGAAATGAGAACTCTCTGACCAAAAAAATATATTAACTTGGAATCTTTAAAAGCAAATAAACATCTCCTCAAATGCCTTCCAACATTTCGAATACCAGAGTCGAACTAAAGCGAACTTCACAACTCATCAGCGAGGCTGCATTTTTCGACCCGTCTGCCACACATCCTCCATCTTTCATAAGTGCGGGGTCGGATCATTTGGAGTCTGTTTGTGAGCCTGTGTGGCCTGTCAACAGTTGGCCTGGCTCCTGCGAGGAATGTTGATCTGTCCCTCTCGCTGGCCCGTCGAATCGAGAGCTGAAGACTTTTCACTTCGGAGCCAGCGGACGTTCTCATATCTGATGTCAAACGCTGGCTGGATGAATGCTGCGTGCCGCCTGGGATACCGGTTTGCACAAGACACAAGGCAACTTCATCATCTCCATTCACACGTCATTACAGGATGAAACCTCGGAGAAGAAACGAGAGGAAGACGTTTGGGAGTCCGCTCATACCGACTGAAGAGCCACATTCACAGCTGCAAGGAACAGTGTTAGAAAGGAGTCGATCAAAGTGATGACTAGATGACAAGAAAGAATGAGGGTAGTTATAATGTATATGAAAGAGAAACAAGTGTAGGAAACCCACAGAGGCCAGAAAGACTGTAGTGTACGTAAGGTGAAACAGTGAGAATTTCCATACTTGATGTGGAATAACAGAAGAATTGGCCGCAGCCAAGCGAAGGCAGAGAGATAAACTGAACAGGCAGACTGTATGTTCCCTATTATGCCTTACATGCGCCAAAACACAATCAGAAGTGATGAAAAACTTCCTCTATGCAATAATCCACTCAAGATTTCACGGGTGCTCGCCAATAACAGTGGAAAAATGAAAATGATGCACTCAAAAGGGACAATCCCCAATGAGCTGTATGTTAATCCAGCTGTAAAGAAATATGTTTTTATTCCAAGCAGGGCTTAAAATAAAAATATTACGATGCAATTGCATAGGACAGCTGGAATGAAAGAGTGACGCCCTGGAGGCAAAACAGATCTTCCTCTAATAGATTTCAGATCAAGGGCGAGACATCAGCAAGATTTACTTCCTCTGGGCGTTCATAGACATTGGTTGAAAAAAGGAAGAAAACGGGGGAGAGAGCTAAAACAGAGAGACAGAAAGACAGAGAGGATGTGATTTGTGTGCACCAATCCCTTGTGAGCAGCAATATCGTTTATTAAAGCAGCTAATAACATCCACCAAATGAATTTCCCCTGCCAGTTTGAGGTACTTCGGAAGGAACTGACATTATGCAAATGTTGGAGTGATGCATAAAGTGGATTCCGAATGAAAATGATTTAAATGCTTTTGTTACGATCAACTATAAGCATGGAAATATTACCGTAGTGCTTGTTGCGCATTGCACCAGGAAGGCATGATTTATAAGCTTGGCATTCTCCCTTTAATAGTGACAAACGACGAGCAACGGTTATGACTCTTTTCTATTAGCGAGACGGACACGAGCGCTTCATCTTGTTGCAACTTTAAAAATGCCACCCATTGTATTCTCGCCATTAAAGTGATGGTTTGCAGTTTTGTCCACCGTCTTGCTGAATAACATTTCCTCACTGTGCGCTGTGGTGACAACTGTAGTCCTTCAGTGTGCCCACTGCCGGAGGGAAAGGGATGAGAGAAATGAGATGAGCCAACAGATTCCTGCCTAGATGCACACAGCTGCACTGCCATATAAAGACACATCCAGTTCTGTTTAAAGAGACACACAGAGAATGACTGCCCCTGATGAAATACACAGTCACACTGTTAACATGTGAGCCGTGGCTCATCAGCATTCAGTGCCTATCCAGCTTTAATCTGGAGGACAGCGAGGCTGGATTTGTGCTCTCACTATACGTTCCAATTTAACCATGACCTTGCTGCAGCTGCAGAGACGATAAGAGCGTTAGGAAACAGCTCTGTGAGACGGCAGACAGGTCTCTCAGCTCCTGCAGGTTTGAGATGGACACATGTGGAAAGGCTTTTATAGCAGAGAAAACATCCCAGCCTGCTCGCATAGCTTCCCCCTGAGCTAGTGGAACTCACAGCGCGCTCACATACGTACATCTGCTTTGTTGCCATGGTTTCGCTCACCTTAGCGCCTGCTACTGTCTTGTCAAAGAAAAAAAAAAAGGTCCTAAAAATAAAAGTTTAAAACAGTCATGGTTGTTCTCTCGACACTATTTTCAGCACCGTTAACTAAAATGTGTCTTCGCCGTCTCTGCTCGTGTCGCTGCTTGATCAGACGCCACACTGAAGTCCCTCTGAGCCAAGCCAGAGAGGTTACCGTGCATGAGTATTAAACAGCAGCCACAGGCTCACAGAAAAAATATTAATTGCTATCATGCCGTGATGTGATTTCATGCTTTGCTTGGGGGATTCTTAGCTAATAATGCTAATAATTTGTTCTAATGCAAATTGAGGATTCAGCTTAATTTGCTGCTTTTTTCTTTTGCATATTTGGCATCAGCTGAATTTTCTTGTTATTTACAAAAGCTGGACAATTTGAAGAAGCTGTTGTATTGAAATAAGTCAGGTTGGATCATACTACATTTCCGTGCAGTTTTCTGGATCAGAGGACCGAGATTGTAAATAGTTGGTTTTAGGTAACAAAAGGCATAATGTGGAAACATAGCCAAATGAAGTCAAGCTTGCTACGCTGTTACCGTATCAATATGAATCGTTTGCCTCATGACTTTGTTCTTTTAACAGATTAAAAGCATGTGTGAATCATTTTAATGGAGAAAACGGAGTTTCCATGAATGCTAAAATCTACCATTCTCTGTCTGCTGGAATTAACCCAGATGAGAGGAAATGAGTCAATTATGAAAACACACACACACACACACACACACACACACACACAGACACACACAAAGAAGTGTAAACATGTCAGGAAAAACAAGCCTTGTTCCAGTAACGAACAAAGATCTTCATCCTCTCAGGAGGCAGATGACACGGCATTAGTCTTCCCTGCCTGGAAAGAGGGATGGGGGGTGAGAGACAGGGAGAAAAAGAGAGAAGACTTTGTTCTTCTTACATAATAGGTGATTTTGAGAGTTTAGAGACTCCCATGTCCAGTCCACCTCGAATGGATCCCGGGGTGAGCAGAGGACGCAGAAACTGAACGTAAAAGAGTTCTCAGTTGGTTGATGACAGTCGTGGCTTTAAAGTGTTCCACGTACACACGAGCTCCTGTCCTGGTGTTGCCAGCGCACAGTGAGACGCCAGACACAAAAGCTTGACTTGTTAAACATACAGAATTTATGAGCTTTCAGGACTTTGCACAGTAAAGCCCTGTCAGTGATACTGACAGCAACGAGTGTGAAAGCTGTTGGATTGAGTGCTCTGTAATGTACTGGAGTGTAATGATACCACTACCAGCAGTCGTCCTACTGAGAGAAGAAAAATGAGCCCGTCAGGGGGAAAGAAAAGAAAGAGACACAAGGAGAAAAAATAAAAGAATCTGCCCTCAGAGTTCCTATGTGCTCTTTGGCTGTAGAGCTGCTTTTCACAGCCAAGTCTCTGCGCAGATTAAAATGCACTTATTCCATCAAACATCCAGCGAGGCAGCCTCGCCAATTATCTGGCTGTTGTTTATTTACAGGGCGGAAGGATCCAGCTCTTTTTACGAATTAGGACTGAAAGGACCCAACAGGAAACACCAGGTGTACAGCCGGTAGAACGGAAGACGCCGCTTTATTAGAGTCACGGTAATGTTCCTTTAACTAAATGAGCCTGCAGGTAATGAGGTTTCAGAGGACTAATGCACGTCTCCTACATTAAATCAGACAGTGGCATCGCTCTCACTCTGACCATATGAAAATGACTGTAATCAAAATTGAACGTGAGGGCTCGGGCCGCATTCCAAGTGTGCCTTGTTGTTGCCCAGAGCGAGAGGAGCATTTCAGGCTGTCGGGAAGCTTACGTCTTGCTGTGGCTGAAGCACATAACAGTGGTGGTGTATAGTAGAAGGTAGGATGAAGCCAGCCAGTTTCCTGCCTTCAGATGGCAGAGCAGATGGCCCATGTCCCCAGGGCTGATAATCGAGCCAAGTGTACAGTACATCAGGAGCACTCACTTCCTCATCAATTAGTGGTAGCAGGTAGGATACAGCACTGCTTAAATACAGTGCAAGGTGTTTTCTGATTCAAAAAACACACACAAAAAAAAAACACATGAGATAAGCCTACTGCTGTGTCTGTTTGTTTCATGAAAGCCCCAGATATGATAATTCAATTCTGGCAGGTTTAAGTAAATCCTTCCAGTCTATCAGAGGTATTAAGGTAATTTTGCATTGGAAGAAAGTCACATCTCAGATCCGTGGTCCTCCAAGCAGGACAGGTCAACCAGAGGCCAAAGATCAACTGTGTCCACTGCTCCCTCTAGTGGACATCCATAGTTAAAGGTAGAGCAATGAAAAATTGGCAAAAGGTGGTAGTGGAGGACAAGAGGAAACAAGAAATGCAAGTTGATCCCTTTTCCTTAAAGCAACGCTAATATTTAGAGCTATGGTTTATGTGTTTAAAATTGTTCAGATAAAGAGAAACTTAATCAGTGGTTGATTATCTGATACACAATATCTAGAATTCTTTGTCCATGCATCAGCGGAAGTCAGTGACATAAAAAGAGCTGAACTTGAGGCTAATAATGAAAATAACAGAGGAGCTCATATTACTCTATCATCTGGCCGAGATGCAGAAGGAACAAATTGTTTTTGTCTGTTTTGAATAAACTGCAATCTTGTGTGTCTTTGCCACAATGAATGCTTTAATGATTCAATATAAACATGCATTTTGAACAATTAAAGGGGAACAGCGTCTCGGTTCTGAGGGGAAACGGCAGAGTATTTGCCAAGGATACTGAAGTCACCGCATTTTTGTTACCTAACTTGTTCTGAAAGGAACCTGGGAGGGTAGATGTGGACCTTTGGTTATTTTGTATACCTGCACTATTTCAGAAAATGTGATGGAGAAAGCAACAGCTAAAGGGTGCATCTCATGTCCTCTTGTTTCCTTCACTTGCACCTTTTCCTCGCGTCGCTCCCACTGAGCATGCGTGGAGAGAGACTAGGCGAAGAGAGAAGAGACGAGGAAGTATGTTTGGATTGGAATGAGACGTCCTTTGCTCTGAAGTGTCACATGAAGCAACGGCTGTTTCTGATGACGGCGGCAGCTGATCACAGCTGGATCGGCTGTGAGTCGGCTTTAACAGCTGTGGAGGCTTTTGATGGCGTTTGTGTCGGCACATATGGCCGCTGTGCTAATGATACTGATCAAGGCACACAGTTATCACTGCCAGAGCAGCAGTGTTTTCTCTCTGTAGCCTGTTTCACAAGCACCTGTACATAAATAACAACATGCATTCTGTGTTATGTGTACTATGTCCTGCTAAGAGGCAGAGGTGGTGCTCAGAGAACAAACTACTGCTCAACGTCAGTAAAACCAACAAGCTGATTGTTGATTTAAGAAAGAAGGAGGTGAAGACACACACCAGTTTTAAGTTCATTGGAATCAGCGACATGGTCGTCACACATCTTCATCCTGGAGGAAAAAGCTGATAAACTGCTGGATTTCTTAACTAAAGAAGGCATCGTTCTTGTGCCACGTTCTTGTTAACTTTAAACACATTTAACTGGAAACAATGGAAACATTGCAAACTGGAATGAGATGTGCACAGCCCAGGACTGGAGGGCTCTACAGTGGGTAATTGAAACCAACCAGAACATCATTGATGCCATCTGAGCATGAGTTATATTGGTGATAAGAGGTGCAAGCAAAGAGCCCAAAGGGTATTAAAAGACAAAACCTACCCCAACCACAGCCTGTTCACCCTGCTACCGTCTGGCAAGAGATAGGGAAGTATCTGCTGCCGTACGACCAGACTTCAGAGCAGCTTCACTCTGGTTTGTATCAGATCAGTTCAAACTGCTGCAGCATCAATCAATAACTGATATCCCATAGGGGGGCGCTTGCGGCGGAAAAGGACTTCCATCTGTATCCTCGATTCTGGCGGCCCTCAGAGCAGAAATAAGAGCTTTGCGATGGCTTCCAGGATGGAGGACCAGATCAAGCAAGGACCGAGCAGTAATAAGAGACTTGGGATGCCTCCAAAGACTCACCCATCTCTCATCTAACAGGAATAAACAAAAGCATGAACTGGAGATGACATGCACAATAACAGCAGTTCCCGGCAACTGGCAGACTTTTAAAAATGAAATAATGAACTCTAGCTGCACCAGCGAATGCCAGGCCTCATTACAAACACACACAAGCTTGGGAGCACAAAGGAATGAATGAATAAAGTGCACACAGACACACTATTGCACAGATGAACAACCGCAAAGGCTCAACTACACAGGGTTTGTATTATCATAGATACTTGGAAGCAGCCACACAGAGCAGAACACTGCCCACTTCTTCCCAGAACTGCTAGCTACTTTATTTGAGCTCAATCAGAGGAGCTGAAGTGTGTGTGAGACAGGGCAGACAGAAGGACAGACATCCATTAACATAAACAGTCATTTCACTCATTTATCATAAAAACAACATCTACAGAGGCAAGAATAAGTTATTTCCCTCAACCACACGAAACATCAGTTCTCACAGAGAACATAAAGAAACATGATAAGAACGTAATCATGCAGAGGATTGGGTTCCTGCTTGTATCTCCGTCTTTCTCTCTCTGGAGGGCAGTTTACAGAGATATTCTTCTTCTCCTCTTTCTCCTCATGTGCTGCCTCTCCCTCTATCTCCCCCCATCATCTTGCTCTCTTTGCCAGACTGTTGCTTTGAAGTGCTCTGTGCTTTCCACACTCAGACAGCCTTCCTGCTCTGTGCTGAGCTCTGGCCCGGGTCTGACAAGGAAGGGCCAAAAGCAGAAATGCTGCTCAATCACAGAAACACATTTTAACATTCTTAGTTTGCCATATTAATCCTTTTTTTTTTCTTTCCTGGGGAAGCATCATTATAATGTTGTTCTTAGTGCTACGGTCTACCCATCGAGCTATACAGGGTGGCCCAGACCAGATCACAGAATCGCTTGGCTCAGGTACCTTTAATCAACCAGTCATTTTCCAAACTGTAAAAGCAAGCCCAGCTTATTTTTAAAGCCCACCTTAGCCTCAGGAAATTACACCTTCTCCTGACTCAAAGGAACATGAGCACTAACGGTCCTCCAAATGTCCCATTACCTCCCGACAGTGATGGAGACAAACTAGGGCACTCTTCAGCCATCAGCAGCGATCTATTTGACATTTTTTTGGGGGCGGGAGAGGGGAAGGGAAAGAGAGGTGAGACCACAGCAGGAGCGAGAGGTTGAGAGTAAAAGAGGAAGGGAGCTGTAGTGAGGAGGAGACAGATTTTTGCTATAATGTTTTGGCAGCACAGTGTCAAGCGTCCACATGTCAGAAAGAGATGGTTTGCATTTTATGGATAAGAGGGGCAGGATTATGCATACAAACTGTGGGATGGTTAGACTGTTGGAGCCAACACTGCGAGCATTTCATGTGGAAGTACAGACGCAGAGACCTTAATAAATTTGTCTGGGATCTTGCAGAATATGAAAAAAGAGGTTATTGAATGTGGTTCTGTAGCTGTGCAGGCATTCACATGCTGCCAAGACTCCACTTTAAAGTGAAGGAATGAGTTTTTATGGAGGCAAAAGCTCCAGCAGCGATGATAGATATAATCGATGAAGTTTTCCAGTCAGTTGTCAGAATAAAATCGTCGTGTTGGATTTGTGAAACTGTGAAATGAGCAAGAAAAGGAACTGAATCAATATTCAAATGTATTGCATGGTTTGGTTCCAAGTAGAGAAATATTAGCCTAGATTTATTAAGGTGTATATTTGGTTATGAACATGTGAAATCTGGTAAGGACAGGACAAAGTGGTTACTGTATGTTCATAGCTCCACAGTACCATGACTAATGTATATTATACCGTATCCAATGGAAACAATTAGTGCTATAAAAAAAGCCATGCATACAACATGACAGCAGTGTGGTACAGGAAGGGAGGAGTCTGTTTTCTGGAAATTATAACTGTCAAATGGCACAAAGTGTAACCAGACTGCAACAATAATCAGAAGAGCGACCCAGGAAACGGACGTGGAGACAGAGACAATCACAGAGGGACGGGGAGAGGGATGAAGGTGAAGGGAAGGATCACGGACTGCTTCAGAAAGAAAAAGGACCAAGAGAGTATCTGTCATCACCTGGAGTGGACCTGAATAAATGCAGGGAGGAGAACAGCTGTCTTGTGACTCAAAGCCCGTCCTCAAATCTGCTGTCACGAGAAGGAAACGTGTGCTGTCACTAAAAAAGAAAGAGAGAATGAGAGAAAACACCCCAAAGGATACAGCGTCTAATAGCTCTTCCTTGTAGTAGATGAAACTGAAACCATTCTCCATCTGGATGGATTTAGATTAATAACAATAAGCAGAGCGTTTAGCCTGCTAATCCAAAATGACACGGCAAAGAGAGACAGAGTGAGAGAGAGAAATTCTTAAAACTTTTGTCTGGGAAATGCCAACAGTGCCACAATAAAAGCTATATTGTAATTCATTCCAAAAACAGCTTATTTTGTATGATCTTTGGCACTTTAGAGAGTCTGTTTCTACTGTTGAAAAAACCCTGCAGCTGCTCAGGTCGTTTTCTCACCTCGCCGAGACAGGTCTGTTTGCAAGCAGGACTTCTGCAGCATATTCTCTACATCTACACACTATGTATGGACACAGTGGTGACTTTCTTGACTGTAGGCTGTACAGTACAGTGTGGGGGAGGTCATGTTAAATCAACGCACATATAGTTAATGCAGAAACATTTTCATGCATGCAAAAACGCAGACTTTCTGGCGAAGCTTAATTGTTCTCATTATGTGTTGGTGGTTATTCACTGTGTTCCAGACTTATTCAGGTCATGCAGATCAAAATGAGTGGGAGAAAGGAAAATATTAGTGTGTCTGTCTGACTATCTATGTAGTCTCGTCCGCTATGAGTCACAGGAGATAATATGGACCAAAATAAATAAAAAAGTTTAAAACATTTTTAACGTTTTTTTGAAGCAATAATTCCTAAACTGGTTCAAGAACTTAAAAAGACAGACCAGTGATCAGCCACATGGAATGCATGATAAAAATATCTTCTATGTGAAGATTAAGTTCGACAATTTGATCGATGAGACAATACTGTACCACAAACTGGACAGGAAGGTGTCATAATGCTGATAATGAGGTCTTTGGGATCATTGAAGTTGCGAACAGTACGTTGACAAATAATCAAAATAGAAATTTAGATCAATACATACAAAAATACAAATAAAATTTATATATATACAACAATGTATACAACAAACTATCAGTAAAGAAAAAGAAGCATCTCTATTGTGAATGAGAGGGGGCCCAAGATAGAGCCTTGTGGGACCCCACAGAATAGAGGTGCACAAGAGGAGGAGGTTGATGATTCTGAATTTACTCAAGACAGAGGGATCTAGAGAGCGCTTCTTTAAAAGGGGGTAAATGAAAATAAACGTTATATGTAGAATACATTTCCCTTGAAATAGCAGACATCTATACTGCCATCTGCTCATTCAACAATTTCACTTTCTACAATCTCAATGACTTTTCTTTTATATTTGGTAAGAAATTTAATGAAATTCTTGAGGATCAGAACAACAAAAAATACACAGAATTTTGAATAGTCTAAAAAAAAATAGACCTTTCTGCTGAATTCACAAAAAGATCATCTGAACAGCACAATAATGTTTCAGGTTCTTCTTGTTAGACATTTTTACACCTGTGAAATTGGTTGGGTTAGTGTAGATTACTTTGAATGGGACTTCAGTGAGCGGAGACGCAGGCACTGCCCTGGAGCCAGCCCAACACATGCCTGTCTAATGGCTGTGATATGTGAGTGGGACAGAGAGCGCTGCACACAGCACCTCATTGATGAAGACGGGAAGATTTTCCTCTGACCAGGCATGGAATAGCCAGGTGGTCTGCCCTTGACATTTTTCATCTGTGAAAATTGGTATGTGTGGGGTAAATGTGCATGAGAGAGAGAGAGCGAGAGTAAGTGAGAGAAGAGAGAGAGAGAGAGAGGAGAGAATTATGCTTTTCCTGTTCCAAAGTTTGTGTTGTCCAAAACTAGCATAGGTGTATGGTAACCACACTGGAAGAGGACAGATGAAGTGGTTTGGAACAGCGGCCTCGCTGCCAATGTGAGACTGCTGTTCTTCCATTAACACAGTACAGTAGCACGTCTGCCCACTGCATTAGTGAAAAGCACCATTGTACTTAACAATTAACTAGTTTGTTCTTAGCTTCATTTATCTGGGCAGAGTTTGTTCGAGACACATGGTCTTATGCAATATGTCACATTCTTTCAGTCATGCCCAGTTTTCACTTGTACTTCAGTCGTCTACTGCTGCTGGCCTCTAACAGATCCAATTATGTGCTTTGCTCAAGGACAGCGAAAATATACAGTCGGTACTATGGAAGAACATTAGTAATGGATTAATCCCAGTGGATAGCGCCCACTGTCTAAACAATTCACACTTTAAATGCTGAATAAAATATGAATATAAAATATAAATGCTCAGTCCACCTAAAGCTTCTGTCTGCCTGAAATAAAACTGACTTCAAAAAAAAAATTGAGCTTCACTTCCTTGTCATTTTGAACTTAAAAACCCCTGCGTTTTGTCACTGCATCCATAAAATTGATTACTGGAAGAATTTTTATTGCGATGGCGCCATAAAATAAAAGACCCTTTACGCTCTTGTTTTTAACTCGGTGTCAGAATTGTTCACAATGATAGATGTGGACGGTTCGTGAAAATAACCTTGTGACGGCTGTTCTGCAGATGACAAACTAGTCATAAAACAGCCAGGAAGTAAGTAGAAATATGCAGTTACACAATGTCACTGGCCTGGACAATGCTTCAGACAACATGGTGTTGTCACTGGAATACATCGCAATAAATACTTGGATAAGTGATGCTAAAGTTGAAGCCAAGCTGGTCAAAACCACATGAAACTAATATCAACCGTCAGCTTTGTTTCCTCAGATGCATTTCGATGGTGTCAACTGTCCCGGCTAATTTAAGAAAGAGCCCATCATGAACTCTGTGGATTAACAGGCTCCATGGTAGCACAGATGAGTCTACAAACCTCAGGACAATCAAATAAATCATACAAAAACATCTGTATTAAATTCCTGTTTAACTTTTGGTAGGCCAGTGAGTGGGAGACCTTTCTAAATGTTTTTAAAATAATGACCTCTGAGGGCTGACATTAACGCCAAGAAGCTTTTCTCCCATCAGCCAAAAATGTTATCATGCGATCTTTCACTGAGATATGGGAAAATCCTTCCCTGTTTGTCGAAACTCCTATCTCTCTATTTCTCAACAGAGGTGAGGTCTGATCCTTAACTGATGACCCCGGCTATTACGGAGATGGGCGAGCATGTGGAGACACACACACACACACACACACACACACACACGCACACACACACACACACGCAGACAGACACACACACACACACGCAGACAGACACAGAGATGAAGAGATAGTGTGAAGAAGAAAAATGGGCTCTCACTGTCCTCGCTGACATATTTGGGATTATATGTTGAAAGACAAACAGATGGATGGATAAACACACACACACACACACACACACACACACACACACACACACACACAGACATGCACACACAAACAGCAACAGATCAACTGGCAGGAAAGTGTTTAACAATGAAGCCACGGCTCATAAATCACAGCAGACTTTGCAGTAACGGCCTAAACACACAGCTCACTCACACTTGGGCTCGCATTACCAACCGTAACACTTGGACCGATACCAAAAGACTAAGAGCCGAGCTGCAAATACTCGGCTATACAGTAGCTCACGTACAGGTTGTGCGAGTCAAATGGACGGGGGTCAAAGAGGAACCTGGAGAGCTTCAAAACATCCTTTATTTAAATAAATCTGCGTTTCAAAAAGGCCCCACATTTATTTATTCTACATATCCAATTATGTGAATGTAGCTGGAATTGCTGGGTCTCAGCCTGACCTGAGGTTGCTTTGAGCATTTAAGTTTAGGTTAACTCCCCTCCGAAAAACTCTATGACTCTATTCCCTTCAAAAATAAATCCTACTTTAAACTGATCCCTTCCCATTTTCCTAAAAATATGCAGATCAAATAGTTAAAAAACGTCACCGGGGAAAGGTTACTATCAACTTTGTCCAGCTTGTAACGAATCAGTCAAAAAGAGTTTCCGTTTCTTGACAAGCAAAGTGGGCTAAATGTGCCACGACTGTGCTTTGTCGTCGGGACATCTGTAAAAAATAATTTTCTTCACGGGATGTACCCTTGTCGCCATTGTTCTTCTTGAACATTTTTCACCTTCTCCCCTGTTCTGCTCTCACATCTCATTTCCTGTCACACTAGCTGACTACGCACTTAAGTGCGTGCATCCGTCCACACGCCGACGAAATCGAGATCCCGGAGATCAAACATTCAACATATGCTGCTTGAAATGAGCTGACTGACGAGACTGAAGCTAACACTCTACATACCCCGTTGGAGGAGGTTTTTTTCTCCCCTCCCCTATGTAGAAATATTGAACTGGATATGCAAGCGTACTTACGCTCGCACACATGTACCAATTGTGTGAATTCTAGCACCGCGGTAGCAAGTTTTACCCAAAATGCTGACGAAAGCCATCATCTCTCTGGCCGTGTTACAATAACAGTCTGTTGGAGGTACGGTGTGCTGCTGCTTACGTACATGTGTGTCACACGATTCAGAGAGGGTCTCCCATCAGAGAAAGGTTTTTACTGGAAGCTGACTAGATATTGGCCACACACACACACACGCACACACACACACGAAAAAAAGGCCCTTTCTCCTCTCTGTCTCTTTACATTGGGTTCCATGACGGTGATCTGGTCAAAGCGCCTTTATAAAGACTCCAGTTGGCGGGAAGCTAAAGCCAGTCATAAGGGTTTAGGTTGACAGTGCAGAGGGGTGTGTGTGTGTGTGTGTGTGTGTGTGTGTGGCAGGCAGGAGGAGGAGAAATTGTCACATTGTCTGATTGTGTGACTAAGTGTACCTTCTGACCTCGTGTGTTAGCCCTGACGTCTGCAGCAGAAACACTGGAGCAAGAACAGAAGCAGGAGTGGAGATGGAAATAGACAGAGTAGAGTATCAAACACAAAAGAAACTTGAGGTGTCAAGACAAGAGGGTCAAAGTCAGGAGAGAGCAAACACTTGTCAGCACCTCTCTCCACCGCTGCCCACTGCGACAGGCATCTACGGGCTTTTTACGACGATGTGACTGTGTGGTGCTAAAGTCTTCCAACATCATTTCATCACATTTCAGCAACTACGTGCAATAGTCGCCGGTGACGAGGTCATTCCTGGCCTGAGGCTCCGCGAACAAGCCGAAGTGAGGCAGAAATCAGTCATACCGTATAAGCCTGATATTTCCTGGTGGCACCCAGGCTGCCAGTTTTGGTGCAAGTCTGTGACATTCTTGGAGGACTAAAGCGCACATCTGATTCATTTCATCCACTGCAGTCTGTGGACTGACTGACCCTTCTGTTTGCAAACATGCAGGATAAGGGCGGGCGGAAGGAGGGAGGGGGGGGGGGGGGGGGCAGATTACCCAACAAACCTTAATCACTCATGGATTGCTCACTATTCAATTCAATTTCAGAGCACAGATTTTGCAGATAATAAAGCTTGCTACAACTAGAACTAAACCAAACTGTAGTCAAACAGAAGGGTCTTGTTAACTGCACTTTGCAGATTATAAAATGCATGTGTTGCAGCCTGCAGCTAGCAGGTCACAGCTACAATCTCAGGGTGTTTGACAGAGATAGACAGGAAAAGAAAGTAGTCTTCTGTTAACTAATCCCTATTGTTGTGTTGCGAGGCTGGGAGGTGTGTGTGTGTGTGTGTGTGTGTGTGTGTGGTGAGGAGGTGGGGGTTTGCTCTTACTGCATGGATAAAGCCTGCTCCACATCTGGTACATTTTCTTGTTGTACACTGTAGTTACATAACATTGCATAGTCCACTCCGAGTTTTAAATCTAATCCACAATCTGCTCATTGCAAAGAGACGTTTCTTTGAAAAGTATCTGTAACTTTCTGCGTCTAAGTAAGGTTTCAATAAGCTACATAGTTATTTACTCCGACTTGTGTAAAAGAGCAGATTACTGAGTTTAAGGAAAATAGTAGGTCATATATTTACTAGTACAATGAAGTACACAAAAGGCTTTGTTTCCTCCTGAACTTTGCTGCAGTGTGTACAAGTCCAGTCGGAGGAAGACATGCAACAGTGCGGATGTGTCCTGTCGTTCACATCATCCCCTCCATCTTCTTGTGTGGTTTGGAATTCAAACTCCGCTTGCAGCATATCTGGGCGTCTGGCCACCTCACCCACACCCTCCAGCCTTTCCTCTTTAGAGTCTCCCTCACACTCACAGAACCCGCCTGTACCAATCACCACCATCTCTGACACACACACACACACACACACAGACACACACACACACACACACACACACACACACACACACGCACACACACACACACGCACACACACACACACACACACACACACACACACACACACACACACACACACACACACACACACACACATACACACACACAATTGCTGAGACACTCTTTTCAAAGCATGCTAAACCTTTAGGCCCAACAATACAAGCTGGACCTAATCTTATAGCCCTTGTCCAATCAGAAAGCCCGGAAACTGAAGAGTGGAATTGATTGGCCGGTGGCCACAGGGGCCAGTTAAGGGGAAGGAGAACAAGAGGAGACAACCATTGTTGATTGATTACCATGAAAGACACTTTTGTTACCGACTTGAAGGCAGTACACTGTGCCTGTATCAAGAGGAAACACTAGCGGTCTTAAAATAGGTCACCGCTGAACTAACGTGTATACAAAATACGTCACAGAGATAGTGAGGTGTGCACAATCTCACGAGCCCTCCGTGAAAGAGTAAGGTCCACAGATTATTAGCTGTGAGTAATATTGATTAGCCGTGGTGCAAAGGTTAGCGGGGTGTATTCTGTCTGTGAATAACCAAACAGAATGAAAGCGGGAGGCGAGTGATGGGAGAGAAGAGGTGAGGAAATGTAGTCAATGAGCGTTGGCTATAAACCAAGCGAACCAAAGCAGCTCTTTATATCCACTCAGCGATGCCTTTAGTGGTGATGACGACGACATTTTTAGGGGTGACTTCAGCTCACCGCCGTCTCATATTTCCACATTGCAGGTTATGAGAACCGAGAGAAGATTGAGCTTGTTTGTTCTGCCGGCAGTTTCTTTTTTTTTTTTGGATTCCCAGTAAAATCACTCCTCATTGTCTGCAATGCAGCAATAAGTCAACAGGGAAGGTCAGTTTCAAACAGGTTCATCTCCGTTCCGATGTAAAGCAATGATTCAAAGGAGTGGTAATCTTATTCACAATCGCTTTAGAAATAAGTGTCGTCCAGACACTGTAAAACTACACCCGTGCTCTGATAACCTGCAGGGTTTTATTGATGTGCCTGGTCGCCTGATATTGATCCACATATCTTATCTATTTGATTTCATTCTTATTAAATTAGATTTTCTGGACTGACTGCTGGTTCTGGAATTTTCTCTTCTACACTACAGGCGAAGAACAATACTGTCCCTGATTCTCATCCAAGTACACCTCCGACTGTTTGCAAAGCACACACACACACACACACACACACACACACACACACACACACACACACACACACACACACACACACACACACACACACACACACACACACACACACACACACACACACACACACACTCTCTTTCATAGTCTTTGTTTGTACTGCCACATACAGATAATAATAATAATCCAGAATCTCATGTGTTTTTACTTCATCTCAGTGTCAGCAGTATCCAGCCGCGGTATGATCCAAGATTGTCTTGACCATTTTTACTATATCCTGATTATGAAAATGTCAGCTGGCAAACCAGCACACAAACTCTTCACTATCATTTGCATGAACCGGCATTTCACATGAGGGACGAGCGTTAATGCGTGACAAAGGTCAAATGGAAGATGCAAGAACGCCTTCCATGTTATCCCACATCCTGCTCACACAGCTATATAGCCCTCGACTGGGACTGTAGACCTTGTAGGGATTTCGCTTGCCAAGGCGAAGGCCCTCACTGCATCAGTGGCAGCGATAGAAAGAGACGGAGCAGCGTGCCTCTATTCACGGCCAACACACACATTAGCATAGCTCCCATAGCGCGGGTAAACCACCTAGCCACCTGTAGCTGCACAACCCACACTCAGTAACCTTACTGCAGCTCTTTCCCACCCACTTCATTCACTTTCTTCTCCTGGATTTCTTGCATTCGTGTGTGTGTGTGTGTGTGTGTGTGTGTGTGTGTGTGTGTGTGTGAAACTACACTGTGGTGCCAGCAGAAGCCTGTTATGCCAGACTGTTTTGAGCTTATGAAGTGAGTCGGCTCAAATGGCAAGCAGACATAATTTGTCATGTGGAGTAATGTGCAGGGAGCTTGTTGAGCCTCTGATGATATGATAGATGTCAGAAAGTTTAGAAATGTATGAGAGGAAAAAAAACAAGCGTGCCCAAGAGGGTGACCGTGCTTGCTATGAGTGTTAGTGGGTGTGTTTCTGACCAAATAATCTTATATTAGTGAGATCAATATATTAAAAAAACAACAGTTGCCAGCAGTTTCTCCCTCTCTTTTTCTCCCTCATGTTAACTTGTTGTAGAGGAGGGGTTTCGTGGAGGACAGGGGGTAGGGGGAGTGTCCTGAAGGCCGGTGGGAGACGCCCACAGTGTTGTGATTGGCCGAGGCTGTTGTGAGTGAGTGTAGGGGAGGCCAGTAGGAAGGTAAGTGGTCTGGGAGCCTGCTAGGGGGCAGGCAGCCGCAGAGAGCAAGCTACCACTGCCTCTTAAAACCTAAGGTACTCCTCATTACAGCTACAGACTGATAGACAGAGAGCAAGGGGAGGGCTGGAGACAGTTTATTAGAGGGTAGGAGAGTGAGAAGTTGTGAACAGGGAAAGTTAGAAAATAAGCAGTCCTGTGCTCACCCTTTCCTTGACTGCTGCCTCCCCACTGCACTACCTGAGGCTCACATACACACACACACACACAGGGAGGTGTTCAGGGAGGCTTAAGAGTGCTGACTCTCCAGGGAAGAAGGGAATTAAACACATTGTTTTCAATCCACGGCGTCCATGCTCAGGACACAAAAAGGGATTACAGCTTGTACGCCTGCCCAACTTGTTCCTCTCTTCTCTCTGCGTTTTGTCTTCACTGAGTCACTTTGGAGACTTTGGATACAACCTTCTTGAATTGTCGGTCCGGGCTCAGAGAGGCATGGCACACGGACAAAAGAGCCCCAGGTGGGCATTAACCCAGGGCTCCTCCAGCCTGGCACTGGGCCTGTCGCTCTTTTCCCTCCTCCTCCTCCTCCTCACCGTCTCGGCCGCAGATGAGTACGACTACTACAGCTGGCAGTCAGACAACTTCCACAATGGCCGCTTCTACACCAAGCTGCCCCAGTGTGTGGACATTCCAGCGGACCTGCGCCTGTGCCACAATGTGGGCTACAAGAAGATGAGGCTGCCCAACCTCCTGGACCACGAGACCATGCCAGAGGTCAAGCAGCAGGCAGGCAGCTGGGTCCCCCTCCTGGCCAAACGGTGCCATGCCGACACCCAGGTCTTCCTGTGCTCGCTGTTTGCACCCGTGTGCCTGGACAGGCCCATCTATCCCTGCCGCTCGCTGTGTGAGGCCGTGAGGGACAGTTGTGCACCGGTGATGGAGACCTACGGCTTTCCGTGGCCAGAGATGCTGACCTGTGATAAGTTTCCCATTGATAACGACCTCTGCATCCCCATGCAGTTCACTGGGAACCATGCGACCCAGCCACCAGGTAGGGCAGCTATGTGCATATATATACGCCCACTCCGACACACACTCATATCATGTGCGCACACATACACAATAGTTTAAATAACTTTAATTTTAGTTTGCACCCTGAAGATGTTGAATTAGCTTCACTTAAGTTAACTTTGCAATCTTACAATACATTTTTTTTAAAATCGATTCTAGTTGAATAAATCAATAAAAAAAACTTTTCCTGTAGCTCATAAATATTCTGTCCAAAACATGGTTTATATTGTTCAAATCAGTTTGAGGTTTGATGTTATATAATGTAATGATGTGCTAAGTAACCATACCAATACACACATTACAAAATAAGTTAAATGGGTTAAATATTTGAATACTTGTCATAGAAAAAGATGAAATTGTGTTGTGCAGACACAAATCCAAAAGTAAACCAGCATAGTTTCTCTCTGCAGTGTAAATGCCAGGACTCCTGAAAACGGCCGTGAGCCTCATGTGGTTTCCCCGCACGGCAATGATGACAGATGAAAGTTTAAGTGAGAGACGATCCAGAGTCAGTGAGAGAGAGACGAGAGCAGGAAGAAGCTACAGGGGAAAGTTGTTGAGTATGTGGACAGTTCAGGACGGCTCCCCGCCATCTCCATACGCCTCAGGGAGGGACAGAGACAGACGTAGAGACAGAGAGACAGGAGACTGAGAGACTCCGACAGCCAGATCACTCACCAAGTTAAGATTAATGGACTGTGATGTTGAACACATCTTAACTGAAAAGGTGACACATACACACACACACACACACACCTTTATCAGCAGACATCCAGCAACAGCTAATCAATCAATCTTGCGACGAGGAGAATGTCTTATTTCAAAGTTGTCATGCATGCAACTCACAAGCTTGTCTGCAGAGTGTCAATAAATAAACAAATAAAAGTCGAGACGGATGAAATACGAAGGGGAAATGACTACTCTGGGGATTCTGGGGGGGAAAAAAGGAAAATATTATATCATTTTTCACAGTCGAGGAGTAAGGGAACAGACAGATGGGCGAGTAGTGTGCTGTGAATGGGAACTAAAGAGAGGGAAATAGAGGAAAAAGGTGTGCGCATATGTGTGTATGCACCGCGACTACTTAAGCAGCCTCTTCACAAAAGCAGTCAGTGCTGGGGGTTGGGGGGGGGGTTGAGTCTTTAGACGGTGGAGGGGGACAGTCCCCACTGTGTCCCAGTCTGCTAGGCCTTTTGTTGGGTCTGGCAGCCAGCAGGCCAATTAGCTAGAAGGCCAATTACTGAGCTCCCACTAATTAGTCGACATGACAGGACAAGAGCGGCGGGCAGAGAATGGAAATGGCGAAAAGATTGTCCCTGAGAGGAGCCGAACGGAGAGGAGTGAAAGGAGAGGGAAGCGGGAGAGTAAGGAGAGGCAGGCCGAGTGTAGAATAGGAGAAAAGCTGCTTCCTGCAGCACAAAAAGTGTCTGCCTCTCTGCTTTCAATAAGGACTCGAAGAAAAACGGTTTATTATTCTCATTAATCCACTTATTGCCTTTAACCATTTATCGCCATTCCTCATCTACTTTTTAGAAATGTTCCTGCGTGTTTTATTTCATTTGATATACACAGTACGTGCGTTTTCCTTAGCTTGATGCATTATGCTGATTTATCAAAGCACTCCAAATGAATGCCAGAAAATGCCAAAACATAATTTCAGTCCTGTCAATCATAACTTGTGTGACATATCTTCTCCTTTTATCAATAATATTTGCAGCATACTGATAAGTATTTAGATCGTTTCGGGATTCTCTGGTGAATTCATGCGGAGCTGACTTATTCCATTAGGGAAAATGGCTGTTCTGTTTTTGTGGGACGAGGATCAACTATGTGACACTTTGACTTTGCAGAGCCATAACTCATTCTCTTACATGCTCGCTGTGGAGGCGGCGGCTAAAACTTCATCTGTCACCTCCTCAAACAGGCGACTGTTTGTTGATCCTATCTAATCTAATAATGATCGGAGGTGGACTGGATTGCAGAGAGTGGTGTGAGATCAATGCACATGTGTGGAAGGGGTCTTTGCTGCTCAGCAAGTTTTATGCAGGGAAGCAGAAAAGGACTGAACATTTTGAAATAAGAAATCAAAAAATGTAATACTGGGGAAATTTAACAATTAGAGAGAGAGAGAGAGAGAGAGAGAGAGAGAGAGAGAGAGAGTATGTGTGTCAGAATGTGTGTGTGTGGGTGTGTGTGTCAGAGTGTGAGAGTTTGAAACTGAGAGTGAACCCATATCACTACTAGCCCGAAGGCTCAGTCACTGACATTTTGTTAAGAACCAGAGATTCTCAGATGTGCCGATGAGGCCATCCTGAGGACAAACTTTTGGCTCTGTAACACACACACACACACACACACACACACACACACACACACACACACACACACACACACACACACACACACACACACACACACACACACACACACACACACACACACAGCCATGCACGCACAGGCACGCGCACACATTCAGCAATAATAAAAAGGCATTTCAGCCCAGAAGCGAGTTCCCTGGGAACCTTCTGTGTCAAAGAACACGGATGATTCTCTTCACACAGGATCATACGAGGACTCTTGCGGTAATCCAGGTCAATCTCGGGGGAGTTGGATCAATCACAGCATTAAGCACTGCTCTCCCTGTCCGGGAAGCCCCGATGCTATCTGAGCCATTCTGCAATTACACGATATAGCACGGTTCGAGGGCTACTGTGGAAACTAACAGTACAGAGTCAGATTCACTTTCCACCTCTCTGTCATAGCGAAAACCGAGAGGAACCGAGTTCAGCTTGTGTGTGCGGATGATTTTTTGGCTTGTGTGTGTGTGTATAACGGAGGCCCATGGGGTGTGATTATGTGAAACACAAGTCTGTAGGTATTATGCCAGGGAAGACAAGCAAACCGCTGACAAAAGAGGGCCCAGGCATCCTGGGAGCGAAGAAGCTCAGTCTGTCTGGAAAAGCACATTAATGCCCATCATCTCCACCTCATTTAAGGATGCTACATTTAGCTGCTGTCAGCATCAGTGAATCAACAGGTATGATGGGCGTAGGTAGGATCCTGCACCATCTGTTTAAGTGCAAGGGGTAAACTCCGAAACTCAAATTGTACGTTTACACAGAAAAATGCTTTTCAGGACAATATGCACGTTGTCCCGGCGAAGTCGTTGAAATTGCATGGTGTGAAAGATATTGTCTGTCCTCGCCGTACTCATTGATGCGGCTAGTGTAAGTTACAACTGTGCTAAAGGAGACAGGCAGCACTGTCAGGTCCCCGGCAGCACAATGGGCGCTACTCATGTGGCCCTGGCCGCTATATGAAAGGGAAAATGTGATCCAATGCTCCGTGCATGGAAGACTGCCTCAGCCTTTTGAGAATGTATTTTCTCTTCTGTATAGGATTCCTGCAGACGCGAGGAGGGTCCCGTGTTTTAGGGGCCCCGGGGGCTGCCTGTGGGCCGTGTTTGAGTCCCGCTCCGTCTGTCCGCATGCCGCATTTAAACAGATGTTAGGGCGCTCCGACATAAATCACACGCTGCATTTCATCTCCGGCACGGTACCGTTTTATGTCATAAGTGTTGCTGCTCGTAACTTAAAGGGCCCAAATGAGGCATGAGATAGTGACCCGTACTTTAAATGGAACGTTCTTTTGCAAAAAGAAAAAAAAAAAAAGAAGTGGCTGCGTTGCTTGGAATGCAGGGGATGAGGCATAAAACACTGCCAATGATGGAATGATGATATTAATAGATCTGGTGATCTGTCGAGTGAAGATATGCACGTATGTGAAGGAGGGAGGGCTGTAAAACTGAGTTTAAGCTCATTTGTGAAATGATGCAATCATGAAATGTGATTTATAGTCATTGTGTTTTTTTGTTGAATTGTGTCGAAACCACTAAATTAAATAAATGCAAAGCAATTTCCTGCTGTACCAACTAATTAAAACAATAACTACGGTGATGTCATCATTGGAGATTACAGTGGACAAACATTCACATAGATGTAAAATGGGGTTTCTTTATGGGGCCTACAATTCCAAAAGTACGTCATTGTTCGACAAATTACATTTTTTAACTTTATCATTAACATTGAATGTTTTCTCAAGCGAGTTTAAGAGGTTTTTTTTCTACTACTGAGGATATTTTTGCATTATCGTTTTCATCAGGCTCTCATTCGGACAAAATACGTCAAACCAGGTTACGTGAAAGAGAGGAGGGGGGGCAAGAGACAAAAAAGATGCAGCGGGGGAGGGAGGCTGCAATGGAGTAAGTGATATTAACCTCTGAGCTATGACTCAGTGAAGCTGTTCAGTTAAATTACTGGACTCTTGCCGTACGTCATTTCCACTCTGGCTCGCTGTTTGAAGATTAACAGCAGGGCTTTCCAACGGACCACCTCCCTACTCGACCGACTCCCATCATCCTTTTCCTCTCACTCTCAATCATCAACTCCCACCCTCCTCATCGGCCAGCACAACAGCTCCGAGAGACAATATTATAACGTCAATGCGTCAATGTGAATGGAAACACTTAACTCAACAAGCCAGCACACAGATGGCAAAACGCAGCGCACAAGAGACACTCGAGGCCAAAGTCAACCCGAATTTGCACCATTCAAAAATTCAAAAAATTCCCTAAACTGCTTTGAGATGACATGGATTGCCTAATGTCAAAATATTAGCCGAGTGGAAATGCAGCAGTGATTCCCACCGGAGCCTAGCAGAGATTCCCCCGTCGGGGAGCAGGAACCGTGATGAGGGCCGTCGTCACCTAATTGATTTCTCAGTGAAATCCAAATGGCGGTTTTCGGGTCCAAACTCAACTAAGTTTCACGGAGGGGCTGCGTTCTCCTGACACATGCTCTGGCATGGATGTAACTGGGCCCTCTGCCAACATACCACCCCTGTGAAACCAGAATGAATTATCGTGGAGTCTGAATAAGATGTAACAGCTTCAAGGGAATCATTCAAAACAGACAAATCCAGAGTTTTTGGCCTCTCATGAGCTGTGTGTGTGTGTGTGTGTGTGTGTGTGTGTGTGTGTGTGTGTGTGTCCCAGTCTTCATGTCAGCACAAAACAATTAGGAGGCCTGACCCTGTAGGCCTCGCCGATCTCCTGTCTGTGAATGCATGGGAACCCTCAGAGGAGAAAAAACTGGCAGTTACTCCACAAGAACATGGTTCAGCTCCCGCCAACACACACACACACACACACACACACACACACACAAACTCGTACACACATACATACATGCACTCGGCGGTGGTTAGGGGGTTCACCTCCCCGCGACCCGAGTGGCGAAGCATGCTAAACTCTGACCCCTCTCATTATCTGCCCAGACGCTGAGGTTTGGGGCTGGGGTGATAACCTTTGAACCCTGACTTTTAACCCAGAGGCCTGGGCCGGCCTCTGATAGAATAATCATGTGTGTGTGTTTGTAAGTGTGAGTCGAGCAGGAAAACAGAAAGGAGGGGGGGGGGGGGGGGTTCTGGATATATTTGGGATATTGTGGTTAACGAATGACAGAAAAATGTAGCTACCCCCTAAAAGCAGACATCCCCGAAAAAGGCTGCTCTCCTCTCGGTGTGTATATGTGGTGTGGTGAAGATTTCTGCACCACATCCTCCTCTCCCTGACCAGTTCTAATATTATACCTTGTTCTACCGACTAGCCCAGGGCCCTGCTTCACGGATGAGCGGACTGATGTTAGATGTGTATTGCTACAACCAGCCCTTCGTGGATTACATGGAGTTTATGTGGTAATTGTCATAATAAAGTTTTTATATTGAAGAGCCTTTGGAGAAAATTGCAAGGCAGTAAGAAGCCTGTCTGAGTGTGTTTGTGTGTCTGAGAAGAGAGATTGAGGGATTTGAAAGCAAGTTTTGTAAGTGGCATAGACAGAAGAAGTGAGGAGCGATGTTTGATTAAATCCAAATTTCCATACTTTCCTGTAGAAACAAGCAAGATTTCGCAGTAAACAAACGGAGTGTAAGCCTGCAGGTCTCTCTAATGTTGCGTGGGTGCACAATAACAACAATCAACTGCCAAATCAAAGTTGGTGAGCCTAAACAGGCTTTTTACGCAAAGCAGGCATGACCATTTTGAGTTAAAAATAAACTGAATTTGTTGCTCCGGTTTCCCCTTCGCTGTTTCACAATGTGTGGCTGGTGTGTGGCCTAAGTGGCCGCCGCGTCTGTGCACTGAATCACTTTTCACTGAGTTCGTCCGACTCCCGTCGCAGCGTTTACCTTTCTATACAGTGGAGACCACGCCCGCACCACCAAAATATACAAGGGCCAGAATAAAAACATTTTGTCCGGTGTAATTGCAGGGCAAACATCAGTCGCCGTGCTGGACTGTGTATTCACTCCGCAGCAAATAGCCTCTGACAAGAGGAGGGGGGTGGGCTGCAAAGTGCCTGAAAAGTGCTCAGAGCTTAATGATTTCATACCGACGCGGCTTTTGGTTTTGCTGACTGCACTTGATTAACAATGACCTCAACTCAGCCGTTAGATATGAGCTAATCTGGCTTTAATAAAACCTTATGTAATGTGATTATGTGGAGTCGCTAACGATATATTTTCTGTCTTTTCTGTCCCGTCAGTGTCGAAGGTGTGCCCTCCGTGTGACAATGAGCTGAAGGCAGACAACATCATGGAACATTACTGCGCCAGCGACTTCGGTGAGTAACGCCCATTGATGAGTACAAGTATGCACGAGTTAGTGATATGTTAGTTTAAAGATCTCCCCCAAAACGACAGAATTTGAGAATAACTTGAAAGCACAATAATACATATTTCAGGAAATTTGAGAAAATGAAACTAAAAGCAGTAGGTTATGTTACAAGTCTAACTTGTCAAGTAGTCTATAATAATGATTTCCCATTGTGTAGAAAAGTAAGAGTACAGCAAAATAACTCTCATACACAAGCACAGGATTGTCAATAAAACCATCCATCAACATTAAAATGTATTACTGTAAAAAGAAACAAAAAAACAGAGTTTTAAATGGCTAAAATGACCTGAACACAATCACCAACGATATTTTAAGGGATCTTTGGTTGGTGGACATAAATATAATCATTTGGTTTTATGATTTTTTTCATTACATATTTATGTTTCAGTCTCCACCAATAAAACACATGTTCGTGTTTGTAGGAAATCGTAATGAGCACAGACATGAACAAGCAGAACACACTTTCATTTTGCACTTTTCCCCCTGTTAGCATGAGTCTTTTCTTCTCATAAATTGGTAAATTAATATAACAGCTTCGAGTCCCAGATGTCCATTCAATGCCATTTTCTAACCTTTCTACTTTCCAGCATTCCTGTTTCCCCACAGTAATGACCTGAACACGAAGCCAGAACATAATTATTCCATTATTTCTATCAAGGCGTTTTGGCCCATCATCGTACTCCACAGCAGCTGAATCACTGCATGCATGGACTATCGAGTTAATGATATTCTTCTCCCTATGTTCTCCGGTCATGAGATTCTAAGCAGTTAACTAGTCAGAACCTTGGGAGACTCACGGCTTGTGTTTCTGAACAGCTTCAGTGAGAAAAGTGTAACTGAAAATGAAATGTGGCCAGACTGTCTCCGCTGTCGTGTCCCACAGAGGAAATGTCTGCAGTCTAAAAAGACACCAAGTTTCGTAAAGTGTCTGGCAATCGCCCACGACTATGAAACGGCCTGAATATACAGAACACGACCCATTATAAATCATAAATTAATAAACGGCCCAACACATCACATCCAACAGAAACAACAAAATATGTCTTTGTGCACATACCTCACGCCCTGAGCCGCGGCCAAAAAAAAAAACGGAGGCTCATCACCCATAATGGATCATGACTCCACCGATATTTACACGTCTGATTCCTTTCAGCGCAACATATCTCAATCTTCCAACGTGAGCTTTCTTTGAGGGATTCTTCCTTTCATGAGAATGAAAGCGGATAGCGAGCCAGAAACGGACATTTTATTGGCTGTTTGCATGTGACTGGACGAGGATGAGTAGAGAAGTCGAGATAACCATGACGTATGGATCTGGAGATCAAGGCAGGAATGACTCGCCGGTGTTATTCTATAGGGCGATAGCTGATTACAAGCTTGATCTCACGCCTCACGAATGCGGTTACCTATTCATCTTCGGTACACTCTTGTGCTCGGGTGTTTTATTACGGTTTACTTTTGATGTCGGATCTCTCCACATTCTTTGCTGCACCGTCCTGCAGCCTCGCACATGTGACAAGAGTAGAGAAGAAAAGGGGAGGGAAGTGTGTTTGGCGAGGGCACGGACACAAAGCCTACACCTGGTCGGTAGGGGAGGTTGCTTTCTTTAGCTGGAAGAAACCATGTTTTTCCTCAAAATGACAGTTAACCAGTCTCCCCCCCACCTCTGCTCACAAATGAAAGTTAGTTTGCATAAAGACTTGGGCACCTACTACATCACTTACGCCTGAATATGAGTGGGCATTCAAAGCGAAAAGCAGGGTGGGAAATTATTTTATCCTTCCTATCTGTACTGGAACCCACACATACACATGAATGCACTCATTCACAAAACACACACACACACACACACGCTCAGGCACGCAAAAGCAGCGCAGAAACACACGCTTTCAGTGAGGGAGCTGGATGTAAATCAGGATGGGGATGAGAGGCAGCTCAACGCACACATTCCTTCTGGAACATGCTATCGCTTCGCATGTGCTGCATATACATATCAGAGTGTACCGAGGGATGTTTATACAGGCGAGCAGCGAAGTGGCGATCTTCCAGCGGGGCTTGGGTACATAGCGATGCTTCATACCAACGCCGCGCCTTCGCACGGCCCGTGATTAATTTCACCTGTCAAAATGTTCACCGAGAGAATTCCTTCTCGCCTCTCTCTCTCTCTCGGCGGTTCAATTTTTAATCTCTCGCGTTAGACTTATAAACACGGGGCTCGGCGGGAGACAAAAGTTAGCACTTCATTAAGTTGATAGACCGGACTTTGCTGTAACCGAAGGCAGAGTGTGCTAAACGCAGTTACAGAGGTACAGAGGTTATCTGTTCTGTTTTCTGTGTTGGACTGTAAGTGCAAGGTAAGCAGACTATTTCAAGAGAGGAGCATGCGATGTTAAAAAAGAGAGAACAAAAAAAAGAGCACTTAAGACTGACCTTGGACTTCAACTTCCTCAAGGCTTTACTTCAAAGCAAAAACATACAAGCCCAATATTTGACATGGTAAAATCTAAATAAGGAAGCACCAGACAGACATTGCAAATGTAATTATTAGGTGAGGCCTATATTCTAAAAAAGACTGTCTCAGTAACAAACATTCTGAATTCAGTTGTGGGTTAAAATGTTTAACCCGTAAACTTGAACGTGCATCAAAAGAGGTTGTAACTGCAAAAACATGTCCTCCCTTTTCAGTTATAGGTTTTCCTCAAGTCAGACACACAAACATGCACACAGGATGCAGTTTTTATACGCTGCAGGAGAGGTTAAATGATGATACCCAGGAGACGTGTAAAATAGCTGCCTCTTTGGCACAGCCCTGGGCTGGCTGCTGGTTTGCAGGAAGAAGAAATGTCACAGCTGTTCAAAGTAGAAAAGGAACAGGGGGGAATCAACGCGACACATTAACAGCTTCAGGGTGTAAATATCTGTTTAATAGAATAAAAATAAAGAGCAAAAATCTCTCTCCCTCTTCTCCCTCAGCCCTCAAGATGAAAATCAAGGAGGTGAAGAAGGAGAAGGGTGACCGGAAGCTGATTGCAGCACAAAAGAAGAAGAAGGTCTTGAAGCAGGGTGTGCTGAGGAAGAAGGACCTGAAGAAGCTGACCCTGTACATCAAGAACGGCGCCAACTGCCCGTGCGCCCAGCTGGACAGCCTGGGCTCCAACTTCCTCATCATGGGCCGCAAAGTGGACCAGCAGTTGCTGCTCATGTCCATTCACAAGTGGGACAAGAAGAGCAAGGAGCTCAAGTTCGCCGTCAAGTACATGAAATCTCACCAGTGTCCCACCTACCACACCGTCTTCCAGTGACGCGGCTCGCTCCCCACATTCCAACCCCGATCCACATAGATCCTAATTCTGCATCCCTGAACCCCAGATCCCTGCATAAAAATCTGTTACAAGCCCGCAACGTAGTCCGTCAAGGGGTTGCAGGGCAGCCAGGCTTTTATTTTTTCAGCTTTAACATGAATCAGGTTGTCAAGGGGGTCGTCCTGATGCTTGTAGGGGAAAAGGCTGCGCACTCTGCAGCCCCCTCCCAATAATAAAAGCAATAAAGACACCACAGATTTTACAACTAGAAAGAAAAACAGACTGTTTTGATCCGCCCTGCAATTTATAAGAAAATGTTCTGTACTTTCCTCTTCTGATATAGCAGCACAAATCACAAATCACTTGTACGATATCTCATCCATGGCAAGAAATGGGAACCTAAAGATTTGAGGCAACTATTGGAAGGAAAACATGTTTGCTAATGTAATGATGTATAGATATATGGGACGGGAGCTGAGTGGGAAAGGCAGGGTTTGTTTCAACGTAAAATGAGCTGCAAGAAATGATCCGCTACAGTACATGTGGGGCTGTGCAATGGGCCACACTGGCACAGGGCTTGCAGGTACAACAACGAAGCAGAGATATGTAGATGATCCACTTAAGTGTATGTTTCAATAATGTAAAAAGTAGGTAATTCAGATACTAGATGCTTAGAAAACTGGGCTTTTTTCTTGTATCCCTGCTGGGAAAGAAGACCGATGGGATGAGACGGACTGGCGGACTGGATGATGCTTCCACTGACTTTGTACAGCAATGTTTTTTTTGTTGGGGTTTTTTTTTTCGTGGCAGAAAGAGGGAAACTTGAATATTCTTTTTGCTTTTTCCAATTGGAGAGAGAAGGAGGTTTAAGGCAGAGAAGATATCTTCCGTAAAACAAGAGGAGAAAGAAAGAGAGAGAAAGAGACTCGGGACAGAACCAACAATGTTGGGTTGATAAGTCTCTGGTACTCGCTGTTTTATCACTCTTCAGATGTGTGTTTTGTACTTACATTTTTGAATTTGCTTCAGTTAAACTTCGTTTTGTATGAAAGCAGGAATCGTACATGCAGACATAACACCCGAAATCCACTGTTGCCGTATAGCAGTAAAAGATGAGAATTTAACTTTGACAATATTTTCTAATCAGTTAACCTGTAAGTAGTTCTGTTACTGAAATACATCTTTGTTTTACAAAAAAGGAAATTAATAAAATATATTTGAAATTTTTATAAAGAATATTTCTTTGAAAGGTGCCATTTCTTATTCGTTACGATCAAACACACAAAGTGCATACTCAGGCCATGACCTTCTGACTTTATCACGTGTTTGCCTGGGAGAACACATGAGTGCACACTTACACCCACTTAATTCAGTTCTCATTTGATTCCATACAGAGCTATGTACTCTCCAGGGTCAGTGTAATGCTTATTAGCTTGATTTTCCATTTAAAAAATATTAAAGTAATAGAAAGTGTTCTGCATTTTCATGTTTGACAGTTTCAATTTTTCTCACCGGCCACTTAGATGCAGTCAAGCTATGGCACGGATAGGAAATAACTTTTCAAGTTTTTTGTTAGTTTCCATTCGTCAATCCAACGGTCCAAACATGGACAAAGTTTACATTGATCTGATGAACAAGAAATTCAAGTTTGGACGATTTAATTTCCTTTGAAAATGTTGAAATTTTCCCAAAAAACACAAGGGTACATGAAGTACTGTGGGGGTGCACATGGCCACCTCTATTCCTTCTTTCAAAAGGAGGAAAAAAAAGAAAAAGAAAAAGAAAAAAAAAGTGAAACGTCATTTGAGCTCTGTGCATATGCCAAAATCTTCCAGATCCACACTGGGCACAGCCTTCCACAAAGTCTGGGCTACGAATGTAACAGTATTTAATGTTAAAGAGTAAAGGGGTGACGCAGACAGACAGCAGACTGCAATATAACTGACCAACTTTATCAAAACCACTCAGACCTTAATCACTCCAGACGCACACAACTAATTCGCTGCAATAAAACGATTTGGCATGTTTGTTCTCCAGAATACAAGATGGATCAACTGTGACACTGTAAAATGTTCATTGTTTTCCGCCCATATTCCCCGAAACGCGGAGCCTTTTGGAGACCGCTCGAAGCGTGAACGCCAGCAGAACGATGAGCCCTTTCCAGCTGATTGTGGAGATAGTGCACACATGACATAAACGAGGCGGGAAATGGGTAGACGCTGCCTTTATTGGAGACTTCAAAACCCCAACAAATTCTCTGGGAGCAATCAAACGTGGTAAGCACCGAGCTAGAAATTCAAAATTCCGTACAGGTGGAGAAGCCTTGGTTGTAAAGTGTTGACCAGAGAGTTGAAACAGCTCCGAGATCGTAGATTACATGCAGCTTAGAGGGAGCTAGAGGGAGCTTTCATAGATCAAGATGTGGTAAATCAGTGAAGTCAAAGTGGACGAAGACAAAAAAAATCATAAAAATGAGGGAAGATCAAACAGGAGATGAGGGAGAAACTTGGCTGAGTACCACAGACACCCATCAGCGCCTCCTGAAAGGTCACTTAGTGGAGTTAATAAGGGCCTGATGAGGGACCAGCACACACACACAAGACACACATCTTAGGGAAAAATATGACTACAAGCTCCCATTGTCTCACTTTCCTCCGTTGAGACGTCCACTTAAACAAGCACCAGTTCTATCAATCATACGTGCACTTTATAACACTGGTTGGTTCCAGAAAAGCAGTGCAAAAAGGGCATCACACACACGAGCACGGACACACACACACACTTTATTACAGTGCGCTGATAAGCAGCACCTTTTTACAGTTAAATAGTGGCCGCCTGTCTAACTCACCTGCACACACACACACAATCGCACAAAGACGCACACACACACAATCGCACAAAGACACACACACACACACACACACACACACACACACACACACAAATGCACAAAGACACACACACACACACATTTTCATCTTCACACATCATCATCGTTCATTTGAGGAGATGATGTTTTTCATTTTACTTTCCAGCATCCACCCAGTTAGGTTGGTGATTTTGTCCATTTTCCACAACTTCTTCTGATTAAACCCAGAGAAATGGGCGTGCGCGATCCACTTGCGACTCTTTTTTCGGATTTTAAGAAAATATTTTTCTAGTGTGATGAAGTTCATTTGGGACATGAGCTAATGATGCCTGAATGTGTGTACTGTTTTTTACACACATACAACACTGAATATGGTGGCTGTAAAACGCTCATCTCTTCCCTGTATTACAAGTCACAACGAAAAAACAACAAATATCCAGTGATCCAATATTCAAAATTAGATTTTGTAACTTAACCCCAGTTTTCAGGATGGGTGGAGATTCTGGAAGAAAGCCCTCACTTTTTGATTCTGGGCAACAGACAAAAAAAAAAAAAAAAAAGAAGCCCGACATTTACAGCTGATGTTTTGAACTTCATTGTCTTTGGACAGGCATTGTGCATTGGCAACTTATTACATTTTTCTTATTTATTTATTTTTTTTATCAAAAAACCCCAAATACTGAAAATGTAAGTTAATGTATATAAAACAAGTCAGATAAATGTTATTACTTTGAAAAGAGATGATGGATTTTTAAATCTTCTTTTAACTTAAACATTAATGCAGACACACACACACACACACACACACACACACACACACACACACACACACACACACACACACACACACACACACAGTATACACATGCTAATCAAATATGACTAGCATACCACAACAGAAAGAGACCATTATATAATGTTCTGGAGGACCTATTAGCTGCAGCGTGCCTCTCTCTACCCACCACACAAGGTGCCATTAAAACAGCATTAGACAGTAAGCCAACAACCTTCTCGTCTGAACCACGAGACCACCTGTCTACAGGAAGGGAGGACGGAGAGAATTGTACATTCATTTAGAAGAAGAGAGCAAGAAGAGGGTGGAAACTGCAGGACATGGACTGAAGGCCTGTACTGGCTCCGAGCCCTGGCCTGCCTTGCTCAGTAAAATTCAATAAAGATGTTGCATTTCATTTGTGTGTGTATATGTGTGTGTGTGTGTGTGTGTTTGCTGATGTGCATAAGTGTGCTTTCTAGACTCCCTTTAAAAAGGCCTAGAGCATGCCAGGGAATCATTTTCTCCCTATAATAAAGTCAAGAGAAACTTTCTACATGTGGTACACACACAGCGAGGCGGCCGCGTTCCATAACATTGCTTGCGAGCATAAAAGAAGAAAAAAAAAGCCAGTTTCAGCTATAGTGGAGTCATCTCTCCATAATGTTATCAGTCACGAGGAATGTGAATTATAATGAAGTAATGTCATTTATGAACCAGTGCGACGCAGCCATTCGAGGATGCACGTGGAATATGAAATCACTGCTTTTCAGATTCGGAGCTAATTTGCTGCTCTCTGGGACGCGCTCACATTAATGTGTCGGGATAAAATAACAAGATGTGAAATGAGGACCGAATGGGAGTAGATTATGCTAATTGCTCTTCCTTTCCTCCATGTTTTTCTGCCCCCCCAACCCCACGACAGGGAAATTGATCGAGGTCGGCCATTATTAAGGATGTTCCTGTAAAGCTCTGACAGAGGAACTGTAGGGATATCCCATGCTGACGTTTTGAGAGTGAGACAAATTGCAATCCAACGGTTTAAAACAACTCTGAGCAATCTGATTTACAACCCACCTCTCAGGTTGGTCGGAGGAATTCCTCTCTAATGGCTCTGGTCTGCATTGACACTTTTCTCGCCCATCGAACAAAGACACATTGAGTGTGAAAGGAGTAATACGTGAAATTGTAGCCTTTCCTCTTCTTGATGCTGATCAGTGTCCAACATCGACTCTGTGACACAATGACGCTGTGACAATGACATTCAGAGCCTGTCAGCTGGCCCGTTGCACCATGGTGATAAGGTTATATCCACACAATACACACACACACACCACACACACACAACAGCAGCATCCTGGGTAAAAGAGGGCAGGGGGACAGAAGAGGGAAAGAATGAGGGGGGAGAAGGGACTGGATAAGAAAACACCCAAGCTGCTCTCAAGGGACTCTGGCTCTCGGAAACAATCACATTGGCCTCTGTGTCTCCTCTGCAGTGGAAAATGAATAAATTAATAGGTGGAGTAGAAGGCCTCCCATGGGCAGGGTCCTGAAGCCATCTGTGAAGGCCATCAGTATGTCCCAAACCTGCTGTTTCCCTACTGAAGCAACATGTCAGTCTTGAGATTTACAACCGCCCGGGAAGCACACACGTATGCACACAGACGCACAAACGCACCGACGCCCTCACACACACACACACACACCCACCAACATCAAAGGACGGAGGTGGAGATGCTCATAGGTGCAGCCAAACACGCATCCACATGGATTTATACAGAGAGAGTGCCAGGATGCGAAGGCACAGACAAAACAAACACTGGCAAGAACACACGAGCGGAAACAAAAGTTCATAGTCTTGACACGCCCACGTGCACAAACAAGCTCCTGGCTGGCGCACAGATTTACACCCGTTTGGAAACACAAGCATCGGCCAATAAATAAATCAGTTTCCCTGGAGACCTGTTGACCCGCCTCGCTCTCTTTTTTTTTGTCACACACACACAACGGCACGGGTCAAGGTCGGGCAGGGATGAGCGGAGGGGTCACAGGGAAGTGAAAGTGCGTTGGTGTGTGTGGGCATGCCGGTTGATTAAATTGTGCACGGAGTCAAAGCCCTCCTCTGTGGCTGGGGGGTTTAGCAGCCTCCGTGTTGTGGCTGTCAGGTCGTGAACCTCGACCCCGTCAGACCCCAAGAGACAAGGCGGTCTCGTCAGGTGGGACACTGGCCACTCATTAGACGTAATCTCCCATCTCCTGCTTGTCAGTGCCTTTTCAAACCGATCAGGGAGGCTGTGTTTGGGTGGCATTCTGCTATTGTGAGGTGGAAATAGTCCCTGTTCCCTCGGTAGCTCTGCTATCAAGTGTCCTCTTTCTAGATGATTTAACTCAATGGGTTCTTAAAGATACACAGATCTACTGTTTAGAGTCTTAAATTAATTCTGATCTTGTGAATGTGTTGGTTAGATTTGGTGGAATCAGGGCCAATGGTGTATGCAGATTATGTAGTGAGAAAGTGTTGAAAATAATAGACTTCAGTCCCCTTAATAACTCTGGAACTATTGGCATTTCGTTTCTCAGTGTGTTGGATCTGGTCGGACCAACTGTGGAGAGAGGCTTGTGTAGTGGGACCCGGTCCAACACTTACCAAACCCAACATGTGCGCTGGCAAAAACTACTCAGCTCAGAGAGGAAGGCAGACGATGAGCTGGAAGAGAAGTCACTCTAAAAATGCAAATCAATGAAGAAAAAAAAAAGCCATGGAAATAAAAAAGTTTGTGCCTGATTTATAGACCGAGAATACACTGTTCAGTTGTCTGAGAACTATGCAAATGATTCATTTTAATTTGATGTGCCTGTCAGTAATCAATAGATCCACTAATTGTTTCAGTGCTATGCACCACTATGACAGAAAAGCTGGATTTACTTACACAAGTGTTCTCATTATATCCGGCCTTGTTGGGCATGTTTAAGCAGTCTTTTAAAGCTCTGCTTAAGCCTGTTTTGCCTTCTGCTCTGCACGTCTTGTTTCATTATCACTGACCCTATTGTGCACCTCAACACGTCTCTTCAGCCAGGATTCTTATAATAAATACCAGGATATCATCACATAGCCCCCGAGATGACAAAACGGGTATTTGTTCTATACCTTTAGAACTCGGGACCATGTAATTTTGCTTGGAAAATATAATGTTTTGCTTTTGGCACAGGATTTAAAATTATACTAATTTTCTCTTTCAAGTTGACAAAACAAGGGAAATGAGGTGTGTAATTATTTGGTGCAAGCAGAGCTCTATGTCTCCCGTGATAACACAGGATTGCTCCAAAATGTGTTTGGAATTTTGAATTTGTGAATGAAGCATTGAATCTTACAATATATCAGAACAACCTATCGTTTTTACAATAAATCCTACAGCGAAAAATATTCACTCAAATCTGCAATAACCCAATTCCTTAAATGTCTCCCGCTGGTATTTGTCCTCGGTGTGAATGCAGGCTGCACAAGCTTAATTATCTGATTCCTTTCCATGAGCAGATTTGCTCGTCCAAAAAACGGTTTGTACTTTTCCCCCACTGCCTAAAACAATAACCCCACCAAATGCAGCTCCAACGAGCCAGCTTCAGAGCAATCGTTCCTCGGCGTTTGAAGTGTTTATGGACATTAATGATCCAACATTTCAAAAGAGCAGCACATGTTTGGCATAGCGGAGCACTTGGGCAAGAGGAGAAAGCAACTTTCAATGGAAAATGTTTTGTAAGAAGTGTGGGATGTGAGGGTTGTGTGGTCTGGGTCGGGTGAGTACCCCTGGGATGTCAAAACATCAACTGTCCGACCGCAGAGACATCTAAGACATGCAATGAAAAACAGGTGTTTAAGTAAGAGTAAGAGCATTTTAGCTGCGAGTAAAGATGTCAGCAGTTTTTCAGTGCTTGTGTAAATACATTTGGGTATCCGAAGTGGCTCCCAACCCACAAACTGTGAAATGGGACTGCCTAGATCAGAATTCAACAAGCCATCAGGTTTGGCTCCCCTCCTATGTCACTTGCAGGCTCTTAAGAATATACCTCCTGAGTATCTCATCCCATGGCTTGACAACTACATTTAGAAACCCTCCCATTTTACTGCAGCACTACGGCTGCACATTTAATATACATCTAGATTTTGCCTTTCCACAACACGATCGCCTGTGTTATTCACATCTAAAAATGCCGGCACACTACAGCAGCAGCTTGTAAGAAACTTACGGCGCTAGTAATATACGGTATATTACTGGGTTTCCCTGTCAGCTTTCTGCTGAGAGTGGGCGTGTCTGCCCAAGGGAACCCACTCCGCAGGACAGGGATGGACATTCGGTGTGGGAAGATCCTCTCCCCGGTCCTGGCTCATCTCATTTCCTCCATGTGTGCAACGATTGGCCATAATCGTGCAGCCCTGCGCAGTCCTGGTTCTCCCATGCCTCCCTTCCCTCCAGCGGGCCCAGCAATATGGCCTGGGTCTCCAGCAGCGTGGTGTTGGCTCCCAGTTGGGAGCAGCAGAGCAGTGAGGCGAAGCTCTGCTCCTGGCAGGAGGGGGACCTCTGCTGCTCAGCGCAGAGTTTTCCAAATCTCGCCGGAGATCCGGCTGCAGGTCGAAGACGGATCTGGGTTTGTCCGCAGTGGGCTGGTCTCATCCAAGAGGCTTCTTCAGTTTTAAATGACTAGTGGAGAGTTTAGGTATTTAACCTCTCCCCTAACCTGCCTACGATAAAGCTTTCAAAGATCATCTTCCCACTTACCGATTCAAAATACAACAGATGAATCGGAATGAATATAAACCTTTGTAGACAGAAGGACAGAAAGTATGCAGATAGGTAAACAGACAAACCGAAGTTAACAGGGAAAACAGAGCTCTGTATTCCACCACAGATCTCTAGTGGCTGTCTAGCAGGACCAAGCCAGATGTAAATGATTTATGCTGCTTTCTTCTGTTCTCCACTCAGCTTACATGATTTTGGAAACTTAGGATCCTCTCGACCATGTACCAAATGAAGGAACTGAATCCTGTTAACTTTATGCAAGTGTTCCTCACATGTTCTGCATACAGGTCTCTGGCCGAGACGAGCACAAGGTCACCATTTTACTCTATAGTTGTCTCTGTCCAGATCTTTATTTACTTATTCTCTGCCCCTCTATGCATCACTATGTCTGCATCTGTGTCTCTATTTCAGGGACCGGGAGTTGAATGGATGACGGACAGAGAGCAGAGCGTTCTGGAGAAGGACATGCAGAGAGGACACAGGAACATGTTTTCACCACTCATCAGTCGGCCTTCATGAGGCCACTCTCAAACTATGTGAGAGCTGGAGCTTGTATTTCAAACATGCAAAAGTCACGCAACTTGGATGCAGCGCCGTTGCCAGGGTAACAGATATTGACATGTACTGTATATAAACAAAATGGGGTATTAAAGATAGAATACACAAACTGGGAGAAGGCTGGGAGGATACACCCCGACCTGTAGCTTTGTGGTGTCCAAGGTCCAAGCATGTCTAAACGATGACACCTTCATTTACAAAAGACATTTATTTATATGAGTTTCTTTGAGAAATTGTTTGAAAATCTGAGAACCACCAACTCACATGTGGTAAAAAACGCACAAGGTGAAACTAATATGGTGGAACAGACCCTCAGCATGTCCTCTCGTTTCATGTGTAGATACAGTGAGGGAAGTGCAGCTGAAAGCACTTATATCAATCATTTACTGCTGAAGTCATTGCTCTCTGGATTACTTAAACGACTTAAACGACGTGCAAAAAAGCACTGAAGTCGGCACATGGTGACAGAGTTAGTTTGGACCGTCAGGATCAAGAAACGCTTCTCAAGTCATACTGCAATCTCCCATTATGTTACGGGGCACCTAAATCACCATGCATCATTTTTTAACTAAAACCATGTTTTTGAATGTTCTGGTATCAACATATTGTCCCTTCAGGTGGGTCATGGTGAAGCTTAATGAGGAGCCAGGATTCATATGCAATGAAAGGATGAAGCCCTCAAGGCCAGGTACTGTATATGGATGCGTCTTCTCTTGACGACCGTGTCTCCTTTTGCTCCCCTTTAATACATATTTCATTACGCTACATGGTACAGATTTCTCTCCCCCTTCACTCACGGTGTCTACTCCACCCCTCCTCCTCCTCAGAGGGATGAAGTATTTGTTTAGACAGACTCAGTGAGATCACAGTCGCGGAGAGGGAGTCGGTGCGGCGATCCAAACCGCATAGTGGGACATTACACTGCTTTTTTAATTACACTGTACCACACAGTGTGCATTACTATGGATTCCAAACACGTCCCACGGCCTCTATTACATTGTGCTGTGGCTGCAGGGTTTTTTTTTTGCAGAACGGGAGCAGGTTTATTCATCATGTGGAGATACAGTTAATATGACAGAGGGAGCTCAAAGGGCAAACAACTTCCTACATAAAGAATGGGGAACTTTCCACTAAGTGGAATCCACGTGGTGCGTTAGCGAGAGCGCCAGAAGGTGCACTCAGCTGTATCGCCACATGTAAATTACATATCAACTCCGATTCCATATGTAGGTGCATGTTTATTTTTCAGAAAGAGAAACGGCCATGCCTTCAGATAGACCACCGTGCATCCTAGTGTTTTTTTAAAGGTCTTAAATCGTGTTATGAGCTCAAGGGATCATGGGATAAAACGTGATCAAGGGATCTTATTAAAAGCCATACGGACAGACTATATAATCCTCCTACTGCATGATGTATATGGATGAAGCTAGCTTCTGCTCCCCCCCCCCCCCCCCCCCCTTCTTTAGAACTGTAAAGAGGTCCTCCTGTGCAATGTTTTAAACTGATCCTTTGACAAAGGAAAGTCACGGAAAAGCGACAAATCCAGATTAAGAGCAATGAGTTAGCATTCCAGTGCTCAGTAGCTCACACACTCATGTTGTCTGCATGCTTGCAGTTACTTCACAGTAAAAGCCTCTCAGGCACTAGGAGTCTGAAGAAGCAGAAGCAAGGAGGACTTTTGTACTTTGAAGCATGATCAGATGAATGTTTGAGCTCGCCTGGTGTGTTGACTCATGACTTGCTTTTTGTGCTTCTTTTATTTTTTCCAGAAAAAAAATTGTCCCCCTACTACAATTAAATCTAGGGATGGTCTTCCTTTGACATATTATGACGTGTTATTTTAATAAGGTAATCTGCATTTTAGTTTGTGTTGGAAAATCAATCCAAATATGAATCATACAGTTGGGATGCTACTGTTGAGCTCCACGGTGGGGAAGAGCGCAGTCATCTTCTGGTCAGTGCAGTCGATATATGAGTGAGTGAGTGATGATGAAACCCTTGGTAGTTTTGACCTTCAGCTATCTGGCTCCTTCATCACACTCTACACAACCTCTGTCTCTGCCTGTCAACACCAGCGTATAAAGGATGAGGCATCACTGGTCAACAGCACACACAAAAACACATTTGCGGACACACACACATACACACACGCCATTACCTTACAAAGCGAGACGTGTTGGCTCGAGTATCAGAGGACTGAACCCACACTACCACCCCGACGCCTCAAACCCCGGCCTGTATTGTCACTTAAACCCCTGTTCCTGGAAGCACACCCTCCTCCTAACGGACATTCTAGCCTGCCACCTTTCATTCATCACCTCTGACCAGTAAGTCCTTGTTTACTCAGCACCCCGTGCCTTTGATGAGCTGTCCTTTGCTGGATGTGTCACCGGTGCTTCCCGGGGGACCAACCCTTTGACTGGAAGGCATGGCGTCAGGCTTTTTGATCCACGCCAACACTCACCGCTCAAATAATTATTCAGATGCAGTGACCTGATTCCTAGACATTTCACTGCCGTGAGAAACTTCATGGTGTATGCAAAGTTTTTTTGTTGCTGAATCACACGTTACCAGTTAATAAGATTTCACCGCATACTAAATGGCACAGTGGTGCAAGATTTTAAGTGTTGGATTCTCTTTTCCCATGAAAACCAATGTGGAATGTGTCATTAAATATCCATAAGAGGTCGGAAAGAGGAGAACTGATGATGAGACTCAATCCTTTGAGAAAATCCACAGCATGAGCCTTTGCAGAGTGTTATGATTGGTTAATTCATTTATGAACTTGTATCCTGAGGTCACAGTTTGCAGGAGGATGCCCCTCACCTTCCCTTCTCTAGCTGCCATTTCACTGACTGTAGACCTGCTGTCGATGTAGAGGGCCAACAAGCCAACAAACCAACAGCCTCCTGTGCCAAACCCATCACACAATGCTCAAACTGTGCTGCACTGGCTCATCCACAAATAGACAGATATAGACGGGAGTACATACATGTAGCATAAACACATACATGCATTTGTACACACCTGTGATTTAACCTCACGGTTACACTTGAAACACACAGGTTTGTCACTGATGATGGGTGTGTTTATCTGTGTTGACCAAGCGCCAACACGAAACAGTCCCCCAGTTCACAGCCAGCAGCTTGGCGGCTGCCTGATTTAATTTTTCAAAGGCTAAGAATAGACTATATACAGGTTTCCCCCCCATGCCAAAGCAAACATCAACACGTTTTCACAAATACAACAGTGGCTCTGAGAGTCAGTCAGGTTACTGGTGCCCCAGAAGAGGCCAGAGCATGCTGAATCACTTTTCTAGCGTCAAGTTAAGAGCTTCTTAAAGACAAATAAACAATATCGTCCGTTTCTTGGACTGCTTTGCTTTCTGAAGTGTAAAACGTAGTACAGCATGACAAAATTCAGCAGCAGCCTACTCCCACAAAGCAGCCCCGCCATAATGTGGCATGTAAATGTCTGATTTATTTAATCAGAGGGCAGCACATGTAACCGCCCGTGTTTTATTAGCCAAGCCAAATGTTTAAGGAGTACATTTCTTTCCATGGATAAAAAAAAGAACAGTATTTGAAAAGGAGAAGTATATATGTACCATAGAAAGCCTTAACGGTATAATCTGGGTCATGTCTTTGTCAAAGCAACTACAAGGGAGATGGATGTGTGTATTCAGTGAGACAGAGACAGAAATGGTTGCAATAAGTCATCCCGTCCCTCAGAAAATGATGGCTTTATTGGCCTGCTGTCAACGAGCAATGCCTTTGGAGAAGATACCGTATCAGCACGTGCATGTATATGTGTTTGTGATCGGTCATGGTCAATGACAAATAGCAATCAATTAGGGTGTGTGCCGGGTAAAGGTTCTTTCTCCTCGACAAGGTCAAAACATGAGGCAGATGTCAGAAATCATTAGAAAACAATTAAGTTTTTTAAAAAAATGAATGGTTAAACGATGATATGCTTCTAATTCTCTGAGATTTCTGGCTGAAATAGTGTATCAAAGCCTCCCATGTGGAGAAAGCATTTAAGCCTAACCTTGAGGAATAGCCTGCGCTGTGTCACCTCAGTGTGTGCATGCGTGAGTAAGAGCAGGGGCCTCTCAGAGCATGATAGGCTGATGATAGGCCGAGAAGAACAGCACTATGACTGATGAAAGCTGCTGCGGCGCTGAGGCAGACAGAGGGGTCAGTTTGTGGCCGGGTGGGCCACAGCACACGGGAGATAACGCTAATGACACTAGCTAGTTCACCGTTTAACACTTGCCTGCCCAACACGCCAATGATGACGGCGGCTGCTGAAATGAAAGTTGCACCAGACATAATTTAATTGAAAAAAAAATGCCCTTTTCTAAATCAGGATCTTACTGGGACTTCTGGTAGCAGACTTTGTACTTTTAAACTCCTAATAAATAAAACCTTTTGGTTTATTTAGTCATGAATATTTAATATTACTGTAAAATACGATTTTTAAAGTCTTCACCCTATGCCACTCTCTGACATGTTGTACACCCATTGAGTTGCTACGGGTCATGGAAAATATCAATAAATGGAATGCCAATCTGTGTGATCCAATACATCCCATGTGTTGAAAGGAGTGGCCGCCTGCAGGATGACATTAGTCATATCTATTGGGCCCCGGTGCTCACTAAAACAGTTTGATGGGCGTAGAAATGATGTGAACCATATGCCATATCGGTCACATCTTATTAAATGGGACATTTTGGATTGGTGTCCGAAGCGCCGCTTCCCACCGACTACCAGCAGCAATTAAAACGTGCTGTTAGATCTAAGAGTGGTAGACACTCGTAGAATATGATGCCAGAATTCAAACTGTTCTGATGGCTCGGGAGAGGTCCAACACAGTAATAAAGCTTAATATTTGCTCCTTTTTTCTTTTCTTTTTTTTTCATTTTGGCTACCTGTATAGCACTTGGTTTTAAAAGCGTGGCTAGTAAAATACTTATGAGGTACCAAATTAGTTGGATCTACAACCAGAAAATACTTCAAGTCTTAAAGCATGCAGCAGGACGGCTGAAACGAGGCTGTGACCGATGACGGCCGACTCCATCAACAAAGAACTTCAAAGGCCAGCCGAGTCTCTACTGTATAGCCTCGGGCAGACTACTCATCAATCTGGAGACAGCACCGAGGTGGTGCTATACATCCAGTAGATAGCATCATACATCAAACACACTCTGGAAATACTAGCCTGCTCTTCTAGCCGCTGCAGAAAGCGATCTGGTTTTCAGGCCACACACGGCCTCACATGGAAAACATACGCGTGGAATGCTTATACTACTAACAATTCTTTAACTGTGGACTTCCACGGTCAAAATCTGTGTTACGATCTCACGTCACAATCAACACGCCGGACCTACATGTCGGGTTTAAAGCCATTACAGGGTTCTACTGTCAAATAAGATGACAGCGGATCCCGCTTTACATTCCAGGGTCAAATGTGCACCCGGTGCTGCTGGACTGTGAGTAATATGTCAAACATTCAATACTCCCCCTATCTTGATGTGTGTGTTTTTCATCCAATCATTCCATTGCTGAATAGTTGGAGAGTGCGTTGGAAGGGAGTAAGTGCTCCACCCAAATAAAGTGGGCAAGAGGCACGGTGGTCGGTTCCACCTGATAAGAGCTGGTTGGCGATGATCTACCGTAACATTTCTGATGTTTTCAAAAATAGTGTGTGTGTGTGTGTGTGTGTGTGTGTGTGTGTGTGGCAGTGGGGCGCGGAGACATAAACATGATCGGTTATAGATAGAAGAGACACGGAGATGATTTGCGACACGGAGATGTACACTGTAACCGCACTTCAAACTCATTACTAAGTGAAATGCAGCCCGGCCATTACTGTCCATACAGAGAGCACTGTGTACAGTAGGTGACAGCGTACAGATACTCTGTTGATGCAGTATACACAGAGAGCAGACACATCCTGTATGTATTATGGAGGACATGGCACCAGCGAGCCCACACACACACACACACGCGCACGCACGCACACACGCACACGCACACGCACACACACACACACACACACACACACACACACACACACACACACACACACACACACACACACACACACTTCCTGCCTTCAGGCTGAAAGCGAAAGAAGCCACTGTGGTGAAATGCTGTAATTGCAGATCAACTATCCAAAACAAACACAAAAAACAGATGCAAACAAACAATGGAATATCTGATGCTGTCTTTGCAACGACTTTCTTGTGATAGTATTAAACCAGTCCACTGCTGCATTTGCAGAGATTTACTGTCGTAAAAGCAAGATGAGGGGTGAAAGAACTGCAGTCAATAACATCTTTGATCGCTGATAAGACTATTAGCAGAATTATGAAAGGTGCAATAGACTGAAGCAACAAGCAATGGAAAGAAATTGGGTAAAAAGTGTGGCGAAAGTAAGGAAGAAAGGGGGGGGGGGGGGGGACCAAACTGAGGAGAAGCAGGAGGGAGAAGGGCAACGTCTGAGTGTAGGAGACCCAGGAATGTTAATCCTCTTTGTATGTCTCCCAGCAATGATTAAACTTTTCTAATATCAGGCATGACAAGAAAAAAACAGGTCATATATGGGTCAGCTGTGGGAGAAGAGGAAAGAACAAGTGGTTAGGCTCACAGCAGCACGGCTTTAAAAATCACACATTGCAAAGCCACAAACAAGTCGCTGATATTGCCTGCAGGCCTTCATTTACAGCAACGGGACCCGAAAGCCTGCAGTGAGTTTGCATGTCTCGGGTCTAAAGTGGGTCAGCGGACATGCATATCTAAATGAAACCAAGCTACTGGTTATTCATTCACCACAATAGCCGGGGCCACGTGACATATGAAATACATCACGCCTGCTGCTACTGTGTGAAAATTGCCTGAGAAGCTGGCAGGCTGAGTGGAGGAGTCACAGAGAACCACTTAGCGGCTACGCTAGGCTAATCAGAGGTGAGAGGTCAGTGCCAAACCGTGTGTGCTTAACCCCTACGCTTCCTGGAAACTGTGCTCTCTGGAGGAGGATGAAGAGACAACGAGCGCACATTTTCCACAGCTCGGGAATCCCTGAGGCTCCGGGGACTGGATGGATCCCTCTTTTTCTCTTCATTTCTCCCCCCCTCCCAGTCTCTCTTTCCCCTGCTCTCACCACTTTCAATGAGGTGCATCATTACCAGCAGATTTAAAACACGGGGGCAGACGAGAAGCAATGCAGGGAAAGTGAGGGGGCACGGGGGTGTTTGTGTCTGTTACGCACCGGTGTCAGCAGGGAGACCGATTGGAGAAGTATTTCCTTGCCTGTCAGAGGAAAGGCCCTCTCACAGGAGGGCTCAGACACCATAAATCCTCTGTGATTCTTTCCATCCCCCCCCCCTCTCCCTCTCTCTCCCTGAGCCCAAATTCTAGTTGTAGTGTCGAAAACAATCCGATTCATAATTTCCCCCGAGTGGCTCTGTGAGTTAGCCCCTCACCTAGCTTAGCAGGCCTCACTTTCACATGGTCTCTATTCATCAGTGTCTGTGGTCACACTCTCTAAACCTGCAGTAACCTCCAAGCCTGTCCGGCACCCAGAGTAGACACGCTGGACAGTCTCCACCGATACTTCATTAAGCTCCAACGGTGCCATTTATGTCTGTTATTCTGTCATGTATTACTTAGTTAAGTATTATGTTCAAGTACTGTTTTATTGGGCCTTTATTGTGAAATACCATAGACACCCGTACACCCACTTAGGCTCTTTCACACGCTCTCCACTTGGCTCTATATATATTCTTCCCCCAAACGCAGCACAGCCCTGATCATTAACATTCTTACATTGAAGGGCAGTTTCATCACTCCAACCACACGGAGCAGCCGTTCCCTTTGAAGTCCCGTTATAGGCAGCGTTGCCTCGCGTGCTTACTGCGTGTCCATCTGCAGGATGTGCAACTACATCTGCACAAAGCAACCACACGCGTCTCATACCAAGCAGGACGAACGAGGATGAGAATAACTGGTTGAATCTGGTTGTTTGAGGGCTACTGTGTATCTGCTGCCCAGCAGAAGGATTTACACCTTCACCTCCAGTTCACTCATCGAGCCATGCTCTTCAGATTCTTCGCTGGTTGGGCATGAAGCCCTCCTGCAGCAGACATGATGTGCAAAAACTGTTCACACATATGGTCATATAAGATAAAAATATGATATGAAGTGTAAAAACTTTATCTAAAGAGATGCATGGGTGTCAGCCTGCCAATATTTGTTTATCCTGCACTTGACTGCCCTCTTCTGGTCTCAGTCCTTTTAAGTGAATTCTAAAGTATATGGTTTTAATTCGTTTTTCATTTCTATGCACAAAAGGAAGAATTCTGCATTTTGGTTATTCATTGTAATGCAAAACCACTTCTGTCATTTATTTTTACGGTTTACAGTGACGGGCAGTTGCAAATTGTGTACCGGTTTAGCCATTTTTGGGGTTTTGTTGATGAGGTGTCATGAGGATTTGAGTTTTATAGGGAATAAGTGAATTGGGTTGGTCAGGCTTAAAACTGCAGCCGGGTGGCTCCAAAAGGCTCTCAGCTCTTTAAGCTCAAACAGTTAGTGCTCTGACTGCAGAGACAAGGTCAGCCATTCACTGACACAACAGCTCATACAGATGTGGGCATCCAACAAATCCCACGTTTTCACTGTAGCCGTAGTGCACTGGTTGCTCTGCAGACCGGTGCTGTTGCTTGACTCCCGACAGGAAATGTTTTGGATTTTAAAATGTTTCTTTTTTTCTTCTTCGCTCTCTGCCATCAGAGGGCAGAGAGTTAACACAACTCAGCTGTAGGCTACAGTGCTTTGGAATACTTAAGTAGGAAGAAGCCAGTACAGCTGCTGCATTACACAGTGCACAGAAACATTTGGGGATGATGTAGGCTGGTAACCTATGTATGGCATTCATCACTGACGTTTTTGGTGTACATAAAAGGTCAGGTGCAATAAAAAAAAAGTGCTGGTCTTCTGCTTGTAGACTTATTGCCCTTCCAGGTTTCCCCCTTGTTTGACTCCTTCCCCTCTCAGGTGGCGGCAGAAGCAGAGAGGGTCCCATGCGTACGCTCATCTGTCCCTCGACACACATTCCCTAAACAAGCACTCTCCAAAACACTGCTGGTTGCCATGGCAGTGCTACTGGCCTGAGTAAATAAGGGGGAATAATGTCCTTAGAGGAAGGGAGTGTTGAATGTATTGGGGCAGTCGTTTGTGTGTTTGTGTGTGTGTGTGTGTGTGTGTGCCTTTGCCACTGTAATGCCTTCATGGGAGAGCTGCCTGGCAGAATCATTACTGTCTGTGCAAACACATACTGACATCTCAACTTGAGTCAGCCGTGCCACACACAAACACACACACACACACACACACACACACACACACACACACACACACACACACACACACACACACACACACACAAACATCTTTTGATTTTGACCATGGTGGTTAATTGGCATCAATGTTATGCAGATGCCCACCAGTGGCCGTTGTAGCTGCTCCACATGTGCTCATTATTCTAATTGCACATTTCCTCATGTTTGTTTACAGAGTGGCTACTTGTAGATCTGAACCACATCTACTGTCTTGGACTCTTTATCTTGTTTAGTCTGACACACGCATGCAAACACACAGGTAAAGCATGTTTAGTCTGGTTCATTATTTCCCCCCTTTAATTTCCTCTAAAAGCTACGTCACTTATAATAAAGGGAACTTGGAGCATCCAGTCGCCCCAAATAGAGGTTGTGAGTCAGCGTTAGGAACTGACTTGGCCTGATTACAATGCATGTAAAGAGAGACACACATGTCCATAGATAGTAACACACTGCTGGTCTGAGGCACCGGCACAGTTTCAAGGCAGTTTGTGGAATAATCATGAGTTTTAATCTCCTGGACACTTGGACACACATTTCCCTCTTGTTTTGTGTCGCTCAGCACGACTTTCAAACTAATGGATCTCACTTAATGTGATTAAGTTGTGTGTACACCACGAAAAAGGAACCAAACTGACTTTCCATTGGCACGGTTTTCGTGCTGAGCGACACGGGAAAAAAATAAATGGAAAATTCGGGTCCATGTACATAAATCACTGGATTTCAATTTGGTGATCATTTTCACAAAAAATTGGAACATGACCTAGGTATATCAATAGAAACCGAAGGAACATATCTGGAAAACACTTCATAAAGCATCTAAATCAGTGAAGAACAAAAATTATTGATAGCCTATAATTTAGTATAGAATACACTTCACCCCTGTTCAACTGCACAGGATGGGAGTATCGGAGCACACTTTGTTGGCACTGCAACCAAGATAAAGGCACCTTCGATCACGTGGTGTGGGCACGTACTAAAGTAAACGTCTCCTGAGAAAATGTTACACGATCCCTCGGAAAAGACTGTGACTGTGATCCAGCAATGTGCCTTTTCAATTACACGGCTGAAGAAATCTGGACCAAACAAAACAAACAGATTTTTAACAACTGGATGTGTGACAGCTAAATGACTGACAGCACGGACTAAAAGCATGTGGATCAGCTGAAAGAAGGACTGTGGCCTCAAACATTTCCTGGAGACGATCTCCATGAAGGGACCTGCAGCAAATCTTCCTGAAACTTATGATGAGGAACAACAATTATGACTACGGTCGTCCTGTACACTGTTCATATAATAACTTCACAAGAAGCACAGAAATAAAAGCTCCTTTTATTTATTACTTTATTTATTTAGTATATAATCTTGACCCACAGCTCACATAACTGCACATAATCCCTCTTTTATAAATGTTTTGTTTCAACTTTTTTATGAGGGTGAAGTAGCACAGCACACACGTTTACTCAAATATTTGTATCTATATTTGTGAAGTCCCTCATTAAGAAAAACCTCTACAGAAAATATCCCCACCGCTCTCGAGGTCAAGGTGTTCCTCACAAAGACGGACATTAAAGATGACTGACAGATCACCACTGGAGCAGCTAAGTGCCAATCAGACACAGATGAGCGACATGAACGGAGGAATGTAAGACTAAGTGGAAGTTTAGCATTCATTCTGGGACCTGCGGACCCTCCTGCTACCCCTCAAACCCCACTGGTTGCGTATCACACAGTCCGGCAGTAAATCTTACTGGGTGGGGTTTCTTGATTTATCCCTGTTTGAGTTGGCACAGCTCTACGTGCATATATGTGGACGCACACGCACCTTATATTTATGCGTGCATGTGTGAGTGCATGTGTGAGTGCAGTATGGTGCGTTTGTGTGGTTCATGAGCGTACTCATATGCGCACTCGCGGCTTTGTTATTGCATAAATAAACCAATGATTAAGGGAACGCAGCGCTGCGGATGAAAATAAAAATGTCTCCGGTCTTTTAGGGATTTAGTTAATTTGTGATGTTGCAGTATAAAAGCATTCTGCCGAATGCTAAGGTTTCATCTGAAATAATCTTTGATTCAGTTTGTCCTACATTTAAAACTCTTAATATAAGGTCTCTTAATCCTCCCCCAATTATCTTAAGTCCCAGGTCTTATGCCAGCTGCCTTTAAACGAAGATGAATATCGTGTAATTTAAAAATGTCAACTTCGTCAAAGTACAGGAATGATGATAAAGAACACCTTTAAGAGATTTAGGAGACGTTTGCAGCACATGTGAGTTGCCTGTACAGTTTTCTCTCCATTTAAAACATACAAATGACAACAGAGAGAAAAGCCCAGAGAGGAAGTTAAGTTGTTCCTTGGTTACCACTTGGTAGCTTCAAAACAATCCATAAAACACACCTCGGTGCACTTAACAGACACATAAAGCATGGCTGGAACACCCATCGGACCAATTCACTTGCATGGCAGAACCACCCATTGCATCATCAAAAAGCAATGACAGCCTGGTCTATCTAAATCATACATGCCCAGCCCTCACTTCTGGCCGAGTGGGGCCCCCAGGCAGGCAATAGCCAAGTCCAGTTGGCCCTCCATTACATACCTAATCATCCAGGGTCCAAAGACCACATCTGGAGCTAACCAAGACCTCCAGGCCTGAGGCTAGCCAGAGTGCAGCCCGTCATGGTCAACAAACGTTGCGGCAGAACAGCGAAAGCACCTGGGCTCTGGATACCAGAGTCGAGGGCCTGCAGGCGGAGGACACAGTCGGAGGATGTTTCAATCTGCATCTCAGATTGGTAACAATTTAATTGCCCATCTGTAGCTAATACTTTTTTTTTAAAAACAAAATATATGTCATCCCGCCCTGTCCCCGTCTGTTCATTTAGAATGTGTTAGAGCTGTGTGGACAGCAGAATGGCAACGCTGTCTCTTAAAAAAAAAAAACGTGTTTCTGTGTGTGTGTGTGTGTGTGTGTGTGTGTGTTATATGTGAAAGCATACGCGCATGTGTACACGCTGTATGTATGTGTTGGCCTTGTTTGTGTGTGTGTTGGGAGGCTCTCGGCTGTAAGTGTTTATGATTATTCTTTAGCTCCAAGACTTCATGAGCGTTAGTAACATGAGTAAGGCCTGTGTCAGTCTCAGCAACACATAAATCTCCTCCCCACCCTGTCCCCGGCTGATGACACATTTCTCCGTCTCGCTAAGCATCTTGTTCCAAAACGTTACTCGCTCCAAATGCCACGTCAGTAAGGCACACATTCCATTAACAGATCAGAACACACACACACACACACACACGCACGCACGCACACACACACACACACACACACACGCACACACACGGCAAAGAAGCATAATGAGCTCAATCCCAAAATCCTTTCTTTATGTAATCAACGTTTTACAGAAGTTACTACACAGAAGTCCCACAATCAGAGGAAACTTCAGAGTCAACAGGCAATTAAGGCTTTCTGCAATGTCATAAAAAAACAAAAACAGATTGAGAACAGCCTGAGAAGGGCAGATGTGAAGCAACAGGACGCACAGCGGCAGTCAAACAGAGAGAGCTGGTGTAATGGTGTGATCAGCTCTCTGCTGCATGATGGATCTTCAGATGCAATTAAGCATACAGCCCGTTATCATCAGCAGCTATGACGGATGTGCAGCACGGCAGCAAGAAAAGTAGGCCTTTCCCCTGGACGCCTCGAATCGGCACTCACCTGAGAGGCAACACCGAAGCACGGCCCGCCCAGAGAAACTACATAGCTCATGTCGGTAAAGTATCATGTAACATTTTTCCCCATGATGCTTCAATGTGTTATCCTGAGAGATATAAATCACTGAGCAGAGGCCAAACGCAAAAACACACATCAAAGACAAACACTTTGGCGTAGCCGTCCATAGTGACACGCCAGAACTGGAGGAGAAGACTGTAGAAAATGATGGATATTGAATTAGCAGAATAGCACAATGACACATTCACATACATCAAGCACAAGTACACATGCAATGAGGTTAGCGTGGCACTCGCAGGTAATCCTGTTTGATGGCTTCGACAAGCCCCCACTTCCATTTCTCTCAGCCTGTTTAAACACTTGCCGTGTAGCATTAAAATGTTCTGTTTGTTCAGGCCTAAATCGGCCATTTGGCCAACAAGAAGTATGCACCGTGGATCCCAATGTGCACAGCGGCTGGGTGGAGCACTCCTCAGAAATTATATTGTCACATTTACAGGAAGAACGTTTGAGGAGCAGAAAACAAACACATAATTTCAATGCATAAAAGACATCTTGGTGTTAACACAGCAGTTCCACATTCAAGCGGGAGATCATTTCGGTTGGCCTGTGTCGAACACATTTCTACATATTAAATTCCTTCAGTTTTTCAACAACAACCGGGGAAATAACGATATTAAATACTTTTACTTGGCCTACCCGCAGACGAAGGTTCAGATGTGCAGCCAAGTAATTTGTCTGTGACATGCAATGGGATTGGCGGCAATATTGCAAAAAAAAAAAAAGTCTTTGCGCTGCTTCACCTGGTAATGATCAATATTGGAGCGCAGAGACTGAATTGCAGCCAATGAGCTAAAGCAGACACTACTGTGTCTTCATCAGTCAAAATGGACGAAGACACCAGGCCAATAAACACATAAAAAAGTCAACTCAATCAGTGTGCTTCAGTCATATTTACATATTTTTATATTTATACGTTTTTTACATCTGATCTGAAAACCATCTGATCCAGTTGAGCATTGCAGAAGTTGCACAAAATGATTTAGAATTACCAGCGATAAAAGAACAGTTGAATCAAAACCTTACACTTTGACGTGAAACACCAATAGAAAAGTGAAGACAAAAAGAAAACAACTTCGCCAAGAAAAAATGAAGAACAATACTAAATTCCCACTAGGGAGCACACTATCAGGAATTCCAATATCTATTTGACATTACTGTTAGAACATCTCCTCTTAATGGTATTTAATCAACTTTCATCAAAACATGAATATTACAAGATTACATTTGAACAAAAGGTAATTTACCCAATATTCATTTCTACTGAATAGAGCTAGAAAGTATCATAATGTAAATCGATGCAACCTCAGTTATGTTTAGCTGTCAGCTCCATTATTTAAAAATAAATACTGTCGAAAAAAAGCCATTATTTCTTGAAGAAAAAAAAAAAAACAATGTATGAAGTGACGGTCCAAAACAGAACTTGAGAGAGGCAGCATGCTGAGATCAATGTACTGTTTGGATGAACTAATATTTTTGTTTTTATTTGAAGCTTCTACAAAGGTTTTTGAACGGAGCTTTAAATCCATTAAATCCCTATAGAAGTTTGTGTTGTGGTTATATAAAAGTAATTTATGGGGCCGTTAGACCGTCCCGTTAATATGAGGCCATTTTTGTGTGCAGCAAAGCTGACCGCGAATAGCTTTTTGACCACAGCTAAAATGATGTTTTTAAAAGCTGTATATATATTTGAGTAGAATATTGCATTAGATGAAAACATGCTGTACAAAATATGGAAATTATTACATCTATCTTTTTTCAATATATTTTGACATTTGGACTGAAGAATGAGCCAACTATAGACAATTGCTGAAGCGCTGCATTATTGTCGAATCACAATAATGATTCAAATTACGTTATGTTATGAATGAAACTTTACACTATTTGGAGCAGCCCTCACAAATTGATCGCCTGTTTACCACTTGCACTGCTTCCAAATAACTTTTCTTCATGTTTTCTGGCTCCTTTATTTAGTTTGGTTTAAAACCAAAGAATTGCCAAATAGGAGCATTTGCATTCTTTGGGTCAGACGACTGTATACGGGGAAGTATGCACATCATGGTACTTTTTTTTTAATAATGTAGTACAACAATGCGGAGAATCATAGAGAAATCAAGAGAAAGAGAATATTATATATATATATATTTATATTATATTTATTTATATTATTTATAATAATGAAAGAACACATTTCTTTTCGTTTATGGATGTCCAGCAAAGGTGTGAGTGGAAAAATGACTTTGTACCTGTGTGTATTGTATTGGCGGGTGGCTTTCTAACATGAGTTTATTGACTTCCCTCCACAAACCAATGCACACAAACACACTCGGTCCCAGGGAGCCCTGCTGAGGGCCCCAGGTAGACCCTCAAACCACTGCTGTAATCTCACCATCTTTCTAAAGAAATGTTGTGCACAGGTCAAAAACCTCCACTAACACACACACACACACACACACACACACACACACACACACACACACACACACACACACACACACACACACACACACACACACACACAGTTGTGCATACGGTCCCTGTAAATGTTTTTGTTCAAACCACAAGACCATGGGTTCAGTCTCGTTAGCTGGAAAGCAGAGTCCCTTTTGTTTAGAAGAAAGAGAATAATGGCTTGTTGGAAAGGGTTACCCTGCTTTACTTTCATGCCGGTGGTTGTTACGGATTTCTGGGGATTTAGAATAAAGCCATGTGAGGATCATGTCATTGTTCTGAGCAGCACGGATACACAGGGGATGGAAAGTCACAGAACTGACGTAGAGCTCGCCATTCAAACCTTTTGTAAATGATGATGGAGAGATTAATGTGTAAAGTCAAACTCAACTGTAGGCATGCATATTGTACCGCAAGGACACTAATCTTACATTTGTGTGTGCATGCATGCATATGGGCATTTTTATAATCTGATGCTTGTGGGAAAAATGCCTCTAATGCAGTGCGTCTGTGTAAATATCCCAAGGAGATCTAAATGAGATCCTCAAGGGGAGGATCTGGGACTGGGAGGGATTCGGGGGGGTGGAGAGCTGAGTGGGGGTTTTAAGAGATTAGGATGACACCTCCAGGTAAAAGCCAGAGAGGAGCTCCATCATACGGATTGTTGGCCGGGGAGCAAAGTACTACACATGCCTGAGAAACACACTGCAACAGCATGCTCTGCAACAAGCAACGAGGACACAAACGAAACACAGAATCACACAGAATCACGCAGAACAGAGATGCCATCATGTACTGTAACATAATTAAATTCCCCCAGGCACACGCAGGCACAGCGAGTCGACACGAGTGTTTAAATTCCAGGGAGACGTCTGTAATGAGGCTTGAGTCATTTGGATCTAATTACGAGCAACCAAGTGGAAAAGTTAGAGTAAATCAACTCAAAGTGATTTCAGTAAAGAAAACTCAATTCCGGAGTGTAAACTCAGCTCGCCGTAAATTTAATTAATGTTGGTTTAAATGGAGGCACTCCGCTGATTGTGCGCCATAAAAACATTGCTGAGGTTCAGCTTCACTCTCTCCGTCTCTCTCGTTCTTCTTTCCTCTTCTCTCAAACCACAAGCGTGCGAGCTACAGAGCAGTGATCTGGTGCCATCTTGTGTCTTCTTGTGCCTCCTACAACAGGCCGGATATTTCTCCCGCTTTGTTTGGAACAGGAAAATAAGGTGCTGTGAAATCCTTTTTGAAGCATGTTTAGTCATATTTATATATTCTGTATATTGTGATCTAATCATGCTAAGTAACCTTTATAACAGATCTACAGTATTTTTTGATTATCCTAATGGTAATTAAGTTAATCAAGTAGCATTAATATGCTGGAAAATCCAATCGATTCATCCTCATATATTAACTTGTGTCAGGGTTACTCAGATCCAAAGATGTTTCCATCTTGGGGCAAATACTTGCTCGTGTCAAAATGATATGGCATGGTTCTCCTCCTGGAGGTTAGAACCGCTTCAAAGGCTCATCAATTTAATTTCAAAAGAGGAAAAGTCCTATTTTTCCTGTGTAAAAATATATTTATACTTCCTTTCTTTTAAACTCATTATTATTTCACCTCTTCGTATCTCTAAAACATTCCAATATAACGATTTCAGAGGGAAGCGTTAAATATATACCACAACCTGCAACAAGGGGAGCTAATTAAGTTAGAGAACCATTGGTATGAGGCACACTGACGGAAAGTGCATTGTGGTGTTTCTTCCTCTAGATGGCCATAGCAACCAACTGCAGACCAGGAGGGTCAGAGAAAGGGGGACAATATTTGTAGCGCAGCACAATACTTAAATATTAACAAAAAACAAAACAAAATAAACACTCTCCAAAAGCAAAAGTAGTACGATGGTTGTAACTAAAGAACAAAAATCTGTAGTAAGCTACAATTCATGTAAATGTTGCCAAGAAATATGCAGCTTATAATCAAGTAATGGCATGAAATATGATGTACAACTTCGAAGTCACAACTTTCCAATTAATTTGTTGCTCACACATCAACCACATGACAGACCCTCATGCATATTCCAATCCTGCAGGTGTTGTTAGTGTAAAAATACAGGCCCAGACACCCGATGACAGGTATCATGTTTGTACCCACCACACCGATCCGTCTGCCACCTCGCTATGACTCAACGTTAAGCAATTTGAGTTGTGAGAAATTGGAAAGGTTGAAAGCTAACGACTTGAGAAATGAACGAACTCAATGCTGGCAGGGTTTGCATAAATCAAGTGACACGGCTTGTGGAATGAAATTAAGTTTAAGTAGAGCTGTTCATGAATAGAAATGTTCCCTAATTTTGCTTATGTAAGGCATACGGCACATACTTTTATTGCAATCCTGGCAATAAAAATAAGGACAGGACTTTATGTTTGAATTGCTATAATAAGTTGTGGATAAAGGAAAAGGGGAAGACGACATTCGTCACAAGGGTAAATTTGTGTTGGAGTTGACACTGAAGATATCAATTACTCCTCTGTCCTCGCTCGTTCTTGCTCATCTGGTGTTCTGAGTGGTGACAAGATCACATTAATTTTGATTTAGCTCCTTCTGTGCGCTCTAAGTGTCAGCTGTACTCTATATATGGCTGTTTGTAAGTGATCTGAGCTGTAAGTGTAAGACACGCTGACGCTTCTGAAATCAAACCTCCGTCTCTGGATTACCCCTCACCTGTCACCAATAAACACTTTATTGAAGAGAACACGGACCCAGATTTGTCCTTTTCCTTCTTGTTTTTGTATTTTCTTCCAACCCACTGCAGACACATTGCACAAGCACACGTTCAGGGACCAGGCAGCAGTCAACGTCTATTTCTGTGTGTCAGACCTGGAGATAAACAAAAGGCATATCAGGTTTGGAAATGCTTTTGGGACCATGATTCTTGGAGCTGTCCTTACTTCTCCCCCTTCTTCTTCTTCTCCCCCCCAACTACAATGAGGAACCCAACCCGTTCCGGCTTGCCACCAACTGGCAGAGCCAGCTAGGCTACCCCTGGACCTTGGAGCAGCATCAAGCAGACCAGGCCAGTATCCCAGCAGCCAAAACCCAACAGATGCACCACATTGAAGTCGACATCACAAAAACAGGGGGACTAACATTTGAAATGTTCTCCCTCACACATAAACACACTGTTATTCAAGTCTAAATATAAACACTCCCTCAGCTGGGGAGTTAGTGCATGGGTGGAAATCAAATCTGGTGTATCAATTTAATCTCCGCTGATTTCATTTTGCCTTTCTAGTAACTATTCCTCCGTGGCTTTACTTTTCCGACCAAAGTTTTTTTTTATTTTGCAAGGGGGTAGATGAAAGACCTAGTCCTGTACGAGTTTTGGAAAGGCAATGTTGATAGTTTATCTTTAACTTTAATACTATAAGCAGTAATATTTCAAAATACATTTGCCTTATATCTTATGCTTGTATCATAAGTGTTACAGTATGCTTTGGTTTGTGTATTATTAATACATCCTCATATGCTCAATTGTTTTTTGTCCGCCAGGTGGATGAGCAGCACTTTAACTCATTGTGACCCAGATCCAACACAGCAACTCTGCAATATGGGAAATCTGGATAAACTAATGTACGAAAATCAATTATTAATTTACACAAAAAGTAAAAAGTTGGGTGAATGAATGAAAAAGAGTCCAAGAAGAGCCTCCAACGTGTCACTATCGAAAAATATTTAAGCATTGGCTAATATCAGCTCTGTCACGTCAAAGTCAAATTCCATTTTTTCCCCCTCTTTGTGTCTCCATCTCTCTCCCCCCTCCCCCTCTCCTTAGAAAGAGAGAGGGAGAGACACGACTGATCAATGGCATGCAGTGCGGATGTCCTTACACAACAGTGTGCTGTGCAAAGCCTCCGAGATGTTCAGACAGAATATATACAAACAGCAGACACGCTTTGGTACTGTTCTTCTTTCATTTCAACACCAAACTCTTTCCAAACACCGCTCTGTGCCTTCTCTGCAGTTCTGCCATGCAGCTCTCTAATGGTGGATTAGTTTGGGTTTGTAAACGCTGTAAAGCTCCGAGAATGAACATTGATTCGGTTTAATGAGAAATAGCATGGGAGAGACTCGAGCACTGTTCCTCTCTTTCTTTTTTAACAAAACTCTTTCCCGCTTTGCTCCAAAGCACCTGACAATCGCCTGAACTATAAAGTCTCGGTTCAAGCAGCCACGTCAGCCGGCATCAGCGTTAAAGGTGATGCATTTTACTTGGGAAAATGACCCAGAGGCAAAAGTGACTGTTATGTTAGGAGCAACGACTTAACTGTCACGGCAAAAAGGAAAAAATGAAAAAAAGTAAAGAAAAGTTAAACACACACTCGCACGGGCACATCCTGCCCTCTGTCTCCAGACCAATGCTGGCATATACGTCCTCAGGCCTGCCTTGGCTGGTGGTTTGATAAATTGGCCCTTTCATCTCGTCGATGTGCATTGTGTCAGTGGGTTTGTGTGTGTGTGTGTGTGTGTGTGTGTGTGTGTGTGTGTGTGTGTGTGTGTGTTTACATTGTCTGAGCAGTGAAGTATTTGGCTACCTCACTGAGGGCAGCTGTCTCAGCCTCAGAAAGCGTGTAATAGGCGCCCATTCTCCCAGAATAAATGCACATCCATCCACTAGCGATAATATGTGGCATTTTATAAAAACCCCGGATAATCAAACCGAAAAAAAATATTTTTAAAAAGTGGGGGATGGCGGTGTCATTCTTTTCAGCTAAGCTGTAAATTTGGTGCATATGACTGCTTTGGGACGTGTTTGCTGTCCACGGTGAGTTAATGGCGCTTCCGATAGATCAAGGGTGTGTTATTGTTGCCTGTGCAAAGCACCAACAAGGGTTTTCTGTGAGTCATTCAGATTCACGGCGGTGTTATGTTGTCTTGGTTTGATTAGGATTCAAAAAGCAACCGCTTGTTTATTCAAATTTCTTAGGAATACGTCCTCCTGAAATATGGGTTGATTTGCAGCAATTTGGTTTTTGCTGAGATCATGATTTCGGGGAATCTGCCAGTCTTTAACGTTAAGTGTGTTCCTTCTCAGCGAGTCTGCAGAGTCGGACCAGTAGTCATTAAGAGTATAACATCAACATGTCTGCAGGAAAAATGCAGCATGAAGAGAAGAAATTGAGGCCATAGCAAAAGTGATATTAAATATAAATATTCATAGCTTTGGTAGCAATAAAGTAGGGCTGCAATGAATGTTTAATTCCATCATCCACGTATATGTCCTTTTTTTCCAAATTGGATTACTAATTGTTGGGAATATAAAAGTTGTTGGTTTTGTCTGACTAACAGTGTTTCAGCACATTAACACAGTCTTCATTATTCATCAAAAAATCCCTGAAGGAATATCACAGGAATCTGTTTGGGACCCAGTCTTCAGTCAAATGCATGCTGGGAAAAGTAGTGCAGAATATACACCACTTCGCACCTAAGAACGAGCTTATATTCACAGAGGACACGTTGGTTTCCAACCTAGGTTTACAACCCCTTACAATTTACCCCCCCCTAACAGGTTGCCTTGAATAAATCCTCTTGCAGCTGCTCAGATGACCCCAGGGTTGAAGACCATTAAAACCATCTTCTTTAGTCTTATGTGACAAGGTGACTGTCGCACACCTGATCCCCTTTAATTAATTAGGCTACCACTGCGCTGTGTAAACACCACATCGGTATGAAAATAATAATTGTATGACGAGGGGGGGATTTGGGCGCGCTTTCCGTCTCTCTGCTCGTTTTTATGTAAGACGATATTCATGTGGGTGCACTGTGCGGAAACCTACTCACTCGACCAGTGCTCCCACTCGCTCACTCTGCAAACCCAGCATTCAGCGGAGACTCACTCTCACGGCGCGCGAGCCTTTCATTCATCCCGGTGAGGGCTGCTCGCACTTTCTCCCTTCTTCTTCTTCTTCTTCTCTCCCCCCTCCGCTTCTCTCTCCCCCTCCCTCTCGCTGGGTGAGCTCACTTTGTTTTTGTTTTGCTTCTTTCTTTTTTTTTTTTTTTTGCTTGGAGTAGTGGATGATATCAACAGAGCTTCGTTTCTTCTCCGCGATCCTCCAGACTGGAGTCGCTAGAGGACACGCGCATCACGACGGGCAGCAGCGCGAGGGAGTTTCTCTTTTTTTTTTTTCTTCTTCTTTGTTTTTTTTTGGAGGGTACGTAAAATAAAGCATCGGTATTGAAGTCCAGCGTTGCCACGGACGCTCCACCTGACGGCACTATTTTTGACGGATTTTACGGCCCAGGTGCGTTAAAGGGATTAAACGCGCATTTGGCCGATGGTTGTCGGAGAGTCGCCGCTGCCTCTGCGCAAGGTGAGTGATGGGACTCCAGACTGGAAGGGAAATACTGACCGTTGTTAGTGTGTTTCAACAGATGACCTCCCTCATTGGGACGTCTGGGTTTCAAGCAAGACTATACTGAAGGTTATGGCACCTTAAATCACCCAATACCTCTATGGGATTCCTGCTGGGATAGCTCGTGTCGCTGGAGTTTCAAGCAACATGTTCAAACTTTGCTGTATTTAATCTCTGGATAAATCTGAGGCATGGTGTTGATCTACATTTTCAAATAGCATATACTGCCGCATGGTAGTACAGTTGTCCCATCATGCTTCGCCTGGGCTTTTAATAGCACAATTTATCCTAAAAGTAGCACATGGTCGATGCATGCGTTGCTGGATCGTTGCAAGGTGTTGGTCGTGATATGTGTGGCATGAACAGAGTGTAGGGTTGCATGCAACTGATGACTACATCAATTCTGGATATGGTTGATCAACTAATTGTTTGGTCAATAAAGTGTCAGAAAACAGTGACTTAGAGTCCAAGGTGAGGTCCCCAAATGTTTACAGTGACCCAAACATAGTGAAAAGCAGCGGATCCTGAACAGATGAAACCAGAGAATGCCTGGTGTTTCTGCTTAATAAATTACTTAAGTGATTAATCTGTTATCAATACAGCTGCAGATTAATCTTCTGGCAATGGACTATTCCGATAATTTAGCTCCTTTCATTTCAGCTCTGGTGTCGTTTTAGATCAATTCAGAGAAAGTTGTCAGTTTGCTGTAATTCAAATTGGACGCAGCGATTTTTCCTCATGATTCAGAAACTTTTTTCGCCGTGCTGGAAACCCAGACTCTGGCGCACCTACAGTAATGAATTACGTGAAATATGAAAATGAGACACATGTCAGATATATATTGTGGATACGCTCCGATACTCTAGTTTCACTGGCTCCGATCCATCTCATCGAGTGCCCGCTCATTGCAAGGATTTGTCACTTTGGGAAGAATGCGTCAGTCTCACACAGGGCATCTGTGGCAGGATGATACCAGCTTATGGCCTTAACACAGCACTCGCCTGCCTGTCACCAGGGCAAAACACACACACACACACACACACACACACACACACACACACACACACACACACACACACACACACACACACACACACACACACACACACAGTACAGGCTCTCCCCAAATGTCACTCAGACTCAATGAAGTGTCATCACAAACAATTCAATTTATCCTTCAACACAGGACAGTTTATTTACCCAGAGCTTTCTTCTCTGCAGTCTATAGTCTGCCTTTTTGTTTCCACCGAGTTGCACCAGGTACCCCCCCCCCCCCCGGCCCCATGTAGTCAGACCGACTTAGCAGAGCCGAGGCTTCATGCTCTGTTTACATACAGTTATCGATCAGCGTGCACTGACTTCTACGTTACATCAGGTCACTGCAGCAGACAAGGCGGCAGAGTGTCTCAGCGCTCGAGGGGAAAAAGCACCTTGAGCTGATCATTATTTTCACTGTGGGGAATCTGTCAAATCAGTTGTTAATTGTTTCGTCCATAAAATGTCAGATATATTTTTTAAAATGCCCATTCAAAGTCACCAGAGCAATGTCTTCAAATTTTTTTAAAACCAAAAAATGAACTAGAGCTGGATTTGTTGGTTAATGAATTCAAGCAAAAGTTCTAAATAAGCTTCTCAATTAGGAGGATTTGCTTCTTCCCTTCGTCTTGTGTGATCATAAACATCTTTATATTTGAGTTTAGTAAAACACAGAACGACATTTGAATACGGAAGGTTGGGCCTCACGAAATTGTGATTGACATTCTTCCCAAATTCTATGTAAATCAAACAATTAACTGATTATTGATCGCTAATGAAAATTATCTAAATGCAGAAATGTATTACAAAGCAGGACATTGCATTTGGGTTGCTGGACCAGCATTTTTTCTTTGAAAATGGAAAAGTTCCCACTAAATAGATGTCAGTTAGCCTCCTGGGCACTCCCAAGGTGCCCCTGAGCAAGGCACCCACCGGCCCAGCACTGTATAGTAGCTGCTAATACGAGGATGGGTTAAATGCAGAGGCTAACTTCACTGTGTGCATGTGTGACCCGGGATGAGTCCACAAACCTGGAAATTAGTTCTCACGTCTCGTTAACGTTTTGCTCTATGATATAAAATACATCATCAGGCTGACTAGTCCACCTTTACAGCCTGGTTGTGTGTACACACACTCATGCGACTCTGGTATACGTCATTTATACGCTAATCTTAGCTTTTTACTTTTGCCGATTGCATTAACACTAAAATCATAAAAGTGGTGTTCATTTGTGAAGATTAGAATAGTTAGTATGACATATTTTCCTGCAATAATCCAAACTCCAATGTGAAAATCCCATTGGCCTTTTGTTGAGGGAACCAGTCCCATGCGAACTTCTGCCTGCAAAAAAAAAAAGCGTCATCCCTGCAGCACTTCATAACAAACACATAAAAGTATTTACATGTAACTTCACAGCTAATCCGCTAAATGAACATTTTAAGAAGAGCAAAAATGACAAAACAAAAATAAAGTAAGTCAATTTTGTCATGTTCATAATATAGAACATATGCAGTGTGGCCGTTGCCGGCTCTGAGCCATCTATAAGCACAGAAGCCTATTTCATTCTCCCTCTTTCCGTCTCTCATGAGGTGCTGAACTGCATCTGGGGGAGAATCTGATTAACCGACTGGCATAAATTACCAAGTCCTGAAGGAATAAACAGAAAAACGATGTTGTTCTTGCAAAGTGCCCGCTTTCCCTTTATACATACAAATAAAGCACGCGCACACTCCCGCACACACAAATATAGTCACACACACACACACACACACACACACACACACAGTCCGGGAGCAATCATTTAGGCAGTGATGCTCCTGAAAGTGGCTGCTGCTTCTTTGCTTTTTATGATAGGACGTGGACTGATTGAACGTATGAGTTTGTGCACGTCTTTGCTCATAGGTGTGCAAGATCCCCAGTGTCTTTAAGATTGTTAGCACCTCATGTGTAGTGTCTGTGTCTGTTGTGCGTCTACGTTTCCTCCAGAAGTGCTCCATAGCAACAGGCAGCACATCGTCTTCAAATATCTTTTTCCTCACACACTGTCTGCTGTGACCCTTCTGCTTACTGTGTGTATCTGTGTTAATGAATGTGCGTGTGTGTGTCCATGTGCTTGAGTGTGTGGGCCATTTGACCTTTCTTGCTGTACATTCATTGATAGAAGCATATTAGTTCATAAGGAACCGCCCGCTGTGTCCGTCTGCACCATCAAGATATTGACTCCGTCTGTCTCACAGCGGCGTCACTGTGGTGCCAAACTTTCACAAAGAGCTTTTTGTGCTCCCTTTCCTCTCAAACAAAGCAGACAGCGTCAAAATTGTGCAGTACCGATAATGACTTAGCATGCCCTGAACAAGTGGCACTCTATCAATCTTAGACTATTTAGTGTGTCTCTCAGCAGGAAGCAGAAAGACATCCTTAATAAATATCTCAACACGGTTGTTGTGTTACGTTAATATCAGTGTTAGACTAATAACCGGTTGCATATTTCATATCCGGGAATAGCAGACAGAGCTCTTTAGAAATCAATTTTCTTTTGCTCCATCACCATGTTTCGGAAACTGGCCGGCTGCCAGATAGGGAGGGAACGAGGGAAGGAGAGAGGGGGGGATATTGTGGGTGCATTAGTGAATGAGGGAAGAATAATATGCTTATCAGATGTTCATTCTTTTTCCATCTTTGAATTTGTCTGAATAAGTTATTTGCAAAACTTCATAGACCTTCGCACAAACGCACTGAGGAATAGCTGCGGGTTGAAGAGGCGCAGTACAGACGCACTTGATCATAGGTCACAGCTCCCTATTTATATAGGCAGGCTAGGGTGCTGCAAGGTCATGCCCTATTTAATCCATGCCTGTGTGTGTGTGTGTTACACAGCATGCAGTCAAAGCTCATACAGTGCATATCAATAGCATATTCCTTTGTGTGTGTGTGTGTGTGTGTGTGTGTGTGTGTGTGTGTGTGTGTGTGTGTGTGTGTGAGTATGAGTGTGTGTGAGAGATGGAGAGAGATGCACAACATGCAGTCCAAACTCATATAGTACATATCAATTGCATATTCCTTTGTGTGCATGTGTGCTAGTTTGTGCACGTGTAGTGTGTGTGCGTGTGTGTGTGTGTGCCTGCGTGTGTGTGTGTGCGGGAAAGAGATGCACAGCATGTAATCCCAGCTCATACATATATCAATAGCATATTCCTTGGTGTGCATGTGTGTTTGGTCATAATTTACACAGCCCATGAGCACAGTGTGATGGTTATATGCATGCGATCTCTGTAGATGGGGGTAGTGTGTGCATGTGGAGACTGCATAACTCATAGCGAATCACTCACCGCCGTATCGTGAGATCTGCGTCGTGTGTGTGAAGGCTGTTGGTCGCTCTCGCTTTTCCTGGAAATGTCCTGCAGGAGAAAATCAAAAAAGAATGCTACCTTCTCATTTTCAATTCCTTGATCGAAATCATATTTGTATAAAAAATGGAAGCAGGGTTCATGTGGGGGCAGTAGTTTCATTATTGTTCTTATTTGATGGACCCAAGGCTTCATCTGAAGTAGCTCAAAGTTTTAGTTGCTTCTCTTGTCAACATGGACTTTATATCCTTTGTTTGATCATTTGGCAGCTGATTGCCTGATCGATGCCATTGATTGCCCCTTCATTCTTGCGGCTACAGTTTGCTGGAGGCACTGTTCTCTAACAAACGCTCAAGGACCAAGCAAACTCTCCAACCAAAAGCTAAAATCAATCCTTTCAATGTGATAACACTCTTAAAGAACACAAAAAAACCAGCAAACTGGATAAACAAAAATCTCCACATAGTGAAAGTTAAATACAATCAATCTCAAGGCTAACAGTGAGCAGGGCATGAAAACAACAGAAGCAGTCTTTTATCTCTATTGCACTTGCCTTTCTTTACCCTGACCTTGATGTGTTTAATTATTCCGGCACAATTACACAGAAGGTCATGTATACAACAAAAACAAAATCAAAGGTATATTTTTCTAGAAATACTGCATGCAGGGACACATACCTCTTACAAGAGGTGCATTAATAGGCTGTTTTTAACCTTGTTATGGCTTATTATGGGGATCCCTTCACAGGCATGGCAACTTACATTTACTCAAGCAAACATACACACACCCTGACAGACACTTAAGACAACGCAGAGGAAATAGTTGCCCTGTGATTGACAGTTGATCCTACGAGGATATTTGTGTATGTCCCCTCAGGAGGAGAATACATCATTAATTCTCAGCCGCGTTTTGAAACTATTTATACACCCGCTCTATAGTCAGACCACCACAATCACCACGTAATATCCGTATTGGTGACGCCTTTGGATTCAACAGACCAATGAGCTTATTTTTCTAATTACTAAGAGGGAAAGTGCCTTGTTGCTAATTAGTTTGCGAGTATTTGCAGTCATATCAGTTCAGTAACAGAGTCAAAGACAAAGGGAGAGAGAGAGGACCGAGAGATCTGGGGCGAGGAAAGTCATTACGAAGCATTATTTGGCTTTTGTCCCTTCAGTTGTTCCTCTTAATGCAATTCTGTGCTCAATTTGTTTTACACTACTTATTTTTCTTTTCCAATATCTTTTTGAGTTTGTTATTTGTACGTCTCACTCCGGCTCAGTCTCTTAGGAAAAGCACGTCTTTTGTGCCGAGGTGCATGTTGCCTCATGGGAAATCTGTTTGCTACCTTCAATCCACTTATTAGTAGAACGCATTTTTGTACTTGAAAGTGGAGTTTATTATTGCTCACGTGTGAGTTTTTGGTTAGTTTAGGGGAAAACACATTTGAAAATATTGAATTATAATATTATACTCAGGTGCTCAGATCCCAGTTTCACTCTCTGCTACCAAAGGCAATGTGCGTATAACTGTGTGTATTATACCGAGATGACCGCATGCTGCCACAGCCCAAATATATATACAGCGAGTGCTTTGGGCTTCGTGCAATACCATGTCCAATGACCGTCTTTATATCCATTGCACCATTTTCTCAGTGCAGTCTCATACTACTTGGTGTTTGCACTAAACATCCAAATTCAATACCAAGACATTGTTTAGTTTATAATTGCTCTACCGATTTCAAGGGGAAAATATGGAGATGAGAACTCTGCCTGGAAAGTTCCTCCAACAGAAGAAGAACATTTGGACAGAATGTATAAAAACAATGCAATTAGTTGCTAATGAAACAGATAAACCCCAACAGTTTTGTTGCCATTCAGCATAGCACCCCCCCATATGTTACAGTAACATAACTACCCCCATTCAAACTTCAGGCTGCCTTTGTCTCCCCCCATTAACTCAGTTACTCCACACACACACACACACACACAACACAAGAGAGAGAGAGAGAGAGAGAGAGAGAGAGACACAGGGAGGCAGAGATGTGCTCGGTTAAACAGGGGCAAACTTAACTTTGCCTGGGATAATAGTCTTCATTCACCCTCTAATGAATCCATATTGTGGCCTAAAGCAGTAGATATTAATACCATTAACAAGTAATGGCCCAGAGAGAGATTTACAGAGATAAAAGATACCACCGAAGTCATCTAATGAATAAAAAGGTCTAATCCAGACAGCGAGGTTAGAAAGTGTATCAGAGAAATGCTCAAATGAGCTGAAAGGAGTTGACTTTGCTTCACTAACTGCTTTGCTATAGAGATCACTGGTGGGGGACTTTCTGTTCAGGGTTATACATCTACTGATGAAGAAATGGTATTCACAGTTAACTCACCAAGGGATCAAGAAGAAGTAGAACTCGTGTCAAGTTGATCTGGAACATTTTGTTTTATTTGTTGTGCGATTTCACTGCAATGTGTTCATTAAATATGACCCATGAACCAAAGAAGTGGCGTCTAGTCTACAGCCGTGCTAACGACTCTGTAAATGTATTGCATTTTGCTAAATGCTAACATGCTCACAAGGATATCCCCAACATTGTGACATTTAGCAGATCAACCATGTTCACATTTTTTGGCATGCTAGCATTTGCTGAGCACAAAGTATAGCTGAGGCTGAATTTCAAAGTGGATACCTCGCTTGTTTTTTTATCTTTATTTATCCTCTTTTGCAAGGGAGAGCCGAGTGCATACACACCCATCTCAAATATTACAGAACATATTTGCAAGTATATCCCTAAGAGGAATGAGCGTGTCTAACGTAGCTCATCTGCTTCTCTTTTGCAAGACTAGAGAAGTCGAGCCGAGCCTCATCATCCCTTATGAATAGCCGCTGCCCTCATGGCCACGTTTCCACCAATGGGAGAGGAAAGGTGTAGAAGAGATGGAGTAGGGAGGCAGAAAGATGAGGATGTGAATATGTTTTTTTTAGTTTCAATATCAAGATGCTCCATAATGCTAAAAAAAAAGTGGAATTTAGGGCACAAGCAGTGAGCGAAGGGAGAGAAAGAGTCATAAGAACACAGACACACTGACTCAGGGGAACGAGAGCTTGGTCAGAGCCTGACCTTGGTCAGGTCACACTCTCTGAGACACACTTTCTGAGACACACTCTGTTTTTTCCCACGAGAGTCTCCCCTCTTGGTTGTGACTATGCTGAAATAAACAATGAGAGTACAGACTGCAACCCTAATCACATATTTGTCACCCATTTTGGATCTTTTGCTTTTAGCTCTAAGCTGTATTTTCCAAAAGCAAAAGACTTGTGTGTGTTTGTACCCTGGCTGTATTTGAGGGTTTTTTTCATGTTTGCAGTTTGGAGCATTGAGGAGGAAAAGTACAAAGCGAGCTCCTGCAGTGCAAACAGAATGAGTGTGAATTTGGATTCAAACTCGGGCTCTGGCTCCTTTGAAGCGTTATTCCTCCAGTCTAGCACCTTTGATTGCTACTGTACAAAAAAAAGGTGTGTGTGGGGGGGGGGGGGGTGTGCAGGGGAAAAAAATGTTGAAGAAATTGTAATGTGTAACATCAAAGTTGACCAGGCAGAGAGCCTTTGCGATAAAGTCTTCCATATTATTAACCCTGCAACCCTTTCTTTTGTTAAACCCGCTAGTGACTCATTAGACAGATCATTGGCTCAAAAGCTAATGTCAATAATTTATAGTTGATAGCATAATTTAACTTTCAAATGGGAAAGGAACTGTTTTATATATTATTGTATTATATTATACATGTGCACGGAGAGAGGGGAACAGAACATCCAAAAATGGAGAGATCGAGGGAAATAAAAAGGGTCATTTCAGTATTTTTCAACCTGCGCCCTATTTTCCCATGTTTTCATAACAGATTTTAAGAAATGGGTCCAGTATTGAGTGAAACCGCCGCAGTTGGGCTGCAACATAATCACACCAGTTAATTCTGCACCATCTATTTACATTCACTAAAAAGTATTTTGCCACTGACAGGCTCATATTATAAAGAACCCTGCATATGCTTTTCATTTCACAGTTGCTTATCGCTATGTACAAAGACTTTCATTGTCATGACTGAATTCAACTACCGTTCCTGATCCTGATTAAGGGTGAAAATACCAAAGTTACCCATCATAGGAGGCCCTGCTGCCCCAACAACCTGCTGTTCTCTCTCTTTTTATCCCTCAGTCTCTCTAGCCTAGTTCACATTACACCAGTATACCTGCAGAAGCACAGTCCGTCTGGACGCGGGTTGGGTCCCAGTTGGACCAGGTATGGAGTGTGGACTGGTAGCTGGAGAGGTGCCCTTGAGCAAGGCACCGAACCCCGAACAGCTCGGGGCAGCTGTTAAGGGAAGAACGGAATGAAACAATGATAGTCAAGGGGACAAATGTATTTTCAGCTTAGAGCTAAGAGTGTCTATGAAGTTCCCTGTTAAACTGTATCTCTGTCAGTTCAAGGGGGGCTCTCATTTAGTACAATGCTATCTAGTTGCAAGCAATACTACAAACTAATTAATATTCTACGCCCAGGCGACAGAAAACAGTCCAAGTGGTTGCATTTATTCACAGAGAAGAAAGAGCCACATCTAATTCAATGCCAGCTTTTTAATGAATGGTTGGCTAGGGGCAGAGATTTGAGGGAAGGCTCAGAGTTCACATCCATGTTAAATACTTGTGGTCTTGAAGGAGAGATCCCATCGAGGTTCATTCTGTCTGCAGGCGCCTCAAGGTTTTCATGTATTCGGAAAGATTCATCTAGGTTTTGCAATGCTGATTTTAATTGGGTTTTCTTTTTTAATTTGAAATTGCCGTTTGTGTATCATTTTCAACAATTTCCTCTGTCCATCAAAATTCAGTAAAATATTTGTGAGTAGTATATCTTTTTTTCCATCAGACCTGTGTGGTTGTAGTTTCATTTGATTTGATTGATTTTATTAGTTAATGAAATAAGGATCATTATTTCAGAAACTGCGCTGGCTGGTTGGCATCAGCTGTGGCTAAAAAAAAATCCAATTACATTCATGAAGGTGTAGAACGTGGCCAATAGAACATGACACGCCAAGACCCCCTCCCCCGCCACAACCTATATCGTGTCCTAGCTACATTTTTGGTATTGTTGATCAAATTTAATAACCATATACGTTAAAATCTCCCAGCAGAATCCTAACATCCCCGATCGTTGACACTCAATGCACATTATTCTTTCTTTACGAAGGCGACCCCCGGCCCTTGAAACGGCACAGCGGAGCTCTGCTCGGCAGGATTAGACAGGATGCCAGTTATTGTTAAAAGCTTGGTTTGCGTACTTGATCCCCCTGAGTGAGTAATACACGGCCCAACAATAGTGATCCATTGATGATGATATACTGCATTATGTGGGGAAGTTGTACGCCGGTCGTGAGAGTTCCTTCAAAGACCACAGCCTTTTCTGCCAAATCTTACTGTGTGCCAAAAATAGGATACTAATTATACTGTAACTTTAGAACGCTGAACAAAGAAGGAACCGAAAGATGAACTGAATTTGAACCGTCGCCAATGCTAAATATAACACATCTATATGTGACTCATGGCAGTTTAGAAATTGCTGGTAATTAGTTTCTTATAAAACATAACATGATCTGATATGAATGAAACGTCTTTTCCATTAAGACCCATGTAACATGATGACAACACGTCCAGTGCACCAATTATCCTCCTCCCCTCCTCCCCCTCGAGTTGTTCCTCTCTCTTTACCCCTTTCATTATTTTCCCCCCACTATCAGTCTCTCCATCTTTTCGCTTCGTTGGGCCTGGCATTCTATTAATCTCACCAACAGATTGCCTCCATTAATTAGTCTTCATCTCCCATCTTGCATGTAATAATCAAAAGGTAATAGAGATATTAGGACGATAAGGATATTTCTGCAGTCAATCACTTTAAATTAGCCTGAAGATTAAAAGATGGAGTAGACTTCTGCTTGGCTGACGTCCAGACAGACGAGGTCTTTTTCTTGCCACGGAAATCTGGGAGGACGCAAACTCTGCAGCAAATCTAAAGTGTCAGTTTGCAAAATAGATACGTTCTGTCGCGTCTCACAGGACACCTCACACAGCGAAGGTAATAATGCTTCCATGCCTCTAGACAAAACAAGTTTCCGACTGACATTTTAGACAGATTGTGATCCCTTTCCTGTTCGGGAACACACGTTAACGGTATGAATTAATTTGCTGCCCTAATTCAAATGTATCTGCATTGCCATTTCATTTGAATGCGTGGGGGTTGTATTGTGCTGTAGGTTCAACGAGATCATTGTTAGTGTCTGTACAGCATGTCTGTGGTTAATTGGAAGGTCCAGGGTGAACTTAACAGACAAGGAGAACAGAGAGGGGTAATTACCAGTTGTGTGTGTGTGTGTGTTGAGTCGCTGTATTGGCTAAAAGGTAATTACACACTAGACTTGAAATAAATAACACCTACCAATTCCTGTCAATGACATTTCCCTGCTGACAGCAGATTTTGTCTGATCTCATCACTAACGTGGCGACTCTCAGGCTGCCGGACAAAAAGACCCTATTCTTTCAAAGTTACTGCAGCTGACCTCTGCAGCATTCGCGTATCTCGCTCTATAAAACACTCCGTTGCTGCAAGCAAGCCTGTCCCGCACCTCCTTTGGGCAAGGGGCTCATCCAGTTTAATGGTTGATGTTCCTGGACCATTCCCAACAGACCCGTTACTCACCCTAACCCTGTCAGAGCCGTGCCTAGAGGGCACACATAATGAAGAGAATAGAAAATTGAACACAAGACCACAGAGTGCATCATTAAACCATTTTCTATTATGGTACCCAGTAGAAAAGTGAAAGAAAACACTGCTGCCAGGTTGTTAAGAAGCCAGAGCCCCGGTTCCCAGTAGGATACGCAGGTCTCTATGGATTTACTGGTTCTAGCACCGACAAGGTTTAAGACACCGTTTCTCATTGGGGAATCTTGCTTGAGACCTTTTTACAACTTACTTCAGAGACTGTAATCCTCGCCACAGTTGCTACTGGCTATACGGTTCTTCTTCACAGCATTATATTTCCTGCAAGTGTTCAGAATTGAATTCAAAAGGAAGAGAATGGTAGTCCTTGATCAGTTTTTCTTAGCTTGCAAAAATGAATGTCAAAATTTGTGTATAGGTTGGCATTGGATTTTTACAAGCGCTCAGCACAAAATCTGTTGGAAAGTTGTGGGTGGAGCTGCAGATTAGAGTTGAGTGAAGACTGTATGTGGAGATGAAGGAAAAGGCAAAACGTGACTTATTTTTGATTACGCCTTTTTTTTTCTTTTCACTTAAATGCCAACAAATGAGAGATTCAACCCAACACAATTCATAAAAACCTCACAAGATAATCATCTTATAACATGGCCAGAAAGCTCCAAACCAAGTTTCTCAAACGTTTCAATGGTCCTGCACTTCTTTGTTTAATATGTATCTCTGTTACCGTTAATCTAATTTTGATTGATTAATGCTATCAGTTAAACAGTTAAAATTATCGGCTGAAATTCTTTTTTTTTTTTAAGTAAACGGAAAGATCTGAGAGGAGAATAACCACCTTAAAAAGTCAGTCCACCTTAAGTTAGTCAAAGCCTTGTTGCTGCTAACTTCGGGCAAACAACCTTCACATTAATCAGCAGATGCCAAACAAGAGTCAGGAAGTTGGCTTGGGTCTTGAGGAGTTGAAGCATTTTCACAACTATGACGCTACTGCTGACTTCACACTGATCGTCTCACGCACGCTTTCTCTAACGCAAAGCACGCAACAATGTAACTAACTCTTCCGTATGGGTGAACTGGGGTCTAACGGGGCGTACCCACCAAACGCGATGAAACTTCATCGCGCGACAAGATTACATGTAAAGTCAATGCAAAGACGCGATTAGACGCTTCATCGCGCCGGGCGACGCGATGGACGCGATAGCGCGGCGCGATGGACGCGAAAAATCGCTTCATCGCTTCATCGCGCCATCGCTTCATCGCGCCATCGCTCGAGTTGAAATAATTGAACTTTTGCGGCGAATTCGCGTGAAGACGCGCCGCGACAGCCTATCAGCGTTGAGATCGTCACCGACGTGCTGACGTACGGACGTCCTGGTGTTCCCTCGCTTTTTGCCACAATATTTATATATTATATTATATTATATATTGCCCATAATCAAAGTTGGGGGGCGCACGCACGCGCACGCACACACACACACACACACACACATACATACATATCAATCCCAGCTCTTTCACACACAGAGATCTTTTTTTTTGCGATTGTTTATCACTGGGGCTTATGGCCAGCTATGAAGCACCAGTTCTGGGCAGAGCAGCAGCTAAACCTCCCGGTCCTGTACCCTGGTTAGCAGGTCTTCAAACTGGGCAACAGTCAGCCTGAAGTACCGCTGGAACCGGCCGTCGTCCAGGCGCAGCTCCTGCAGGAGACGGTGGAACTCGGCGAGCTCACGCCGCCTCCGTAGGGTAGCATGCACCCAGAACCGACGTCGGCGCCTAGCCCGCAGACGAAGCTGGGAACTTCTCCAGAGTAGATACAGTGCAGCGATGGTGGTTATCTCAGCCATGATCGACGAGAGAATGAAATGGCGGAAGAAATGTTGTTGTTTGGGCGAGCTCGACGCGATGACGCGATGCCGCGATGAGGCGTTTTTTGGCATTTTTTGGACCGGCGTCAAAACTGGAGCGTCTAGCGCGACGCGATTTCATTTGTCGCGCGTTTCAATCGCGTTCATCGCGTTTGGTGGGTACGCTCCGTAAGTGGGTCTTGCTTTGCACTTACAATGCAGCCGGCGATAAATGATGGATTCAACCTGTGTGCAACGGTTTATTGGTAGCTTTTTGCTCAGCACCCTTGCATGCAAGGCACTAATGTCATCGCTTAGCCATTAATGAGGGTCATGAATATACAGTACATTGTTACAATGAGTACATTTATTTATTTACATTTTAAACTTGTTGTTTCCATGCACGTTTCTAAATGATTCCAAACATACGTTGGTGCACACATATCTAAAGCGAGAGCAAAAGTTTATTGCTAAGTAAAATGCACTTACTCAAGCCAGCGCCTCAGGCCAATGACTGGAGCCAAAATCATCCATGAGAGGATGTTCTGACAGAGAGGATCAACATATATTTGGACTGAACTGTCATGATGAATCCGTCATACTGAAGGAAAACTATTTCTAAATTGAGATGACATACACGCATGCTCATGCACCTCAAACACGCACTGTAAGGTTCACTGACGATTTTTATTCCGTGCTGCTTTTTAATCATATTCATATTTGCGTATGTGTGGCCGTGTGTGTGTGTTTGTGTAGTCTCAGATGAAGATGAAGTCTGCAGGCGTCGTGGATGGAGGCTTGTTCACAGAGAGCTATTGTAACATCTGCAATGCCCAGCTCATCTCCGAGTCCCAGCGCACCGCTCACTACGAGGTGAGTCCGTCTCTGCTCACAGAGGAATGTTAAAAAACGAAGAAAAAAATAATAATGTTGCTGCGGATTTCCTGCACCACACATTCCATCTCAGCCCCATTTGTACCAATTTGTGCTTGTGCCGTTCTAAGCAGCGTGCATCCATTATACATAGACTTAATGCAGCATGGTAATGCACAAACAAACACACACACACTTTTTGGGAATTTTAATGTAGTTCACCTCACAGCAGACTCCCTAAGAGTAATTTCATAAATGGCCATCCAATAATCAAGCCCTGTGCATTATTTAACAAAGGCGTGCGTGTCTGCACGCATATGCATGTGCGTGCATTTGCTGCATTGAGGTCGTCCTTTATTACGAGACAGAATTGGGGATTAAAAGGCAGACTAATGAGGACAAGACCCTTATCTGGAGAGAATTAAGCGAAGACCACGACCATGTGCATTTGTCTGTATGCAGGTCTACAAACTGAGCCAAGTCTGATAGAAACACACGGCCTTGAGTTGTGCAGAGAAATGGGTCTTAATAAAAAGATCTCTGTAGAGGTCAGTAAATCAGGCAGACAGGGCAAGAACTCATTCGAAGGCAGGGAGTTTTTTGTGTGTTCGTTTCAATGAGGACAGAAAGCAAGCGATGGCAGTTCCACTTGTATAGCACATTTCATCCACAGGGTAACAAAGTGTTTTACATAAGACAGAGAAAACAACAACAGGCTAAATAAAGGAGTACTATCACGGGGGATAAATTATTGAGGAGTCCTGGGTTCTGGAGTAAGTCCCCAGCCCAGACTTTGGCAGCAATGCACCTGAAGCTCTTTGATAACTCGCCCAAAACACCGGAAGGATAACTTGTGCACTTCGGCAGTTCAGTTTAGTTTGTAGTTGCTAGCGAACGCTTACCGCTGACGGTTGTTTGTTTAACTCCCCCCCCACCCGTCTCCTCCAACGTGACTTAAAACAGAGGCCGGAGAGAGACATGCACTGTCCATTAGAGTACGGTGCACACTGAGGTTCAGTGCAGGGTAACCATGGTGACACATGGTCCCGCTTTTAGCCCATATCCCAGAGCCATCAACTGCATGACCATTTATACACCTATAAACACAAGGATACACTCAGCCAGACTAACACGCACTCGCACATGCACTGACAAAATGAAGTAAAGGAGTCTGACATGTGAGGAGGCATGTGAGGTAGACGGAGCGTGTGTGTGTGTGTGTGTGTGTGTGTGCGTGTGTGTGCGTGTGTGTGAGTGTCTGTGTGTGTGTGTGTGTGTGTGCGTGTGTGTGTGTGTGTGCGTGTGTGTGCGTGTGTGTGAGTGTCTGTGTGTGTGTGTGTGCGTGCTGGCGGGGGGGCTTTCTTGTCCCGGGGGCAGAGGATCCAATCTAAGCACTGGAGCAGCAAGTACAGTGTCTTGTCAGCCATGACATACACTTAAAAACGTCAATTTTTGTCAACAAAACATAATTCCACCAATCACACGATTTGGTGGAAACAGGGATGAAGCCATCTTAAGACATTTGACACATTTAATCAGGTCCATCTCCAAGTTTTAACCTTTTTTTTCCCCACCCTTCACGCTTTTCTCACTCAAAATCACAATGATGCGTATTTGACTGCATACATGGCGGTAACAGTGTCAACACCACAGGCTTCCGGGAAATTGCACCAGCAGTGAAATTTATAGATAATAATAACTTTTATAAGGTATAAAGATGTGAAGGTCACAGAGCATCCATATAAGAAAAAGACGTATAAAGCAAGACAGCCGTTTCAACCTCACACACAAACACACAGAGCCATCTCCAGTCACACAAACACACTAATCTTTACTTTGCCATATGCGGAGCAATTTTTAGTGTTCTGCATTAAAGTGACGGCGTGCAGCTTCAAAGACAGCTCACTGTCCTTTCATACGAACACTACTGTATATTTCTGCTTGTTACAGCTTATAGATTTTGTGGCAGAGGCAAACAAAAACACCCACAGACAGGTGGAGCAAAAAATACAACAATAATAAATGAGAAAGCAGCACAAACACCCATCGAGAGTACAGACACGTACTTGAGCAATCATCTTACCGAGAGCTTCTTATATCATGCCGACACATTTCAATCTATTATCTGTATTATTATCTTTAACAGTATAAATTATTCCACAAAAAAATCTCTTGCCGTTATTTTTTTAAAGACATTAGGATATCAAGTTTCAATTTTCCCGTAATTTGAGCTTTCCTGTTCACACTTAAAAGTGCCAGTGTGTGTGTGTGTGTGGTTGGAGTAAAGAGTCCTTACATATAACTTCCCCCTTTGTCCTAACATCTTACTCAGGATGCCCGAAAAGCTGAGGCTGGCCGGCACTACTAGTCAACTAGCCGGGGGGCAAAATGTCTGCTAGCATCATGGGCTGAAACAGAGATAAAGGCTCTGAGGGTGCAGCTAGGATGGAGTGACAGTCATTGATTTTTTTTTTCTCCCACTAGGCTGACTTGTTAAAATCAAACTCAGTTCCCCGGCTGACGCTCCCTCCTTCTCTTTCTGTCCCTCTCAGAGTAAGAAACATGCCAACAAGGTGCGCCTGTTCTACATGCTTCACCCTGAAGACGGAGGACCGCCTTCCAAGAGGCTGCGACCCGATAACCCAGTATGCTCCCACTGAGTGTGTTTCTGTGTCTGTGTTGCATAACGTCTTTACATTCTCACTCCATTCTAACTCCATTCTCACTGTTTTAAGATTCAAACAATGAGCTTAATGACTCAAAATCAACACGTTTTTTTTTTGTGATGATGTTTGTGGAAGACAATTGTTCGCACACTGGAATGTGTGAAATTGGAGCAGGTTTTCTGGGTCGACCTGCCTCAGTCTAATCCTGTCCTGGTCCAGTCCACTCTGAGGCTAGGCCATTTCAGCCACATGCTCATGGGGATATTTGTTTGATCTGTTGTGTGCAGTTGTACGCTAGTTTCCCCAAGAGAGGTTATGCCTTTGCTTTGGGGTTTCTGGCAAGATTTAGTGGAGGCGGACGCCAGCAAGCAGCTCTATATCGGACTATTGCAGGCTATGGCTAGGGAGGTCAGTGCATCACTGACGTTTGTGTGTCCGTCTCTGTGCATGTGCTGTAGGTGGGCCATTGTGTCTGTATATTTCCGGGGACTCGATTCTGCAATTATAGCGAATGCTGAGGTTGCATTTGCACCCAGAATGAATTGTTAGGCTTCTTGCATGAAGTACAAGTGCCATTTAGTGGTCGATTAACATTTTGACTTTGTATTTGTGGGTCTTTGTGTGTGTGTGTGTGTGTGTGTGTGTGTGTGTGTGTGTTTGTCCGAAAAAAGAAATGTGAACGTAATAGACTATTGTGAAGAGGGAGCTTTACTAGAGTACGTTGTGTGCCCCGTTTATCCGGCAAGCCTGTAAGTCCTACATGCCATGATTCACACATACACAGACAGAATACATACAGGATCCACTTTGAGGACCCAGCTGGTGGAAAAATAAAGCTTATCAAACTAACTCGCAAATCTAGCAGTGCCAGAGAGAGCGAGAGAGAGGGAGAGAGAGAAAGGGAGAGAAGGAGGGGTACTGCCAAAGCCAAGACCCTGAGCCGGAGTGCAGGTCCAATTATCTCTGTACGGCAATGATCCAGTCCTCCACTTAGATAAAATTCAAAATAAAAACTCGGAAAGTAAAATGTCTACAAACTGAGCTATGCAGAGTTTAAACTTGACAAATAATGTTTGCAGCTCAAAACAATATTTTCAAAAGGAAACAGATTAAAGTTGCTTTTCAATGTTTAAAGTTATTTAAGTTTTTCATCAAATCCAAGACTAAAGCATAATGACAGATCTGGTTTAGTGGTTTCAAATATTAGAAGCCAGAACCACCAAGCGAGGTAGGAGCTCTCCATTTTGGTCACACCTTTGCAGATCAAAAACGAGCATGCAGCAGACTGATGTTCCTTGTTGCTATGTGTTACTTTGGTCTTTTTATGTCTTACCAACCAGAAATCCCTGGTGTCCATGGATGGGTTTGTTTCCTTACAGTCATATTAAGTGAGCCATTCTAGAAGATCCTGTCATAAACCTTTTTATCCACAGCAAAAATAAGCTCAATCCTGAATTGTAAGAAATGAAGGGCCAGGTTGAAAATAAATAAAATAATTAGTTCGTATGACATGTGACAAGCCGGTTGTCGGAGAGAGGAGAGGAAATTGCTTACATGTGCAAAATAATTTTGACAGTCTCTCCAAAGAGGCATTAATAGTGAAGGCATGTTGTACACATCAATAAAAAAAACCAATACTTGTATAAAGAATAACAAAGAGAGCTTGAGAGAGAGGTTCAAACATGATTACATTATCATCACCGCACGCTGGCCTGACTTCGATATAATATAAAAACACCTCGATACTGAAACAATAACATGGAAAAATAATCTAAAATGTGAGGAAAAGAAATGGAACCTAAAATGTTTTCAAATTAATAAAAATGTAAAAAATATTAAATGAAAATCTATTAATTAAAAGCAGTAATCTGATTTCATCTATACTTGAGTTTATATGATTTCTTTGATAGTTACCTTCATATTTGCAACCAGATATCACATTAAACAGGATATAATAAGTCTTGTAAAACAGCGCCCCCACCTGCGCATCGGTAACAGTTCAGGTGGAGTGTGGTAGTGCAGCATGGAGATGGCAAGAGGCTTCCAAGCCAAAAACACACATTATTATAATAAATTCAGACAAAATCCTATGAAGTTCATGAGGGAAATCTCCTAAAAATCAGAAAGACACCATGGTAACTGCAGAAAACGCTATGTTGTGTCACTGTGGGATTGCTTTTCCTTTCATTCCACTTCACATAACCGAGAAAGGCAGTGAATTGTAATAATAATAATAATAATAATAATAATAATAGTAATATTTCAACACATGCTCGTTGGTGGATCGTGTGTTGGCCAAATTAAAGGAGACGCTTGGACGGATTCAGAAAAGATGGCGAGTCTAATTTTATCAGTAAAATTGGCCACTTACTGTAATACTTCTTACTCAACCACTTGAACCATGTTCCTTAACAGACGGCGTGCACCCGGATCTGAAAAAGAAAAACGTGATGCATGTGCATCACACTACAGACACACTCATGAAATAGTCATGTCAAGGACACATGGATTTACAGACACACTCACACGTACTGTAGGAATATACACACCTGCGTCTCCATCTGTCTCCCTAAGTGAATAAGACATGACTCAGGCCCTCCTGGCTTTCACCTCATAAGGGACACTGAATACACAAAAACAGACCACGTGCACGCACACACTCACGTCAGCTGTCGTGCTGCGAGTGCCACAGCGAGCAATTTGTTCATAACCTTTCAAGCAGAGATGTGACATTGATTATCTGACAATGCTCGGAAAATGGATACAAGACGGTCCGTTCTACCAAGATGAATTTCTCACCATACAATTTGGTATTAACTTTTCTTCTGTTGTCTCTTTCATCTTTTTTTTTTCCCTGCCAGGTTAAGATTTGCACAACTTTTTCCTCTGCATCGTAGCGTTTTTTTGCCCCTCTGTTCCTATATGATTGACATGGTGCAGTCCAATGGGAACAACAGGAAAGGATTTTTCGCAGAGTGAATGAAATGCCAACATCTACCCAGTGTAAAATGCCATGCCCTGAGGTTTGTGTGTAGTCGAAAGTGTTTGTCACAGAACAAACGTAGAGAAAGTAGGTCGTAAAGGTGCTCCCAGATGAAAGGGGGAGGTGGGATTTATCCATTTCCTCCCCCTGTTCTCCACCCTGCTCCCTCGCAGCCGTTTTCTACCTGCAGAAAGGGCAAGAGATAACAAAATGCTTCTTTTTTTCCCCCCCTCGCCTTTTATTCTCTAATGCTATATTTGCAATGTCGGTCCTTTCAATTTACACTTTCAGCGCTTCTTCAAACTCCAAATGAGAGCGTCTGTTTCCCCGCGCTGTTCCATGTGTATATTTAGCAATGTTTCCCACAGCGCCTCAACACCGAGCAGGGGGAGAAGTAAGGAGGAGCAGGGAGAAAACAGAAGGAGAGGAAGATTAACACAGCTAATTAGAAGACTATTGTTAGGTGTGTGAGCACGATGGAGCCACCCAAACACAAACTATTGGATGCGATACCGGTGCACCGTCAGGCAGCGGATAAACAGGGAAGCAGGTACCGTGTGCACACGCTAGGAGAAACATACCCGACAATTAGGTCGCATGCAAATCAGTCTACAGATGTGTGAGAGGTGCGACAGGTAGAGACAGCGAGGGGCGAAAACACAGAGAGGAGTATTGAAATGAGCAACGGTAGGAATCTACAAATCAAAAGTGATATAGAGAGAGGTGGATGACATCCAGTGGAAATAGACGATGGAGGAAAGCGGTGAGTCAGAGATGCGGTTTATTGTTTAAAGTGGATTGGCAGCTGTAATGGGCTGACAATTATTCATATGTCACCCACACACACTTGATTAAAACTTTTTCCACTCCGTCACCAAGTCCCTCGTGTAACGACGATCGCTGAGCGTCAGGGTTTGTTTCGCTGCCTTCTTTCAAGACGAGGCTTCTTTGTGTTTCTGTCCCATCGCTGTCGACTGATCCCCTTTAGGTTTCAGTGTTTTGACAGGTGAGACTACAGCAGGCTGCCACAGAGAATCATCTCAGCCTCTTTGTCCTAATTTTAAAAAAAAAAAGAAGAAAAAAAAGAACCTGCAGTCGGGGGACATTGGCTCACTGTGGTTGATTTTTCCTCATCCTGATACAACAAGATTTGGGTAGAACATGATCTCAGCAGGCCGGCCCACGGGAGGGAAGAGGTAGAGAAAAAAGTAGGCGAAGGGGAGAAGTGGAGGGAAAGAACAATAGGATGGGAAGTGAAAGAGACAAGAGGAGGAGCAGAAAGTAAACAATAGAGAACAGGTGGAGGAGGGAAAGGAGAGATGGTTAATGAGGAAGCAGGGAAAATGTAGGTGAGAGAAATGGATGGAGTGAGGGAGGGGGAAGACAGGAGCGTGTCTCCCCTGCCATGACACCATCATGAATAAAAAGCACAAAATATATATATTTTTATATATATATATATATATATATCCCGCGAGATGATTTTACTTTACATATAAACACAAAGTAATGTGCACACACTTTCCTTTCTCTTCCTTTGGCGAAATGAGACCATGCTTGGAGCTCTAATAAAGCACAACAATGAAAGTGTACCAACTGAGAAGGAGAAGGAAATTGAGTTAGTGGTGGAGATAGAGGAGGGAGGGGAGGGGTGGGGTGAGGGGGTGAGGGACAGTTAAGAGCAAGCCTTTAACATGATCACAGCGGGGACAGACACAGGGGAGGAGAGGAGGGGTGGAAAAGGAGGAGGAGAGGGGGTGGCGAGGGCCTGCCAATACAGATAAATATTTCATCCAAGAACACAGAGAGTCACTGAGACTGGTGCCCAGAGGGGGAGGGAGGATGCAAGGAGAGAGAGAGAGAGAGAGAGAGAGAGAGAGAGAGAGAGAGGCTGAGAGTGAAGGCAAGGCAAAAAGACAAAAAGCAAGAGGAGAGAGAGAGAAGAGAGAGCTTGGACAGCTGAGAGACAAAGCTATAAGCCTGGGAGATAAAGGTGTCCTTAACTCTCACATCCACTGTCTGTGATGCTGAGCAGGGCTGACACAAGACACACACACACACACACACACACACATTAATACAGCGACACACAGCAAACACTTAGATATGGTATCGCATGCAAACACTCTTCTATTATTGTCCTCTATCTTGCCGTGCGGAGGTTTCTCTCCTCGACTGGACTTGACACCTTTGAGAGAGAGAACTGAAGCCTGGATGAACGAAGGTGGAGGTTCAATGAGAGCAGTGGGAGGAAGGAAACGAGGGGGGCAGCTGTGAAGGTGTAGACCTTAGACCAACATATTGGAGTTTTAGTTTTACTATTTTAAACCGCCCCTGTTTAAATTAATATATTAAAAGGTATAGGGGCCGAACATCAGGGCCCATGTGTGATTTAATTCCAAAACCATGATTCTTAATATGCTGCTATAACAGCGTCTACTAGTCTGGCAAGGTTATCTACCAGAGTTCAGAGTCTGGGTGCAAGGATGTACTTAAAAGAAGCCACAAGAGAATGAGTGAGGGAAGGGACCGACACTGGATGGTAAAGTAAGGCCTTGCCCACAGTCCGTCTTAATTCATTCCAAAGGTGATGGATTGGGTTGAGGTCAGGTCTTTGTGCAAGTTACTTTCTCACCAAACTTAGAAAAGCAGTATCTGGCAATTTCAGGTGATTTCTAAAGCAAATCTGATTTTTCTGGCATGGAGTCTACAATATTTTTTTGACTTGAGTTTGTTTTTCCCCATACTGAAGGGCAAAAACAGTCAGAAAAAAAGCTGGGAGAGATGTGCTAGGATGGTGTTTGAACTCTGTGTGTGTGTGTGTGTGTGTGTGTGTGTGTGTGTGTGTGTGTGTGTGTGTGTGTGTGTGTGTGTGTGTGTGTGTGTGTGTGTGTGTGTGTGTTTTACGTGTTTGCATGTGGGTGTTGTACATTTGTGTCAATCAGGCGGTTGGTCTTTTTGCTTGTGTTCCCTCCCTCCGCAGGGAGCAACTCTCCCTCATCATTAGTAATGATCCAGCAGCGGTGAAAGGGCCAGGCCACAGTCTCAGCCCAGAGAGACAGATGAATATTTGATCAGCCTTCTCTTTGCTTTTCACGTGTGTGTGTGTGTGTGCGTGTGTGTGTGTGTGTGTGTGTGTGCGTGTGTGTGTGTGAAACAGACAAAGCCCACGAGGTCAGTGCAGGGTATACAACTTTCCTTTTCCCATCTCCCCCTGCCTCTTTCTCACCTTCACCTCTTTGCCTCTTTTCCTTTTCACCTCCCTCACCCTCTCCCTCCCCCCGCCACTCTCTTTTACCATCTCCCCCCTCCTCTCCTCCTCCAGGACTGTGCAGAGACAGAGGTGGACAGGAACAAGTGCTGTACATTGTGTAATATGTTCTTCACTTCCGCCGTCGTGGCCCAGTCGCACTACCAGGGTAAAACTCACGCTAAGAGAGTCCGTCTGGTGCTGGGGGAGACGCCCAGCTTACCGTCAGCCATGACCAGCCCTACAAACACAGGTACCTCACACCTTCTACCCGTCACACTCTCAGGGTTTCATTATAGCATCCAAACATTCACTGTACTGTCTAGTACTGGAGCTGCAGGGGTTTCAAACTGATCACAGCAGGCATATGGAGTGCCAGTTGAGTTTTGGGGAAACAAGCAGAATAGAGTATCACACTTTGAGCTGGTTGATCCTCACCTGTCTGCCTTCTGGCCAGACTTCAAAGTGAAACATGACGGATACAATATGAAGCATCTGACTATAAACTGGTGATAGATCACCACTTTCAGCCCAGAGCTGATCGATACATCTATTGGATTCCGATCATGGTGTTTGTACACAGAGACTGTCCTCCCTCAAGACAGAGATAATTAACTTGGTCGAAAAAACGCAGCCTCACACACGCCCATGTGATCTAGACATCCAGTATTTGCAACATGTGTCCCTGGACTAAGGATTATTTGAAATTGAAAGACCATATTTTTTACCGGAAGTGGATTTGGAAAGCTTTAGTCGTGCTTCAGTCAATAATGTCTGGTTTGGATATCAGAAGGAAATGTCTGGTGCTGCTAACATGCCAGAGGCCCAACAAGTGGAAGTTTGAAGGTGAAGCACTCAATTTGAAAGGTCTGATGATTAGTAAAAAAAAAAAAAATCTCATTACCAAATCGAGACATCCGCAAATTAATATTCTGGTTCATGCTCATGATAGTTCAAGATTAGCTTCTTTCTTTTTTTTTTAAAGAGTCAGAGCTGGTAAGTGTTCATCAGGGGAGCTATATGTAATGTGATTCAAATTGGATTCAAAGACAAAATTCACCGCGCTACAAACACACAATCACTGAGTGTTATAAATAATCCAGCCCTAAGTGACTTTTGTTAAACTTTGGCCTACTTTGGGAAAGTGTCGCTTCCGTAGAGCCGTTGCCGTGGAGCTCTGTGGTTTCATGACAGTGGAACCTGGAGGAAAAAGAAACAAGAGAACAGGGAGGAAGAAGAGAGGAAGAGTGACCTGGGAGAGAAGAAGAGGATTTCAGGAGAGATTAAAGTCAAAAGGAGCCTTCATGATTACTCTGAGATGAGCGCTTTGCAGAAGATGCACAGCCAAGCTGACAGGCTTGTGCACGCAGAAACACACACACACACGTCTGAAACGCACATACGCAAGATGACTGATGCATGCACATTCATATTAGACATTCACTTGCACCTAAGGACACATGCACACTAACATACATACAGATACACCAACCCAAACCACAGCGAGGGGAGAGAAAGCATGGGCCATGTGTGCTGCCGAAGCCCTAGAGAGGTGGAGAGCAGAGAATGTACCTGTGTTGCACATCCCACCGCACACATACACACACACACACACACACACACACACACACACACACACACACTCGCCATGACCCACTCCTCAAAAAAACTTCTGCTCCAGTGTGCAGAGATCACAGTCATGGGAAAGGAAAGGGTGTTAAAACAAGGGATGGAGAGGAAAAATTCACCCGAGGATCTCTCCCTGTTGCTGCTCAGCACGTGCTGTTCCACAGGGCTGACAGAGCTCAGGAGCTTCACTCATGCACACACACACACACACACACACACACACACACACACTGCTGTAACCAAGATTTTAGGACGGCCTTGTCCTTGGGATTAAAAGCGGATGAAATGAAATGACAAGCAAGAGTTCCAGGGTTGAGTTTTGTAAGTGAGAGGATAGTGCGACGGAGCCGATATGAGTGGGTGTGGTTGGTGAGACGAGCGGAGACACAGCCATAGATACAGTAACTATGTGAACAGAGCCTGAAGACACATCAAGGTGGGAGCAACCAATCAGCGTGCAGGACCAGAGTCAAGTCAACACAGGCGCACACACACACACACAAAACATACACACACTTGCACACCCATATTCAACTTTTCATGGATGCTATTAAATGTTAACATTGTAGTGACGATCGTTGTGACAGAAGTGATATGACTCATTTGGGCTTTGAGGCATGTGTGAGTGGGCTATTGTCTGTGATGTAAAATGTTTAAACATGCTGTATTGTGACTGTGTAGTCAGAGCGGTTATAACTCCACAGCCATTGACGCATTGTACATGGCAAATCGGCCAATCCAAACATTTGGACGTGCCATCTGGCATTATGAGCTTTCTCACATAAATTGGCTGTGGACCTAACACCCCCCCCCCCCAACTGTGATCAAATAAAGAGTTTGAGAAGAGATGATTGCTTTGGTACTCGTGCTGTACCTTACAGACACAAGCAACCTATTCTGGAGCTTCATTGACGCACACAAACGCACACAAACACACACAAGTCTTCACACATTTGCTCGGGCGTGGATTATGCATTCAATCCACCACCCAAACACCCACATGCACACACAGACACGTGTGAAGCCACACGCAGTCGCAGTCTTCGCTGCGTGACCCACAACCATGTCCTGTGGACAAGTCAGTGTCTGTTGGCTATTAATGGGCAATCACCATGGTAACCAATGTCATGTCACACGCAGCAGGTCACCTGGAAGTCTGCCTTTTTTTTCATTACCTAACAGAGAGGAAAGGATATAGGCTTAAAAAAAAAATCAATGAAGCAGGAAGTATCAGACGTACAGTAGATGTGAGAAGAAAGCCCAGACTGGTCCCTGGAGAGCTGATGGCTACCTGCCGACCCTCATCTATGTCCCACAGATGTGGCCTGCAGCAACCTATTGCCCTTTGCTCTTACTCCAGTACGATCTAAACCAAATTTACAATGCATAGTTCTTCTGAGAGAAAGTCGGCGTGAGTGCATCTGTGTGAATATGAATGCATAAACATTTTCATGCTAATGTAATTTCAGCAAAATATTTTCATTTTTGCCTTTAAAATCAATTTGCATGCGATTTTCTGTTAATATGATCCCTCACTTCATTCCTTCTCTCCTCCTCTTCATCCTGTTGCAATCACTCACCCCTCACCACTCATCTCTACCTCCTATCTGTTCTTTTCTCTCCCCAGATTCCTCCCCTTCCACCCCGTTGCCCACAGACCCTGCTGCATGCCCCCCTCCTCCCCCTGACCTGGCTTGGCCCTTGGCAGTGGTCGGTGGAAATGGCGGAAGAGAGGCAGGGAAGTACTGTTGCCTGTGCGGAGCCTGGTTCAACAACCCGCTGATGGCCCAGCAGCACTACGAGGGCAAGAAACACCGCAGGAACGCAGCCAGAGCTCGCCTCCTGGAGCAGCTAGCGGGCAGTCTGGATGCCACGGAGAGCACAGGTCAGCCCCTTGGCCCCCAGCCCAACATCAGAGTGAAGGGCAGGAGGGGTGTTACGACTTTGTGCAGGGAAAGACGATAAGGGGGAGATCAAATTTAAAATCTGTCGCAGGGAGGGTGGATTTCTGAAATGTTCATATGGCTTTCAAAAGTGGTGTTCATGTCACAAATATAGTGAGGTACGCCATGCAGTTATTCACAGATAAAATTAGCAACATCGGCCAGTTAAGGTAGAGATGGGCTTATTCACATTCACCATTCATTTGGGGGCGATTGTTAGACCTTATGCTGGTGCAGTGGGCCCTGGGTTCCTCCTGGTGCAGGACAATGCCTGACCTCATGTGACCAGAGAGTGTAGGCAGGTCCTGGAGGACGGAGACATTGATGCCATTGACTGGCTCTCATGTTCCCATGACCTAAATCCAATTGAGCAATTATGTATCGTGCATCCTAAGACGCCAAGTACCGCCACCGACTGTCCAGGAGCTCCCTGATCCTGGTCTGAGAGGAGACATCTCCCACAACACCATCTGCCCACTCATCAGAAGTATGCCCAGACGTTGTCGGTGGTGCATACAGGCACACTGGGGCCAAACACACTGCTGAGTCACACAATGAGTTTCCGTGATGAAATTCAAGCTGGATCAGCATGTGATTTTTTTACTGAATCCAGCCCTCAATGGGTTGATAATTAAGTTTCCATTGACCTTCGTCACATAATTGTGTTCTCAACAAATTATACAATATACATCATTAAAGACTTTCAACTCAAATAATCCATTCATCAAGAACTGATGCGGGATTTAAGTGTTCCCTTAATTTATTTGAACTGTGTATGCACAGTAAAAAAAGAAGGAAAAAAAAAGGTTATGTCCCACAGATGGTTAGGATAGATTCTTTAAATTTAGATGCATAATTGTAAAGTTTCTGGCAGAGCATCATAATAATATAACCTTTCCTGAATTAAAGAGGGACCCCACCATTTTCTGTCTCCCCCCCTCAGTTAACTGTGTATCTCAGCCTAACTGAAATTCTGACACATCTCGTTATTCGTCATCTGTTGGCAACAGTCTAACCTTTCCATCTCACTTGGCTGGGGTCACAGTCTCCTCATATTACAGCATTGCTTTCACACATCTAAGTGCTAGAAGTGCAATGTGTTAAATTGTCAAAAAAGTAATGGGACCTCTGTTGGCATGCTGCATGTAGCACACTAAGGAGAAAATACACAACACAGTGCAGAAGCTCAGCATAAAACAGCATGTGTCCCATATAGCATGACAGAATCAGGAACTTATGCATACAATTAAACCAGAATTATTTCTTAATGTACGTTATTCATTGCCAAAACTGAGATAAAATTACATTTATCATAGAAAGCACTGGGTTTTAATTGCTATTCTATGTCTTTGTCTCCCCCTCAATCCCTTTTCTCTCCCACACAAACACTTCCACAAATGTAGCAGTAGGAGGACACACACACACACACACACACACACACACACACACACACACACACTGCTGTAACCGAGATGTGCCAGAAGGGTATTCTAATGAAATTATTAATAGTCTTTGGCACAGAAAGTGCTTTTTCCTTTTTCTGGGTTCAAATGAGTGATATTGTCTCACATCACCCTGCATCGGCACGCAGCCCAACATGCAACATTAGTGCCACAGAACACCTCCGCTGCACACACATTCAAGTTAAACGCACTCATACCCCAAGCTTACACTGCCACACACACACACACACACACGCACACATGCAAATCCTCTGTGAGCCAAAGCTGCGCCATTCGCTTTGTGCTCCAGGTGCCATGACACAAACCATCATCTCAAGAAGCCAATCATATTAAAAGCATGAGTCATGTTGCCGCCTACACTGGCTCAGAGGCTTTAAGTGGTGTCATGTTGGATATCGTCCTCCATCCACACACTGTGACCCACATCCCACAACCTCAGCTGTTTTTGGGGAGGTTTTGTCTCCAAATCTAAGCATGTAACTAAAGAAGACATTTTCAAATTGTATGTGTACAACAGACAGAGATATTTGCACGCAGTGATTACCCGTCTGCTTTTCAAGGGCTCTGAACCGGTTTAAGATTTTATAAGTGATCCATTACATGTGCCATCAATCAAGTGTTTGTTCTGGTGCCTTTAGTCTAGTAGAGACACTTCGCTCATCGCAGCAAGGCCTCCAATGTCAGTCGCAGACCTGCAAACTCCTCAGAGGAAAAAAGGTGACAGTGTCACGGGGGGATTTTTTTTTTTGATGGTACTATGCAAATGACACTAGTCTGAGCGTGACTTAACAAAACTCAGCATACTTTCTCAAAAATCATTGTCATTGAGGGATTTGCGCGGTAGCCAGGCGACCGTCTCATCCAATGGCGAGCTCAGTTGGCGCTGTGTGCTTCAAGATTCCGATTGGCTCAGAGAAATGTCAATTATAAGAAAGATTCTGAAGCAAGTGCTGAGATTCCGATTGGCCCAGAGAAATGTCAATTATTATTGTTCAATAACGAAAAACCATGCAAAAGTGCATTCAACCTTTCTCCGTGAACAAAAACTACAGCTCCCATGATGCCCCGCGGCAAACCAGGAAGTGCAGCCCTCACGTCAAGTGCCGGTCCCTGTGATTCACTCATCAAAACTAAACAAACAAGTATGGATAAACACGGATGGAACAACAACGTTATAAATCCAAATATTATCTTTATGTGCCACAGCTTCACCATTTCATTAACTTTTAACTTCTATTGTCAGTAACTTAACTGCTTGGATCTACCGGAGCATAGCGTTATCGCGTTTGCTTTAACGTACAATACAGGGGAGCGGACAAAACACAGAGCGACGATACGGCATAGCGTTAGCAGACAACATGAAGCGTACAACATGAAAGCACACAAGAAAACAAGAACTTAAGAGAGCTTACCAAGTGGCTGCATACCTGGTTGAAAGTCAGTACAAAGAAACTACTCTTGCGCTTCCTTTTCACGGAGTAAACACCGGTCACATGGACTCACATATCTCTTAAAGAGGAACTACACCATTGGGCTGCTGAACCTCGAACGGTTCTCAATGAATATTACTTGCGGGATTTTAGCTCTGGATTAACATACACAAAAATAAAAAATAAACTACACAAATGACATAACTGCACAGAAAACACAACAATAAGAATGATCCAATAATTGTTCGCAATTCTGGACCCCCCCCCCCCCCAAAAGAAAACTCTCCGGTTCTACACGATCCACGTGAATGACCAAATTGACCAAGAAAACGGCGATTGTCGCCGAAAAGCGACAAGTTTGCAGCTCTGCAGTCGTCGTTCTTCTTCTGTTAGATGCATTTCCTTTGGGGCAAGATTCTCACATCCGATTGGTTTTTATCAACACTTCAGGTGTGAAGTCACAAGTTTTCCCGGGTGTAATCTCAGGGAGGGGGGGGGGGGGGGGGGGGGGGGGGGGTTGAAGGTAGAGAGAGGGAGGGGAGAGTTGAGGAATTCTGTCTCTTCAAGTGCAGATTCATCTCTGTCCGTTATTGCATCTTTTCCTTTTGGGAGACTGTTTTCTCTCAACAGTCTTCATCTTTCTCCCACCCCCTTCCTGCTGCTGTACTCTCTTGTGTCTGCTGTGTGTGTGTGTGTGTGTGTGTGTGTGTGTGTGTGTGTGTGTGTGTGTGTGTGTGTGCACCACTAGAGGCTCCGATCTCTCATCATGTCTCATCTGTCATCCTCATTAGTTCCCCACGAGGCACAGGTGAATTATTTACACACCAATATTTCCTTTCCTCCCAAACTCTGCCTACAGAGTCGGCCTCGCTGTATTGTCCAATTGTGTCCAATTGATGATGCTGACCTTTACTTGTACTTGCCAGTCTCTTCTTCTCCCGTCTCCCCCCTCCATTTTCTGTCCCTGCTCTTGCGTCTGAAACATATCACAAAATCCCCATGCCATTTAGATCAACACCTTTTCTTACTCCTGGATCTTTCCGGTGTAACTGCACAGACAAGGGCACAGGGGAGAAAGAACAACTGTCGTTATTCTCCACGGCTTGGTGCCAGACAAAAACCTTTGGAGATGGATTATGGTGGAGGAAGGGGGGGGGGGGGGGGGGGGGGAGTTGCGGTGGGGGTCCCTGACGAGGGATGGAGCCCGGCTGACTCGGCCGTGTTTTTACAATCAAGACAGGGGCAGAAACCCCTCATGACAGAGCCGGCGCATTGTCTCCTCTCTCCGGAGACTGAGTAGACAATTAGGAGCAGTGAGATAAGCGTCTAAGACTGGAGTGTGTGTGTGTGTGTGTGTGTGTGTGTGTGTGTGTGTGTGTGTGTGTGTGTGTGTGTGTGTGTGTGTGTGTGTGTGTGTGTAGTACCAAAGCAGAGAAAATTGTGTGTAATTGATGACTGTGCCTGAGTTGGGGGACAGAGCTGACCTCCTGTCCCATGAGGCTGTGACAAAACCGCACAAGCAGATCAAGCTTGTTAACATGCACACATGAAAACAATATACTGTAGACAGTGTAGATCCCACATAACAAGTTAGTCTTAGTTTGCAGTTACTAAAAGTACTGAAAATGTACTTATTTACTTATTCTTTGATCGGGTATTTCATGATTTACGTGAGAAAAACATAACTGGCTATAGATAAAAAGGTTTTATTTAAAGCAGCACTAAGCAATATCTTATCGTCAATTAAATGGTTTGCATGATTAATTGTGACTCATTATAACTCAACGGCAGTTCATCTCATCTCGATGGAGCATTTTAGCATCTTTGTTTAACAGCCTGTAACTTGTGATTTGCTTCACTGTTACAGCTCTCGTCAGTGTTGCTTCCAGCTGCAGCTGTTTTCAGTGAAAAAGCACAGCGAATGATTGCTCATGTTACATGAATATCAACAACTGTTTTCTAACATGTTCAACTTTTGTCTATGTCAAAAAAACAACAACATTTTGACACATTTTTTGAAAAGAAAAAGGGTTGAAATCAGAGATCTTCCAAACGAAGGTATTGAAATGTTTATATAACAACATAAAATTCAGGCACCATATAAGCACCGATCAACACATTATCCAACCTGTTCAAACAATACCCAGCATGAATATCAATACACTCTCCTCAACTACTTTGAAGAATTCTTAATTGGTTTAGACGAGACAGAGAGGACAAACTCCACAAAGTAATGAGCTGCAGCGTCAGCCTGAGAATTGTAACGAATTCTATTTTGTTTATGATAATTTTGTGTCTAAAACTGATGGTCTTTCCAATTACTGTCACGTCTGCTGCAGAACTCTCTCTCTATAGGTCCAAGAAAGTTTATTTCTTGATAGAATTCCACTTGGAGTCACTCCAACTCTCACCCAACGCTCATGCCTGCTGTAGTATTTGTGATACTGTATATTCCTGTGAGACCGTACAAGCCTTTGCTGCAGACGGTTGGGTTTGATTGCATCTCAATGGGTTTCTTTTTGGATCCAGTTCCTCTTTAATCTTGCAAAGCGCATGCTAAACTAACAGCACAAAGGCACTGAAAAGCTCTGAAAACTATTATGGCTGCCGTCCACAGTAAGCAAAACTTTAGACGAACAGCACACAGGGAGAGTCTCGGTTGCAGTCGCGGCTCCAAAGGAAGGAAGCGGAAAATAAAGCAAACTCTACCTTGAAATGATCCATGCTGCATAGAACTTGATAAGTGGTGGTTGTACAGTGTGCTTAAGGCTCATTTACTCCCTCTGCGTCTTAAAACCATCAGACTATTTAACCAACATTTCATGTCATGGTACACTACATTTTACAATCTTCAGCACTGACCACTACCTGTAAACCCCTGAGACTAAAAGCTCCAGCTCGGCAGTGCGTATAAATGGAGGAAAAAAACCCACAAACATCACACTCCAAATGGGTCATTAATGTTGCTTGAGCTGGGACTTAGTCACAATATATCAGACGCGGGAAAAACTGCAGGAAGATGTTACATTTCTTTGCAATAAGGTTCCTGGAAAGAACATTTTCTGTGCACGTATATAGCTCATTACTTTTTTTGACAAGCGTTTAGGCGTCTCCACACCAGAGGTGCCAGCGACGCCAGAGGACTCCGTGCATTAAAACGACAGTCACAAACAGCTCCACACCCACTGCCTCGGCTCGTCTCACCCTCTCTTCTCCCTCCCCCCTGGCGTATCTTCTTGTGTAATTAACAAGGCTTAGCACACCCTCACAAATACTGTTCAGGCTCACAAAAAACCCACATTCAAAAATCCTGTGCTGCATGCTGTCAGTTGCGCACACAGACACACACACACGCACTTTCCCTGCATGTAATTAACATGGATTACGGCACAGTGATTTCTTATGCCAGTACTGCTTTATTAACCAAATAAAGTAAGTGTGTGTGTGTGTGTGTGTGTGTGTGTGTGTGGGTGTGTGTGTGTGTGTGTGTGTTTAAAAGACTGGCACACGTGCACATTTGCTGGCATAAACACCAACTGCAGCATATTGTACATCAGTGTTACTCGGCCAGGCAGTGGGGAGGTGACATCAATCAGGCTAAAAGCAGGGAAGCTGCCTTTGTGTGTGTGTGTGTGTGTGTGTGTGTGCGCACACACACTCACACACTTAATCGTGAATACAAGAAAAGACCTCTTTGTGTAATCCTTGCAGCGGTATAGAATTACGAGGAAGAGAAAGGGAAAGAGAACAAGAGAGAGAATTATCATTCCTTTCTTTTTCTAAATTATCTCTTCTCCAATTAATAGCCTTTTCATTAAGAGAGAACAGAAGTAATGGCATTTCAGCTGATCTTTCTATTTTTTTCTTCTCCCCCCCCCCGACTTGGTTATTAGTGCCTAATAGATGTAAAATAATAATAACATTGAAACTAAGACGGTGCTTACTCCAGGCAACTAACTCAGTCATGGCTTTCTTGTAGGCTAAATGACTGTTTGTCCTTAATCATCCCTGAACCAGACAGGGCGAAGCAGACAACGGTAATGCCACATTATGCAGCTCTAGCCCAGTCCTAATGACCTCCTAACTATATCGCAACTTCATCTCCCAACATGCTTCGCCAATTACCGCCACAGAAGGTCAAAAAAGGTGATGAAATACACAGACAACTCATAAATCTCATGGACAATAATGACAGCAGGGAAAAGGGCACACAGACACACAAGCAATCAAACCTGATATCAGTCACCACACCTAAAATTAAAAATAAGACGCCTCTGACGAGGAGGGGACGGAGCATGGACGGACGAGGGGTTTCAAGCAATTTGTTTTTGATTGTCTTATGTCCAATACAACCCTGAAGTTTCAAGGTCGTTCATCTCTGATCTGAGCTCTGCAGTGGCAGCTCTGCAGTGGTAGAAGTGCGAGAAACAAAAATAGCACTTCACTGCATCTCTGACAGAACACACAGCCAATTATGCTATGTTTCTGATTGGCCCGTCCTCGTCGACACAGAAAGCATTTCCTCTACCCTCGCGAAAGAGAGAAGATCTGTGCCACCACGCTGTACTTACCACGTGTAAGAGAATGTTTTTGGGGGCTGGGTAAAAAGGTCATGTTTTCTCCCGTAGTCAATAAAAGCTCGGCATGCACTTTACATCACCGCTGCAGTGTGACAAGTCATTATCCTTACTGCATCTCTTTTTTTTGTCTTTTTATACACATCTTATTTTTGCTCTTTTCCATCTACCTCGCCCAAGCCTGCCCCTCCTCCTCTCTCTTCACCCCCGCTCCGCTCTGTCAGTATCTCCATCCTAATCCATCTATTTTGGGGCGTTCATCTCGACCACCTGCAAACCCTCTAATTAGTTCACATCTGTCTCTAAGCCGCACCATCTCACACATTCACTGATACAGCACCAATGTGCCCGCGTGCACGGCCGTACACAGTGCTGCACACGTGCACGACCTATTGCGCCATTCTTTTACTTACCCCCACTGTCCTCATTCTCCTCACTCTATTGAACGTCCGAGTTTCATAAAGGGACCTTCGCACATGGGCACTAAAAAGATGATAAGAATCTAAAAGTGGAACTTAGTCTAATTACATATTTTGCCAGATACATTCCATTTGGGAAAATGACCCTGCACTGTGGGCTGTAAAAATAAGTAAAACCTGATTTTTATGGATCCTCATGTTGGCCTCACGGCTACTGATGATGACAGGTTTTAAAGATTTATTTGAGCTACACTTGAAAGTCACCTTAACCGCCGCACCTGTGTGTTTGTGTCTCTCCAGGGCTGCGTAGTAGTTACTCATGCAGCGTCTGCAGTGTGGTTCTCAACTCCATCGAGCAGTACCATGCACACCTCCAGGGCTCCAAGCACCAGAACAAGTGAGTACAACAACTCAGGACTCCATACATCCATCCAAAATGCATAAGAAAGAGAATCAAATCTGCTTAATGCGGTCATTGGCCAGATGTGTGGAGGTCTGAACCCCCTCAAGGTCTTTCATTTATCTGACACTTGCACAATTCATTGACTATGAAAACACACAAAGGCACAAGCACTCCCGGTGAAGGAGATAAGGGAGGCAGCGTGATGCCATCAGGAGGAGGATTGGACGACAGGCTTTTTTCACCTGTCAGCAACCATTTGAAACATGTATGAACACACAATCCTTTTCATGTCCTATAGAGGTGATGCACATGATGTCACACTAACACAACCCCTCCAGAAAGGCAGGTATTTCTACTGTGTTGTTTGGTGGACCATGAAACAAGGAAACCACCATTATTTGCTTTAAAATACAGTTTATAGGGCTTCATTTGAAAAATCCGATGAGTGCAACAACACAGCTGACATCCACTGGATAAAAAATAATTTATATTACATAGACAGCAGACTGAGGCAGCCATAAGGGGAACAGGGATATTTATTTTAAAGAATGACAGCCGCACAATGTCACTTGGTCATTTGAGAAAATGCAATCACAAAGCCAATGTGAGGGAAATTATATTCACCAGCAGGAAGAGTGTGGTATAGAGGAGGTACATTTCATGCATTTACCATGAGATGGCTGTGGGCATGGTTACAGGCAGTGTTGTGGCGTGAGTGCATGCATGTGTCTCTTTGGATTTAAAGCAATGGAATGGAAATTAAGTGTGTTATAAATGGAATATTTGTGAGATAAAAGGTTGCTTGAGGACATAAGTTTGATGTTGCAGCTGTTTTCTTTTGTCTGTTTTCTCGGCTAGAGTTTGTGTTTTGTTTTTTTTAGAGAGTTGAAGCACTTCAGCTGAAATGTCTGTATTAATCTGCCCTGGAGTATAACCAGTCTGTGCTGCACAGACCAAACTTCTGCAAACAAGTGAACTGTTAGCAAGTGGTGGGTGTCGTGAGAATAAGCAATAACAAGGATGTGATAGGAAGAGAAGGAAGTAGACCGGGGCAAGAAAAGTACATAGGAGAGATTTTGTTTCAGCCAAGGGTAAATTTCTATTGCTTATACTCTATGTATTAGTCACTAGAAATATCATACAATTTATAAAGGAATCATCATGTATAATAACATCTATAGATATATCTCTAGATATAGACCAGAAGTTACTGCGTCATTAAATTTGCAAAGACATGTTGTTGAGTAGCAGGAAAATGTGTTTTTGGAGGAGACTAAAGGTAGCAGAACTGATGTTTGCAGAAGCACTACCACGAGCCACAAAGCAAGATACTGAATGCCTAATACAGCACTTCACTCAGCCGTGATAGGAGTGTCAGCTAAACTCGTAAAAAGCATGATTGTTGAGATGTATAATATCGTTGCTCAGAGGCTGTAAATCACAGAAAAGTGCCTCATAACTCTCTACTTCTGTCAGTTATACTGCGTGATGCAGAAAAGGGGGCGAATCGAAGAGAGAGCAGGCAAGCCTGATGGACACAACAGAGACGGTGTGCACCGCAGATGCACGGAGACAGAAAGACATCATGATTGTTTGAGACAAAGGCAAAACACTTTTTTTTTAAAAAAAGCACAGGAGGCGGAGTGAGCGTGAGAGGGAAACTAAATTACAGCCGAGAGAAAATCTCCTTAAATTGAACTGAAAAGTGGAGTCGGAGAGATAAGGAGGCGATTTGGAGTGTAAATTGAGGTGAACCTGGTGTTACTGACAGCTTGCAGGGCTTTGCTGCTCGGGATGGAGAGGACTGATTGACAGGACATGGACGTATAGAGGGCAGTGAGAGACAGATGGAGAAGGGTACCTGGGAGATTTACAGGGGTAGTGCTGATAGGTCACTGGTTAGAAGCAGAGAAACTACTTCATCCGCCTTATCAGACAGGCTTCCAGGAAGTGGTCTGTGGAGGTGCTGGAAGTGGAGCAAGTTTGGTGGAGAAGTGTAAGGAGCTGTTCAGTCTGATTTCAGCAACAGACAACAGAAGGAGAGGAGAGGATATAATACTGACATGTCACATAATTAGTTTTAAGGAAATACGTTTAGATTAGGTAAGGTAAGGGTGCCTCTGTGGGTCAAATGGTTTACTGAATACAGAGGCGATCAGGATTGTGAGACAGTACTTCACAGCCCCAACTCAGTGTCAACCTTGAAGTAGAAACAGACAACTAAGCGTTTCCAAGGGGTATTATTGTTGGCACTGCTGTCGCAACCACAACAAGATCACTTTCCACTCTCCTCAGAGCCAGGCCGCTAGCAACAACACAGGACTCACTGCCTTTGGGATGTAAACCGCAGGCCGTTTGTGTATGCAGAGCACATTGGAAATTAACAATAGCTAAAAATGCTGTGATACACTGCATTGGAAAAGAGCTGGACAATATATTGATATTATATCCATATTGTGATAGGAAACAAAATATTGTCTTTAGATTTTGGATATCACAAAATGGCAAAAGTGTTTTCTTACCCGATTTTAACGGTAAAGTGATGTAATTACATATTAATGATGATTATCAAAAAACTGTCAATATAATAATTTGTTAAAGCATCAGTGGTCAATCCTATAATGTCCATATCTAGATATTTGGTGAAAAATAATTGTGATGTTTGATTTCTCCATATTTCCAAGAATAACTACTAAATAAACAGGAAGTGAAAAATATCCCTACACATCCAAAAGATCTTGGGATTTTTGGGGAGTAGTTTTTTATACGAAACACTATCTTCTCCTGATGTGCACAGCTGCACACAGTTAATGCATTGCATTGCAAATGTTTTTATTCTAAAAAATGTAATTTATTATGTAGTTTTTTGTTTGTAATGTAGTTCAATAGCAGACTAGCAATTTTGTTTGACCAATTATATTAAGAAGTTGCCTTTCTATCTGTACTGCTATGGATTGTGTGCTATATATAAATGCCTTAAAGCAGCATCTACAGGATTGCAGACTTTCAGTGTGCATTAAGTGTGAAAAAGTCCACGAGAGAGCCCCCAAAGCACAAGCGCTTGTACAGTGCAACAGCCCGCATAGATTTATTCTGCGAACACTGTGAATTCTGTTAAGTCCGTGAAGGTGCACATTACACTGGTACTGGAAATAAGTCTTGCCAGCTCTGTTGCTCTGCTGGATCGATCCTCTGGGAAAAACGGAACAAGACAAAAGGTTCCACCTTATCAACCTCACTTCCTCTGTCTTCACCCAGTCACTCAGGTGAAACACAATACGGGTAATGGGTGTTAGGAACTCCTCCAAGCTAAGCCTCTTTCACTCACACAGACAGACCATAGAAATCCTGAAAACAATGTGCATTAACTTTTTAGCCTTTGCAACACAATAGTATCGGGCATGATATGATAAACAATGCCCCTTTCGCACTTTATACAAGTGTCATTTTTCCTTCCTACCTTAAGACAACTTAAATATAAGACTGGACAACCTCTAAGGCTTTGCAACTTTGGAAATAAGAATGGACCCATGAATGAGGTGTGTGTTTGAAAAGTGTAACTTCATAACTGAGGGATGAAACCACAGCTATGATGTGTATGATGTATGATCAGCGGTATGATGAAATCCTTGACACAACATTCACAAATATGACGAATACAGTATTTTGGAAAAAAGCGATGTCTGTCTTTGAATGAAATGGACTGTTTATTAGTCCACAAATGACATGAATTAAACCCATCGGTCGCTCCGCCTCACTATAGACCACTGAGGGACTAGTACGGCGGGCGCCAGCCTTACAGACAGATCATTGTGGCTGTAGCAGCTCAGATTCAGCCAGCACTAACCATAGTGCTCCGTCTCTGTGGAGGCAATTTCTGAAGAGAGGAGACACAAACAAGAGAGTGTCTTTCCAAGCTTTATTTCCTATCTGTAGATGGGCCTACAACCATTCACATTACATGTAAAAGGCTGAGTGCCCTAAGTCTCCTTCAGTCTCTTCATTTATACCTTGTGAATATTCCCCAAATACATATTTCACTGTCTCTAGTTTGACGCTTGTAGCTTTGTAGCCCTCAATTAGGTATCACTAAGGCTGAAGGGACACCAGTTAATACCTAAAGAATGTGCCACCTGTATGCATTTTCCCAGCCGTCCACCTTCCTCCTAACTACTCTCTCAGCGAAGGGGTGGCTGCTGGCCACCAGCGTACTCATTTTCTGTAACCAGTCTAACGTTTTCATGAAAACATGGTGGAATTAGCATGCTTACATTAGCTAGCTAACGAGCCAGCGGCTGAATGATAAACATTTATAAACGTAATGCTTCATCTACACACTCATGTCACAGCTTAGGAAAGCATATCTGCTAACACCAGATAATAAGTCATAGATTTTGCTACAATGAGCTTCATTTCCAGAAGAGAAGAGGCTTGTGCTATGATTGTAACGCTACACAGTGGTGATGGAAAAGGGAAAAACCAGAGAGGCGAGGAGGGGGTTCTGATTAGAGGGTGGTAAGATTCTTTTATTTCTTTTTATTGACCTTGCAAAGATTAGGGCGGATTTAAAATGTCAGATGAGGCAGTTAGTTTTTAATACTGTATATGTGGTAAGAAATTGAGCATTGATTTGAGCACCAGCATCGATGGGTTTTATCACAGTACAGTTATGTAATGTAGTTTACATCTTGAAAAACACATTTAAAGTGTACTGTTTAAAAACAAGCTGTCAAATGATGGAGGGTTGTGCAGTGCTGCACAAAAATGTGGTTTATATTTGTGTATAGTTATGTGTCTGTGTGTGTCAGTGTAGTGTGAGTACTTATGGAGAAGAGGCTGGAAATTGTTCAGTTCATATCTCGGGGGTTGTTTACAGGGTGGACAAGGGTTTGCCAAAGTGATGCAAGATCTTCCAACCAAACTTTTTACTGTGTGTGTGTGTGTGTGTGTGTGTGTGTGTGTGTGTGTGTGTGCGTGTGCGTGCGTGTGTGTGTGTGCGTGTATTTTTGTGGGTAGTCTGTGTGTTCTTTCACACTCAGGATGAGCTTTGGCTTGTATAAGGAGCTTTCCGGAGGAGACGAAAGCACAGCTGACAGTGGCAGGGGATTAGCCCTCACTGAGGAAACATCCATAAGAAATGTGTATGTGTAGCTACGTCTGTTTATGCGTATACGTGTGTGTGTGTGTGTGTGTGTGTGTGTGTGTGTGTGTGTGTGTGTGTGTGTGTGTGTGTGTGTGTGCGTGTGACTGTGTGTGATGTTTGGCATTAGGAATGTCACAAGAAGTGCGCACATGCAGGCTAAGATACTCAGGTGCAAGAATAAAATACTTAACTGGAGGGCACAAAGGAGGTCTGCACACTGCTCCAAATATAAAGCTTATTTCTCACTTTTTCAGGGCAACATTTTGATCTACCAGATCTTCTTGAGGAAAATATATATCTACATCTTCCTCAGAAAAATGTTTTGCCTTGGAAAATGAAAAAGAGAAATAAACTATGTATTTGTTGCCTAACTGTGTGCACACCTCCTTTGTGCCCTGGCATTAGAAATGTTTCATCATCAAACAACAAGAGATTTCGCTCTTCTTTAAACAGCTGGCTGCATCCGTCTGCCAGGTCTTCCTATCTGGACTGTGCATCTGCTCCACACAGTCAGCTGCGGGTCATTTGAAACACTGCAGACTGCACACAGTCGCTACAGGCTGGCTGTTGTAATTGGACCTGTACAGGATGATAACAGTAGAGATGTAACTAGATAAATTTGGCAGAACACTTTCACAGTTTACAGTGCGCTGCAATGAAGCCAATGTGTGTAGCCGGCCAGCAGACAGGGACGCAAGTGGGAAGCAGACGAAAATGAACCAGACAGATGATATTAACTCCCCATGTTGGTCCAGTTTACTCAATTACTCAATACACAAGTACACCAAATATAAGATAATTGTTAGTTTGAAAAAAAGTGATAAATAAAGAATGGACATGAGCAGAGTGGAGCTGAAATGTTTTCTTTCCCAGCGCTACAGCTGTGTAAAAAATGTGATGTATCCAGGTAAAGTAATGGGTCATCAAAACAAACTCTTTCACAACAAACAACTACAGTTATCCACCTTTCCAACATCCATCCTGCCGATATAATTGGACACCACCTGCGAGAACACCTGACAATGTATTCTCTCTCCCTTATAAACAAAAGTGTTATTTGTGCATATGGAAGAATAAAAGTTATGTTATGACAAGTAAAACTTTCATGCCTGTTTAGTACTATAGGCTGCTCCTCCAGGGCCCACTGGTTGTTACTAAGGGGACTGTACCAACACACAAAACCCTATTGAATTCACTGACTAACAAAAAATTAAAAAAAATATTTGCATTGAGAAATAATGAAGTGAAATTTGATGAGGTTATGAAATATTGATTGTGATTAATTAATGTTCAGAACCTGATTTGGTTCGTAGTGTTTTCTGATTTTTAGTCCAATAGTGGAAAACATACTAGTAGTTGAAAAAAAGCATGTAAATATCTATAATAATTACTTTTATTTTGACAGACTTATTATTCATATTCTTTGGTTTGTTTTATTCATTGAATAAGAATAGAAAAAAAATCATTGGTTAAAGAAACTGGATGCTTGGTATCAAATGGTGAGCTTTAAATAGCAACAGATTCCTGGTTCAGTGTCAAGTGTACAACAATGCAGCCTATTACAAGCTGTTATATTAACAGGTGTGTCGCTTAAGCAAAGCTATTCTTAAAACATCATAGTAGAAATAGAAGGCTAGTGCCAGCTTAGCACTACTGGAACTGGATCACAGAACATCAGATGAACATACTCTCGACCGGCGAATCACAAAAAGCCCAGACTGTTGTGGTTTAATAATGATCGAGGTTCATTTTCACGTTTCTGAACTGGAAAATAAATTCAAAATTGAATTTGGGAGAAAACATTTAAATATATATATAACAATATATTATATTAAAATGTGTGTGTGTGTGTGTGTTTGTGTGGACATTGCCAAAAACAGGACAGGAAGTGTGACTGTGAATGTTTATGAACTGCAATTACTGTTTGTTCATCTGCCAACATAAATGCCAATAATTTCTGCTTGTAGGCCAGCTGATTTATCAGTCAGGTTCCATTATATAGATCTTTCTCTCTCTGCCCGGTTCAACCTGGTTGATATCCATCCAGTAGTCCCAGCCAGTTTCGTAGAGAGCTCATTGTCACAGTACAGAATATCAAGGCCATGGCAGCTTTTATGCAATCATTACCAGCCTGAAATTTTTTTGTCCGAGTATACATGCATTAAAATGTATTTCTAATAAGAGAACAAAACAATAAAGGGCACTAATTAGCTCCTTGGAGTCCACGAGAAAAAACAAAGCAACCAGTGACGTGCAGTTTCCTTGATGGGAACTGTCAGCAGGGCTGTATCTCTGACCGATGACATTGCGATTTAACTATGCGTAGAATATAATTCACGTTCACTAGGATTGTATTGCCTTTTCCTTTCAGGATGAATTTTCCTTTTTCGTTATACAATATCCAACCTCCCTGCCTGCCTTTATGTGTGTTTATATGTATTGGGTGTGCTTGTGTATGTGTGTGATGCTGATGTTAACGCAGGCCCTGAGGGTATGATGGTGAGGTCGGGAACAATCCATTTAGCCTACTCACCCTGGTAATTATTCAGCATCAGTATCACAGAGGAGAGGACACACACACAAACTACAAAACAAACTAATGTACATTTAAGAGGGAAAGGCCGAGCGAGGAGAGTGTGTGTGTGTGTGAGAGAGAGAGATTACAGTGCTGAGTGTAAAGTAACTCTGAATGCAAATGGTCGTGCTATCGACCTGCTAACAGGGCAGACCTGCTGTGTGTACGCGAGTGTGTGTCATGGTAGGGGATGTGTGTGCGTCCTCTCCCTGCTTGAGGCAAGGTGAAAGGTTAATTCGGGACTGTCGCAGGGCGGCTATTCCCCCCAATCGCTTCCTCTGCCATACCTGAACACACACACATGCATGCACGCTCATGCCTCAGGCTCCCCTCATCGGCCCCAAAGGCACATGTCGCTGTGTTCCCTCACACCTTCCATATAAACACCGTTTTTGTTTACACACACACACACAGACAGACACACTGCCCTGAGCGTCACTGTCTGTGATGTTAATAAGGTGAGGGGAGGTGGGGGGGGATCATGCCTGAATCATGACTCACTGCTCTGTTCCCTTAGTAACTGTGGTTACCTGACACACACACACACACACACACACACACACACACACACACACACACACACACACACACACACACACACACACACACACACACACACACACACACACACACACACACACACACACACACACACACACACACACACACACACACACACACACACACACACACCATGCCAAGGTGACCTTCACATCCTCACAAACACTTCCCTTGGACATAGAGGCACATGCGCTCTCTCTCTCTCTCACTCACACACACACACACACACTTGTATATCTCACATTCCACACATGCATGGCCCGGGGCAGATTATTGGATTAATTTATTAACACTCACAGACAACCTTTCGTAACCCATCTCCTGTCTCACCTTCTACCTCCCTCCATATCACTGTCCTTGGCTCAGTCACCATTCGTGACCAGCTATTCCACCTCGTACAATCCACATATTCATAATCATGTGTATGAATATATATGTGAAAGTCTTGTAATATATGCATGCAAAATATTGGGTGTGTAGTCGACCCTTGCTAAACAGTCTTTGTACCATGTTGACTCCCATTTAAATAAAGTCCAGACTTTATGAAAACAGCATGACAGAAAAGAGTTAAAGCTGCAAGTTCAAATTTCTGTTATTGAATAATTTATTTTTAATAAAAGAAATGAATGTAGCTAAACCAAAGGCAACAGATTTCTTCTTTTGGCATTATGAAGGCTCCCTGCTTCTACAGAGTTAGTCAGTTAATTGATTAGTTGAATGGGAAATCATTGAATGGGAAATCATCATCAAGCCTCTACAAGTCTTTTTTTTTATTCAACCTTGTAAATGTTAGAATGTACCATCTTTGACTGTTTGACCTTTGGCTCTAGGAAATGCAAGATAAATGTGAGCAGTGCCAAAATGATTAAAAGGAAAGAAAGAAAGAAAGAAAGAAAGAAAGAAAGAAAGAAAGAAAGAAAGAAAGAAAGAAAGAAAGAAAGAAAGAAAGAAAGAAAGAAAGAAAGAAAGAAAGAAAGAAAGAAAGAAAGAAAGAAACTATATAGTTATCTGTATGTTTTGTTTGGGTTTTTTTTTTTTACTTTTGCAGGTTTTTTTCTTTTTCTTGTTAACACCGACTACTTTCACCTCTCAGAAAAAAATAAAGTTTGAATGCTGCAGAAGGTTTAGAGACTGTAGCAACCAGAGCTCAGCTAACTGTTGGATGATTTTGTGTCTCCACTTAAAATCGAAGTGTGTCCACATTACTTTGTATACTGCAAAGCAAGTGGGTACTGACAGGGACTTCATGGTGCATTCAGGTATACCTCGTTAATTTAGGTATTAAATACAGTGCATCTATTTTTGTTGTTGTTTTTCCAAAGGGTGAAATAAGTTATTACCAATTATCAATTGTTTAAATTTGACCATATAATGTGATACATTCAAAAATAATATGTCTGATACCATGTAGCTCCTTTGAAGAAGAATTTCAAAACATAAATGACAGTTGTTAGCACATAAAAGCAACTACTCCGACTAGCTGCCAGTGCCGGAAAAAAAATCACGACACCTTTATCTCACAGTTTGTAATCTGCCCCTGTCCTCTTGCTGTCCTTCCCTCCATCCTTGATGCCACCTGTCCCCTCCCAGTGAACAATACATGCTACCAGAGTCACGCCATCCCACTCCACAGAGTCCAAAGTGCTAGATGAGTCCTGACAGAGCAGACAGGGTGTAGAGGCCACTGTTTTAACAGCCATTACCGGGATAGGTGCTGACAGCTAGTGTGTCTGTGCAGCGCGCCCTCGTCCTCGCTCCCCGGCTCAGTGTGGGGCAACGCTCCAAATAGGACACGGTGGAGGGGTGGCATTTTCAAGGACCGAGATGAAAATGACAGAATTCATTGTGCTGTTTTTTTTTTTCTTTCTTATTCTCACTTTATGTGTGCCTTTGTATCTCTGAACAAACATAACACCACACCAGCACTGAGCTCATACTGAGCAGAACACTTTCTAAACAGCATCCTGAAACAAAAGTTAAAAAGCCTCTAAATCTAAAAAGAGGAACAATTATACAAAAGGATTAGGGATTAAGGCTTTTAACACCAGGGGTGCATGATATTCATGAAAATAATAAATATCTCCCCTCAAAACTATTCATACTGGCAAAGATGATAATTTGTGACAGTTGCAACATTTATTCAATAAAAGGTTCAAATAGCTTCACACAGGCACCAATCTCAGAACTCATCAGCTATCGGTCTGATGATGGATTAGCTTCTGAAGGCGAGGGTCTATATTTCTGGGTGGATATCCTGGCCAACACGTCTTTTTCTGCACCCTGCTCATTGTTTACTGTCCGAGAAGCAACTTGAATGCAAGACCGGAGTTGGGGTGGAGAAAACCAAGTGTACGATCAGATTGCTTCACAAGTAGCTAGTTTACAAGCTGGTTTTTAACCACTAAAAAGATAACACATTGTCAAACAAAGCCAGTGGGATCAGAGTTCATTACATTCCAGCCAATGCCTTCCACCTCTTTTGCACCCAACACATCCTTTTTGCCTGCATTACACCAAAGCCTGCTCTAGATCGATTAGTCACTTCTGATCAGATGCCAAATCTTTGTCCCTTGCTCACAGATTCTACATGTGAATGTGGAACTTTTTTAAAAAACTTTTTATAGGGATGACACAGGATCCTAGTGACCCAGAGCTGTGTCTGACACTCTGTCTGAGGTACAATTGTATTGCCTAAGTATGATATAGAATTCATTTTAAAATGTCTGTCCTGTATTAGAGATGGGAAAACTCTGTAAAATCAAAAATACATTTCACCAGAAGATGCCATTATGGAGCTTTTGCTTGGCACGAGCGTCAATCCAATTTATCTCTTTGTTTTAATCAAATGTGCCGTGTTTGTCTCTGGCGATAAAAAGCTACAGAATGCAGCCACAGCGCCTGTCATCATGAAAAACAATCAGCAGCGAAAGATAAAAGGACAAATCCGCAGTAATTATTGCACCTTAAACACAAGGGTTTATGCCCATATCTTTCCCCTTTGTTTTAATTTGGGGAACAGCCAGATAAAAGGCATAATAGACGGCTGTAATTACGAGAAGATTGTGAAACAGGATTATTGGTTAATGCTTCACATACATTACAGTCGAGCCGTCATCCCCAGTGAAAGGAAATCCTTTGCAATGCAGCAGAGGAAATAAAGCAATGTGGTATTGCAGCGCTGCATCTCTGCACATTTATCTTGATACATTAGCACTGAGGATGTTGTTTATTCCTCCATATTATATATAGCAGGAGACGTATTTCCAGGTAAATTAGATTACTTCCTAGCGACGGAGCAAGGCAGAAACAGAATATCCTTCCCCCAGTGGGCTTTATGTTCCCTGTGGTTAAAGACCCTGTCTTGTTGGATCAGCTCGTGTCCAAGGCAAACCAAGACTAACAAATTATTTCCTGTGTTTTGTTTTCAGCCTGAAGCAACACCAGCAGTAGGACACGGACACAGACCACTCTGAAGACTGGATATTGGAATAAACAACTTTAGAAAAAAGGACTGTCAGAAACAGAAGAGTATGAGAAAGTAGTGCAGAGCAACTTCAGCGTGTGTGTGTGTGTGTGTGTGTGTGTGTGTGTGTGTGTGTGTGTGTGTGTGTGTGTGTGTGTGTGAGAATGTGTGTGAGAATGTGTGTGTGTATGGGTGTCATGGACATCCATGCACACATCTACAGTATGTGAGTGTGTTTATTTCTATTGATCTAAAAATATATCTGAGATTTTATTCAGCACCTAAGTGTTAAGTGATATGAGTTCTTGACACCAACTGCCGTCAGAAGCGGTTGCATATTGCCATATAACTTCTGTGTGAACCACAATCCTAAAACTGAACTGATGTCAGTGCGTTGCCCAGAGTGGTAATAATTATTATAATGATAGTCATAGAGCAGCAGTAATAATAACTCTGTTACTAGCCGTCCCAAAGTGCTCTGACAGTGATCCCAGTCTTCTGTTTCTACATGCAATTCATACACAGCGATGGTAGCACACGCATGGATCACTTTCAGACAACTGGAGACTTACTCAGGCCCAGACCTTAAAATCCAAGGACAAAAAAACTCCCGATGACCTCAGTCATTACAGATTGCATGAATATCCAACTTTAAAAAAAAAGGTATTTTGGTTTGAATCTTGTGTTGTCTATAAATGTAGTGCATCGGTGTCACGATTCTTTTCAACTGGCGAATGTGTCATTTTGAAAACCCCATCTTTTCATCTATTCCATACAAATCAAAACCTTGAGATGTGGCATGGTTACAGTACAGAAGGCAGCGGAGAGAAGCAGCACAAAGACTTTCAAACTCCTGCTCTGAGATGAGGGTTCGGCGCAACTTTGTGCATCATCTACTGTTGAAAAAAAAAAAAAACATTCCCAGGGCACTGAATACTGATGTCAGGTGCAGACCGGAGGCGACACAAATTATCTTCTCTGTTGAGACGGGCGACATGTTGATAATATTTTTTATTTTATGGACAAAGAAAAAAAATAATAACTTCACTCCCAATCCATGTAGCAGCCAATGTACAGTACAACTGGGATGTAATTCAATGCATGAAAAATGTAAAACGTTGCATTCACTTGCCTTTCTGAAACCTATTGCTTGCGCATTTTGGCAATAGCGCTGCTTTCTAGTGATAGCTTCATAATGCATTAATGCACATGCTTGCATCTGAACAGAGAGAACACATTTTACTACTGAACTGGCTTCTTTTAAACATCTAATTAATTTATTAATTCAAAAAAATTACAACTTTTTGATACTTAGGGATTAGACCAGCCACCACTGTATAACACCCCTCATCTGTGTGTCTTTTGAGTGTCTGTAAAGTGAGTTTCCAGGACGGTTTGTAGCATCATAAGATGAGCAAACAGAAGACACGCTCCACTTTCCTGCGCTGGCACTGAGCAGCATTTCTCTATAAGCCGAGGAAAGGACTGAAAAACACAGCACTCAATGCGAAGCTATCAGCTGTTTCTTTTCCTCTGGAAACTTATTAAAATATTTTATATTTGTGCTTTGTTAATTTTATGGTGAGTTAACTACGTACTGCAGAAATGCGGATCAGTAATGGTTTTATGCAATCACACTGTAACAACCATACAATGAGTGTTTGAAGTTAAATAGATTAACAAAGCAAAAAAAAAAAAGTAGAAAAAAAAGCAATTTGTGTAAATAAGCAGTAGCTGCAGGTGACGTTTGGGTTTTAAGTACAAGAGTTTTGTATTCATAGTGTTTATCTGCCGTGAGCTACAGAGCGATAAGAAAACACGTAGTAAAAATGTGTTTCTTATGGATATTATTGAAAAATACAAATATGCTGGCACTGAAATGAGAATAAACTGTCTTTTGGTGGGTCGTATTTTTTTATGGGTAGCTATCAGTTGAAATAAACTCATTCTGAGTCATCGTGGAGTCAGTGATGATAGACCAAAATACAAAAAGACCCTGAGTGATCATAAAGGGATTTTGACAACAGGCGTACCAATGAGGACAACCGCGACCACCACAAAGAGAGAAACCTCCCAGAGATACATGACTGTTTTGCCAGTGGATTCATAAAACAGCCAAAAATATGATGCAGGACTACGAAACTGTTGGATTTAAATTTTTTGTGACGTCAAAGAAATTACCAACCCCCTCTGTTGTTGGTAATGCCATAAGAAAAATGCAAAACGGGAAGTGATTTGGCATTTTTGATGTGCATCATGAGCGTTTTGATGAATATTTACACTGACTCTTCTCTCCAGCACTGATGTATTCACAATAGAAGCAGCGTCTGTGTGTGCAGATAACACAGTCTGTGCAGAAGATGACGGTGCTGTGAGTCACATATTTTACAAGATGTTACATAATATATGACAGAGATGTATCTATGAGTAGGAATTTTGTGATATGATGCTTGCGGATGTGTCTGTATAGGTGAAGCTGTCAACTGCACCGGCATTGGGAGACTTGCTGTGAGTCGTGTACCATGAGCACATTTGTAAACATACCTGATGATGAATACAATGAAGATGACAACTATATCTATTTTCTCTTGCAAATCCCAGACCTTTCGTTTTCTTTTTCTGTGTGTTTTGCACCACCATGTTCGTGTGGGACATTTGCTTTTACTAGCAGCAACCATCTGTTACCGCACAACCTCAAGCTTTGCAGTATAAACAACACAATAACATGGATAAAACAGATATTAATCTTATTAATCTCATTTGATTTTTAGTGTCTCCATCACTTTGTCTCGTCATTCCCTTTCCTAAAGATTGTTTTTCTTTATAACTATCATGCAGCACCTCAACCAATGTAAATCAACAAGAGATATGTAAAATGAGATGCAGAAATTACTGAATATTTGTCATTTTAAATTATTAATCAGGCAGTAAAATCTGATGGGACAGAACAAATATATTTTGGCAGTTGTGGCTAAGAGGTAGAGCGAAGAGCGGTGGTTCCCAGCTCCTCCAGCCACATGCCTTGTGTGAATGAGTTAGATTAGATCAGATCCCAATGGGCAGGCGGCTCCACTGCCATCAGTGTATGAATGTGTGTGAATGGCTGAACATGCAGATGCCCTGAGTGGTCGAAAAAACTAGGTCCATTTAATGAAAATTAGAACCGGCTTCCAGTGCCACCATCAGAGATGGCAGCCGAGTTCGCAGTCTCCTCCGACAGAATTTAGTTGGTGAATAACTCCCACTTATTGTTTAAAAATAGATGGAAACAGGAGAAAAGGTAAGACTAATGTGACAGCCTCATATGACGTGCTTCAATTGATACTAGGCATCAGAATTGAAATGCCAACACCAGAGAAACCGCAGTATAAGTCACTACTGAGGCAAAACTTTTGTACGTTACAGACAACCCTTAATCATTTAACTATAAAGATTAAATTGTTAAAATGATACAGATGAAAGACTACAAAAACACTCAGTCCACTTGGAGTTGTGCGGTGGTGTTACAGAGTGAAGCTTCTGTTGCCTCATAAACAATCTTTGGCTGAGTACAAACACCGTCCTGCAGAGAGCACAAAAGCCCGACAACAACAGGTTGCATTTTGGTCTGCCAAACATAATTTACATCAGAAAGCGTCAGCTGACATGATTCAACACTGGCAATGTTTGCCAGAGAACTATTAATATTATTATTCATTTATTTCTATAATAAAATATCATCCTCTGGGATTTTTAACTCTCCAAACTGGTACTCCGGCTGCAGAAAAAACAGCTTTGTTGCCTGGGTTCTCATTAGCCACACCAAAATCAAAACAAGGTTGAACTAGAGGTGTCAAAGGTGTTTGACATGCATCGTAACTGTTGTACTTGATAACTGGTGCATGTTCAGCCTTTTAAAATAATAGACGCATTTCAAAACAAGCCTGCCAGATGCTTTCAGTGCCTTAAGGATATTTTATCTTGTCTCCCTTTTATAGCTAGTGTAATGACTAAAGTGATTATTTTTCACCTCCATTCACTGAGCCTCCCCCTGGAACTGTTCTGAACCTCCGTGGGGAGGCCTACCTCCCACTTAGAACACCTCTGTTCTATGGTTTAATAAAGGTCAATCCATAACCTATACTTAGAGGACACATTTGCATCCCTCTCTCAATTACTCCAAAACTACAACTCATCTAAGAAAAAAAAATGCCTTTCATTACTTACAGATGAGGAGCTGTTTCCAAGCCAGACATTTCATTCATTTCTAGATAAAATGACATGTCGACCACATACTTGAATTTAATTTAGACCATAGAGGATTGATATCCCAGATTTATGATCTCATTAACAACATCAATCCACACTCAATTGAAAATTTAAAAATGGCATGGGTCTCTGAACTTGGAGTAGTTTTAACTGATGACTGTACACATCATCTATATATGCTAAACATGGCTTAATAGAACTGTAGGTGGTACACAGAGTTCATTTTACTAATGCTAGACTAGTGAAAATGTATCCAAACATTGAGCCACTGTTGTTCTGGCTGTGTATTAATCTCTCCACCTTAGTCAAATTTACTTGATCCAAATAGAAAATGTAGGCCTATTAATAATTGAAGAAGGGATTTTGGACAACTGAAATGAAATGAAACTTTTTACATTGATGTTGTCATTTATAGTGGTTATCTGCATAACAAGTCAGATGATTAGGAAATAAGAGACCATTTTGTCTAATATTTTTTATATTGCTGTGAAAACATTTCTTTCCAACAATTGTATTTATTCAAGTTGCTAAAAAAAGTTATCAGGGAGCAGCATCTAAAAAGCAATAACGCCCATCTCCCAATATTTTACTGAATATCGGCCCCTAAATACGCCCACATTTATAACTGCATGAGATGACTTGCCCCGGGCAAGTATTAATGTCGAGCTGCTGTCATAACATTGGAGTGTCTTATACACGTACATACGACTTTCACCATGGTAACAACTCATTGTTAATTCATACAGAAAAGTAGTCCATAGTAGCATTGCTGTTTCTGCAAGATGAAGAAAGAGAAGCAAATAAAGAAAGTGTGAGTTACACCAAGACACACACACACACACACACACCCTTCTTTACAAGCTTGTTAAAATAAATGGGAATAATAACCCATCGACTTTCAACATGAGCACAGTTGCACCGAGCTGCAGGATATCACCACAGTGGAGGAAAATGATTATCCTATTTCTTATTTCCTTGAGTGGAAACCAAAAAAAATGTTTTGTTTTTTTTAACTAACAGCAGTTAAAAAAAAAACAAGCGCGAGAGAAGAAACGGTGGCAGACGAGAGAGGAAATCAGTACAAACGGGAGATGCTGTATGCGCTCTTAATGGCACACTGTAGTCAACAGGAGGTGAGCTAAATAAAACATTAAAGCTGGTATTATGTCTTTTCCACTGTGCCATCCAACCTCTGTGTATCATAAGTCAGTGGGTGTGAGAATACTAGGCCACAGCTCCACTTAGCCCACAGAAGGGCATGTTATCTTGGCTCATCCATATTCATGACCCTATCACTGTACCGCCATGTTCTGCTGGGATGCGCTTCTGCAAAGGTAACCTCTCTACTGTACAGCAGGGCCAGTCCACAGCCCGGCTTTTTGAACTCCTTCGTTTGAAAATGTTAGCGTGGCTCCGCCTCACTGCGGGGTTCATACTGAATTAGCAGCGGTTGATTGTATAACCGTTCGGCACATCAATGAGGATCAGTGAGTCACTGTAATGGTACCCAGAGAACCAGTAGATTGGATGTCTCCGTTTCCTCCATGTGACCCTGAACAAATGCATCATTACGAGAAACATTTGTTCAAAATGTCAAGATAGAGATATGTCTTCAGTTGACATTTTACAAAGGACATAAGGGGAAAAGGGGTCGCACGAAGCAAAATAACTTCAGAAGAGGAGGGCGGAGTGGAGATTTCATTACTGTACAGCACTGTCTCTTTATGAGGGTAAAACAATTGTAAACACTGAGTCACCCATGCTGACAACGAGTAAATGAACAGACAAGAATTACTACCAGAGGAGAGCAAGGCTGGCCACCAAAGTTTCTGAACTTTAATTAAATTGCACTTTCATTTAATATAATCACAATAATGCCTGCCTGATGGAAAAGGTCACCCTGATGATGTAGGTGTAGAGAGACTGGTATTAATTTATTAAGATCTATTTCAGTAATCACAAGGAACACAGACAGACAACAAGCACAGATTTATTTCTTTTTTTTGTATCTGAACACACATAAGAGACATTTAATTTGCATATCTGAATGCACCCTTCCACAAAACAAAGACGACAGACTCGCTCGTTTAGGCACCTCTCACTTGAGCCGTCACATGTTGTGTCTGCATGCCCCTAACTGGCTGTTGCCGTCAGCAGCGCTGATGTGACCCTAAACAACCCAGAAGCAACAGATTTCCGCTCCACTGCTCTGCTCCGTGCAGCAGGCTGCTCATTGTCAGAGCCTGTCAGAGCTTCCCTGTCAAAAATCATTGTCGCCATCACAATATTCAGCCCCACAGCCCCAGCTGGCATTTCAGACAGTGGATCACAGGCGGTCGGGTGACACAAGCAGCCAGACACATATGCAGCATGCAGCAGTGAATGCATCTGCATCAGCACCAGTGCTTTGGGTCTTGTGCTCATTCTTAAAGACAGAGATGTGCTGTTAGAGCAGCAATGGGCGTCTTCACTAAAACAGCATTTTCCTAACAAGTGTTGCACTTCATGGATCTCTGTCATTTGTAACAACAGCAGCATTAACGCCGATGTGGTGGCGCTGTATTGTAATCAGCAAAGTGCAGCAGGAAAGGCGCTGCTGAACTGCCAAAGAGGAAGAAAAGAGCCGTCTGTTTTTGGCTGGACCAGCTGGACAATGTTCCCGCCTTAAGGTCTTGCCATCCATCCATTCGTCCATCATCTTTTACCACTTGTGTCAGCTGGAGCGGATCCCAGCTGACATTAGGCGAAGGTAGGGTACACCCTGGACAGGTCACCATTCATGCTCACAATAACGGGCAACTTAGAGTCATTGGACTGTGGGAGGATGCCAGGGAACATGCAAACACACAATCTAGGTTTGTGAAAACCACTCCATGCGCCTCTACAAATTAAAATCTTAAAATCGGTTGAAAGTATAGCTATCCAAATCTCCTCCTATTGGCAGATTTGTTTTCCGCTCAGGAGGAAAACTAGATTCAAGACTCAGCGGTGGACCAAATCGTTTGAGTGATTCCTACAACAATTTTACAGTCCAGCTGTGTTCAAGGTCAACTGAAATATTAAAGCTCGGTAAAAAAGCAATACTAATGTCAAACACTGTGTTTACAAGAATGTACCTGTTGTAAATGTGTGTCCTATCTGCTTTTGTCCACAATAGCTCCATAATATATCATTTATTATGATTACTCCAGTATTTTTAACCTTGTTTTACGCTAAAGACAACAAGGGTGTAGCTCCAGTCAAGCAAATACATAATTTTGGCTTCGGCTATAATCCAAATCTGTCTCTTGCTGTTTTTGAAATGAGGAAGCTTTGCCAAGTGCCAAACACGCCTCCAGGAAAAAGCTTTTTGCTGTTCCTGCTCCACGGCTGTCCAGAGAAGCTTTAATTAAAACTCTGATCTGACTGTTTCAGCCCCTGACTGCACATTTACAGGGGTATGTGTGTGTGTGTGTGTGTGTGTGTGTGTGTGTGTGTGTGTGTGTGTGTGTGTGTGTGTGTGTGTGTGTGTGTGTGTTTGTGTGTGTGTATGTGGGGGGGCTATTTTGCATTTCTTGTAATTTAATAAATTCATTAGAAGAAGCACGCTCCATTAAGATTTCATTATCCGGAGACATTCATGACAAATAATTCTTGTTTGTTCAAAGCATTAGTTTTATATTCAATTTAAATTAAACAGGGCATCTTCGCAAACCGCAGACAACCAACAATCAATTTACCTAGTGTTGTAATCACCATCCTCTGGCTTACATGAAACAAAAAAGAGATTGAGTGTAGGCACCCTAGGTTACAGATATGTCCCGCAACACCTACACTCCTCCAAACTAGGCTTTGCATAAACTGGGCCAGTGAGGCAGGATTTGGCCTAATATCGTATGTATCTGGGCCTCGACTCAGGAGGGGGGACAAGCACAGTAATAAGTCTGTCTGTCGGCTGACGGCTACATTTGATGGTCTCTCCCCTGTGACTGCTGTCATCTCTGCATCCTGCTCCCAGGCTGCAGAGCGCACCCCAAACCAGGCATCCGAAATGTAACCAACATGCAGGCATACACACAAATACATGCACTGATAGAAATTAGATTGCAAATAGCAGGCAGCTAGTCAGGTTTCAACCAAATCCTATCATAACCACAACTGCTGGAGTCGGAGACGGAAAATGCACATGTTGGAAGGATTTCTCTGATTTAATTTTTTCCCCATTGAGAAGGCACTACGGCTTTTTTGCTTTGACTGACAGGTGCTTGTTTACTCATCACTCTCCAGCTTACCATTGAGTGCAATTTGTCTTAATCTTTTAGCTGTAAGCAGCTGCAACCATTTCTACTCTTAATTGCATCGTGGGAGAATAGAGTCAATCACCGCCACTCTTAAGAGTCAGTCGAAACAGAGTGTGCATACGGATATCTTTAAGTACACTTGATATTGTCAGTTTTCTCACACACTGAATATTAAAACAACTTCCAGCTAGAATTGAGACACAGATGCAACTTTGAAACATCCCTTTTGAATACGAGTGATGTTAAAGATGCTACTTCCACGTTTTCCAATACCAGGTGCAAAGTGTACAAAAGCTACATCTGCCTTATGTACCTAATGAATTACATCAGCGCACATCTGTCTGGGTGCGGTGACTTTGCTGCCAATCGTGTAAGATGTCAGACAAAAACTGATCCTTGAGCATGAAAAACAAGAAATCCACAATTTCCATCAGTTTCAGCTAAGCAGAAAATTACCCTACAATCATGAACACGGCCGAAATTAAAGGTGTGCATAGTAACAGAACAACGCACCAGGCTTTGTAATGGGTCAGCATTACGTGTGTAGGAGAGAAAGAGAGAGACAATGGGAAGCGGTCCAGCAGAGAAAGAGAAAACCTAATTGTATTGGAATAATTTCAAAAGCCTCAAAGACTTCTCACCAACAAATAGAGTGCCGTCACTAAGTAGTGGGACAGTCACATATTTTCTATTGTTTGGGATTTTGTACTTCAGCACTTTATATTTGAAGTTAAAGAAAAAAGAAGCGCTGACTTTGAGCAACTGTGCTGTGCAAACAGTGCTGACACCCTTTGTGCGTGAACAGTATATGAATTGTAGGCATTTTAAATTTTATGTTAATTTCAATTCTAATGTAGCAGGACGGTGATTTTAAAGATGCAACCAAAGCAACCAAGGAGTTTTTATGCCTAGAAGAGTGTATGCACGGCTTATTACTGTAGGATTGCTGTCACAAACTTTTTAATTGGCATGGTACACATCGGAGTCAGATTCAAGCACAGCGGTTTAACGGCTTTGACCTAATGATGAGGGAAAATACCCGCGCTGACGTGCATACATGTGAATGAAAAAGGCTACATACATGGCCTTATACAGACTAGTGATGAAAATTATCGAGTAATTCATTAATTGATAGTTGTTTCATCTTATCGATCGATGATCGATTAATTGATAAGCGGCAATTCTTCTGAGAAGCTGAATTTCCCTCTGAATAGGCTCTATCTACTGTATACGTAACATAAAATGCTATCTTCCTTATGATATAAAGAAAAATGCAAATCATATTTTGAATAATTTCATTTTAATGCATCAATTTGGTGAATTTTGAGAACCAAAATATGACATATCGTTTCCTGACCAATTTCTTACAAACGGCTGGTACTGATACAAATGTTGACATACTAAATGGGGTTGAGGAGTTAAAGCATTCAAGAAAAGATGAGAACAAAAATGACTAAAACACAGTGCTGAGCCTTTAAACTATTAGTTTATTATATAAGTGGGTGACTATTCCTCAGCCTTCCTTGGTGTTTTGGTTTTGACTAAAGCCCCGTTCACATACGTCTCCACTCGCCCATCTCTGAGCGACAGCTGTCAATGAATGTGTTCTAGCGGAATGTGTCCAGGACAGGCGATGCGATGTGGGCGGCTACGGAGAGAAAATAACTTTAACTTTCTGCAATGCGAGTGAAGTGAGTACCAAGCGAGTACCAATCACAATGTAGAATAGAGATGATTGACAGTGGACGTCAACAGAGAGTTCCACAGAGAGTTGCCGCTTGAACTAGCCGTCGGCAGCAGTGAGTTTTTTTTGCCAGCGTAGAATTCAGCGAGAAAGCGAGTGACGGGCGAGTAGCGACGTATGTGAACGGGGCTATACGCGCCGTCAAACTCGCCAGCTGAGGCGGGGTCGGCGCGGGCGACGCCTTGCCATGGCGACGGGGGAAAACAGAACGTTGATGAGCCAAACCAGCCGCGAGGATTTCCCCTTATAATACGCGCTGCTGCCCTCCTGTTTAGTCTATCATTAGAGCCGCTAGTTAAGTCCATTTGCCTTGATAAAATAATTTTGGGCGAACATTGAGACAATGGCAGCCGAAATTAGACTATGGCGGTGCACCATAGTCTCGTCGTGTGGGAAACACTGCTCCCGCTTCTCGTCTGTCTTGTTGTTGTCGTCAGAGCCCTGCTTCGCTTGTGTTCGCGTATGTGCGTCAAGTACGTCTGGCGTCAAGCGCGCCCTCACGTGGACTGGCGGGGAATTACAGGTTCAAAACGCAATTAATTGCAATTAATTTATTTTAATCGAGTAATTTCTTATCGACAATTAATCGATAATCGATGAATTGTTTGCATCCCTAATACAGACCAATCGCTTCCAGAACAGATTCAATCAGACAATCAGCAGATGGATGTATTTTCTATTTAGCTTTTTAAAATCGTACAAAAATCACATATCTGCTATCATAAAATCCTGGGATTGGTTAGTTTGTTTTTTTAATGCAATCTTTAACTTCAGATGTACAGTTGTGTCATTCCAAATCAAATTTGTTAGGAGTTAATTTGCACTGTCCCTACTGCTTACAGAAGGCAATGAAGCCGAGCAACAACAATGAACTCATTCTTTGGAGCATATTATAATGCCCATAGCAAATGTAGTAAAAGAAATCATGACATTGACTCAGTGTGAAGACCTTCACTATATCATTCATATGTTTAAGGCCTTAAAAGTTGCATGACATGAATAATGCAACACTTAAATGAATGAACCCTATGTATATAACGATATGCATCCCCTCTCCTCTTTAAAAGCAGAATATTAATGGGTCTTGGCCTCAATCAGCCACTGTTGTTAAAGGGAAATGGATTAGAAGGAGTATAATGCACAGCCATTATAACACTAAAACGCACTTAGCCTTCAGTAGAGGAGGACAAAGTGGGAAGTGACTGCCTGCTAAGCAGAGACTGGAACTGGGCTGGAGCTGGGCCGGAGTGTTAACTGGGCTGAGCTCCCCATGAAGAGAGATGCATAATCTTTTAGGTCACAAACCAGAGGGCGGCTGTCATCGCAATCGCTGTGGGATGAAAAACACTGCAAGGGTTTGAATAGCATGCTCATATATCTCCGATGCCACGGGTGGATGATGTCATCCCCAAAATCTGCGACTGATTTGACGCTCATGCGAAGGCGGCTCACAGTTCGCACATGTGAATCACAGGCGTCACTTCATCACAACAAATCAAAACAAGGATGTTGATTATGTTCGTGGATTTAACCCAAAGTAAAATTACTATATGGAGCAAGATCACCTTGAAAATGGAATGGAAACCTGCATAATGGTTAATATCTTATTCACACTGGCATTCATGCCTCCGTCATCAGGAAATGCACACACACAGACACACACAGACAGACACACACACACAGACACACACACACACACAGACACACACACACACTGACAGGTGCCGCCTTTCTGAGTCAAAAGATCCTCAGAGACTAAATGTGAACCTGTCAGCTTACAGGCATTATGGCTACCTCATGGTTCAAAGCTGTAACAAGGTCACTCTGACCTTGAACAACAGCTGCAGTCACCTCAAAGTTGATCTGAATCTGTTGTGTGACTGATTTTAAATTCTCGTTAGACAATAGATTTATTAATGCAATTTCTCAGCATTACTTATACCACGAGGTAAAAACAGCTCATCAATGACAACATGTTTACTTGATTTAATCTTCTTTCCAGAACAGAAAAGACTAATTGCAAGCATCTTTTGCCAATCAGGCCTGTCTTGTTGACCTGATAATAAAAGCATTTATAAAAATGTGTTGACCTGATAATACAAGCATTTATAAAAATTCAGCGAAACTTTTTCATACTCTCGCGTGAAACTCGCGTGACGGCATCGGCTGGGTAAACACGGAAGTGGCGTCTACGCGGCGGTAGCGTTAGCAGCAGAGGATAGAAGCTATCAGGCAAGTGTTCTTTTAAGTAAACTCCTGGTGTACTTCCAAACTTTCAAATGCCTCGTTTTGTGAGTACAGACCCTATGTGTACTACTGCAGAAGTTTGGTAACATTCCATGCATTATTAGTGGGGTAATTTACGAGATATACAAGATGTACCATCGCGCCAGTACTGATAGCCCTATCTTTACCGATGTTGACCACCGCTAAAAATGCTTCTGAGGGGGTATTTGGCTGGATGTCATGGTGGAAATTACCTAGGGTGCATTTTACTCCGAACCATCACTTTAAAGAGAACGGTTTGCCAACAAGCAGTAAACAGATGCATTCATCTGAAAAGTAAATGAGAAGCTTGTTACTCTGCCTTTGCAAATTAATCTCAGTCTGAAAATTTGCATTAAACAAACATAGCCTCGTACCAACCTCTCTGTAACGGCTTACTTAAGATTCTGAGCACAGAATTGTGGGAAATTGCATCACAACTGCATATGTGACAGGTGACGGAGTGGCGGAGAGACACTGAGGCAGACGGATGGAAGGGGAAGGCAGGGGAACGCTTACCCTGTGGGTACAAATAGCAGCAGAGAGAGCGAGCATGAGAACGGGGAAGAAAAGTATGTTTTCACATTACCGTTTTGGCCACACACAGGTTTTCTATTAGATGACAGATGACACGCTTCACACCCTGCACACTGCAGATATCACTCAACACAGCCCTTACCTCCCCCTCCCTCCCTTTTCCATCTGGCTACTGCCTCATCTCGAATTTTACCCCCTGCCCGCCACCACTGCAAATACATCGTCTGTTTCCCTGCCGGCGTGTCTTCCGTTCCAGCGCCGCAGCTCTAGCCAGGTATGTTAATGAAGTTAATCAGATTGTCGTATGTGGGAAAGCAGCACACCTTTCACAAAGTTCACAGTTAATTTGACCTGAATTCAATCAGCAGTTGCCCATCTTCCTGCAGTTTGTGTGTCTGTGCATGGGGTGTTGCAAGACGTGTTTTCTTCCTTAGCTGCGTTTCATTTTGTGAGCAGCAGTTTGGCAAAATCATCTATAATCATATTTGCCGCTCTCCCTCCTCGTCTGCCGCGAGCATGAATGTGGGACAGAATTAGCAGCAAGTTTCTTTCCCAGCAATCTCACGCTTGGGATCTAACTGTCCTGACAAAGATGACGGCTAAAGAGTTGACAGAGACCACTCTTAAGGGGTCGTGTGTACGTGCTGATAAAGACACTCTGAAACTGACACTGGAGTTTATTGCCATAGAATTGCCACTTGAGACATTTGAAATCCCAACTGTGACGACCCTGTCTTGGTTCGTCAGCGTGACTCCTCAACGATGACACAAACCAGGTGTCAGAGGTTAGTGGCCAGAGGCTGGCATTAGCTCCACCATGCTGTCATGCTTTGCTACTAGGGACTCCCCTCAGGATCATGTGGCCCCGAGAAGAGGCTGTTAAACATTTCACTCATTCACAAGTCACCAACATATCCACACCGCATACCATTGTCTCACCGTGGTCCTTCGCCCTGGGGCCTTGGACCCCACTCTGTGAGTGCATGTGGCCATGACTGAGGTAGTTCACTATGTGCCACAGTTTTTATAAGCACTGGCAGGTCTCTCCATATTTATTCTCCCCTGACAGTGTCCTTGCTGGGCTGTCTCCACATTGACTCCACCCCTCCTAAATCTGAATGCCAGTGCTGTCAATCACACAGCCTCCCTCATTTCCCCCCCAGCGCTACCTTAGGGGCTATTCTAATGAGGTGCATGTTGGTATTATGGGACAAAAGGCTGTCTTTCAGACTGCTCATACAAGGGCAGTCATTAGGATGTGTGCGGAGAGAAAATAGAGACAGTGATGGCAACTTATGTGCAGCAGCTCAGTAGATACGCAACTCTCTAGTCCAATACAGGCCTATGGCACAGTTCAGCCATTTGTGTTTATTTTGACCAACTGAGAATCTGAACTCTTTTTGTTAAATGACAAATAGGTTTTGCAGGAAATGTGTTTGTGTTTCTTATAATAAGGTACAGATTAAAGACTCAGGGATTGTGCATCTAGAAATATCCAAGTTGGCAACGTTTTAATTCAGATCAGGAATCTGCACTCTGTAGCTGACAGTTTTCAATACTCAATGACACAGTTACAGTCATCCATCGATACGCAGCCCCGAGGTAAACATTTACCTCATCTCATCTGTCCATTTGTAACATCCCAAAGTTCAATTTGTTGCCACGTTGTCTCCTGTAAGACTCCGTTTCTGCTGCCAAATGTTATTTAGGGAGACTTGGCATGCGTAAGTGTGTTTGTGGATCTGCACATTGAGACAATAGTGCCAGCTGTTTGCAGTCCAGGCATACAGTGGAACAAGCTTCCTGGGAATTATGGTTATACTGGTATTCTCAAACATGAACACACACACACACACACACACACACACACACACACACACACACACACACACACACACACACACACACACACACACACACACACACACACACACACACACACACACACACACACACACACACACACACACACACACACACACACACACACACACACACACACACACAGAGAAGAAGATTTACTGTGGCAGTGTCAAACCTGCTTCCTTCCCTCTTTTTCTGATCTTTCCACACACGCATGCGCACCACACTCACGTTCATGCCTGCTGACCCACACACGCACCATAAACTGCATCTTAAAGGTGGTCGATCAAACATTTAATTTTCCTCCCAAGTGCTGACAAAGGCCTCTCACCAGTGAACAGAGACAAGCCGCTTTTATCGACTGGCGTCCAGAGGGTCCCGGCAGCTATTATAGCAGCAATGAGTGACTGGCCCAGTCAATAGACTTTCTATTAGTGGACTGCTCCCTCAGCCCAGTGCCAGCGCACGCACGCACGCACACACACACACGCACACACACGCACACACACACACAGACACACACACAGACACACGCATACACACACACACAGTTAGAGAACAGGGAGGGGAGACTTGGGAGCTCTGTGAAGGTCGGAGAAGGAGCAGCAAACCCCCTGAGGGAAATGTGTTGTGTGGGAGCGTGTGTTAGAGAGAGAGAGAGAGAGAGAGAGAGAGAGAGAGAGAGAGAGAGAGAGAGAGAGAGAGAGAGAGAGAGAGAGAGAGAGAGAGAGAGAGAGAGAGAGAGAGAGAGAGAGAGAGAGAGAGAGAGGAGAGAGAGAGAGAGAGAGAGAGAGAACAGGAGCAGATCAATAAGAGAAATAAATAGGCACTGACACCAGGCTCAGATATCAGAGACATGGAAACTAGCAACTCCTAACCACATGGACAAGTCCTTGCTCATCACACATGCAGCAAAAACAAAGATTACACAGATATTGACACATGAGTAAATGTTGACCAAAAAGTCATGTTTATACAGCAGTCCATATAGATACAAATATATATATAGTACGGTGAATGTGATGGCAAGGCTTCAGTGACCTTGGTCCTGCCTGCCCGAGGCAAATTTAGACTGATCTAGATGAGCAGTGAGGTACTCGTGCTGCTTCGCTCCATCAGAGGGAGTGATAGCCAAGGCTAAGACCCTCATCCATCTCTGAGCATCTCACATAATACCACCGATCATCAATGATGCTACACTGCTTAAACAGACCAAGATTAATCTGACAGACAAACAGCAAGGATCAGGAGCAAGGCAAACTTTGACTCAAGCGCCGTGCAGTGATGTTTCCATCGGTCCATTGGCTGCTGCAAAATGTGCCCTTTGTGTGTAAATTTAAAGTGCGTCTAACTTCACATTAATATTGTGAGATTCTGATTTGCGCCAAGTTCATTTCAGATAAGGTACAACAATATTTTTCTACCAAGGGAAATTGCTGGGAAATTTCAGTAATAAAACATTATATTGTAAAATATTAATAATAAAAACAAAAACGCAACGCAACAACCGGCGGGAGGGGCAATGCTGCGTCGCGCAGCATCCGGTACAAATGGGTTGAAAAAAAAACAATAGACATAAGAGCTGGGAATCACTACGTCACCTTGCAATATGATTTTGATCTAGTATTTTATTATATATAAACAGCAGACATTTTGGCATATCAAAGTAGGAAAAGCACAGCGTTACTGACAACATTAAAAAGGGCTCCGACCTACTCAGTGAGACAAAACTGCGACAGTGAGCCAGTGTACAGCACCACGACGCTGAGTGAACAACATAATTCATCAAAACATCCATTTCAAACTAGAACGTCAGCAGTTTCTCACGGACAAAGCTAAAACTTTTATGGTTCGACAGTGCAGCAGATTCAGTGTTCACGCTCCATTGTGATTTTCTATCCAAGACCATTACATATAAAGGAAGGAAGAAAGACACAAATGTCCAGGGTCGACCACACAAATGGAGGAGGTGAAGTAGCCCAGGCCTTTAATACATACATGGAAAAATGTGTGCATGCTTTAAAAAAAAAAAAGAGCCTTGGGTCAAAAGCGTGCATGTGGATCAAACATTGAGATTCCAAATAAAAAGCTAAACAATGTATTAGAAAGAATGTGATGGAAAATAGATGTGAGCTTTTGGAGAAGCAAATAGTTCTGAGTCGTTGTGAAGCCGCTTTCCGTCTAAAGCCTCTTGATCTTTCAGTGTTCAAGACAGATGACCAAAGTCTGACCAAAGCTTTCAGTCTGTAGATGAAAAATGTCAAGCTGGGAATTAAATACAAAAAGAAAAAGACTGTTGAATTTCAGACTCAATCTCTGTTCCTTCTGTGCTTCTCTGATGTGACGCTTCTCTGTCTACAGAGCAATCACCACACTGTCACTTACAACTATTTGACAAAAAGCACTCTTCTTCTTATTTTCTTCTTAGACACAGCTCTTTACTATTCATCGTGTGCAGTAGTCGTTCAAGTGCTGAAAATGGGAGCAACACAACAAACCTTGTTCTTGATTTAATTACCATGAATATGCATTTACTTTCAGGGGCCGTGTATATTACTTTTGCACATAACCGGATGGGGCAGCATCACAGTCGAACACAAGGGCAAAATGAACAGGAGCAAAATAAGGAAAGACACGGAGGAGAAAGCTTTCACTTTCACATGAATAAGTTGTGACAGTCACCCAGAGCTCAGACGCTGTGTACATGCAGCTACACACAGGACGTGTGCTAAACAGTACTGCCCAGAAATAAAATGCAGTCATCTGATCTGCCTACGCTAAATACTGCTTTGACCCAATACATTCAATCAGAGTGTCCTAAACTAATGATACAGCAATACAACATCTGGAAGAAAATAGATTTGTTTTCAACATATGAGAGGTTTGAGGAAATTTAATGCATGTATTCCCATTTGGAAAAAGGCAGTAATGAAACCTGAGAAAGCAAAAAAACACGGATTTTTGACCGACTTGACCGACTGTAGAATCTGAGAGGTAAAATTTGAGGCCTACAGTTTTGGTTTGTCCTCAGTCTTTGTCAGATATTAGATCAAGAAAACTAAGTTTGTGCAGTGACCTGAGGGGAGCTGAGGTGGAACTGCAAGAGCAGATTCCTGTGACTCTGCTGTGATGATATCTATCAGATGTCTCCTTCTGGGTGTATTCCAGATGAGAATCCAGAGCAGACCCAAGGAAACACTGGAGGGGTTACATATCTCATTTAGCCTGGGAACACTCTCCAGGACATCAGGGCATGGATGCATATCAAGAGGCTTTTGAGGGGGGGGGGGGGGGGGGGGGGGGGCAGAGAGATTTAAAGGGGAAAAGCTACATGGGAAATGAGAAGATGGCTGGATACCATGCAACCTGACACTGGAGAGTTTCTGTGGGGAAGAATGAAGGCAACTGATAAATACAACTCCTTGGTTTTGTTCACTAAAGTGGTATTACTCCAACACTGGTATTATAGCAGATAAACATGAGCAACTCCACGCACAAATGGCAGGTACACAAATACAACACTTGTGGAAGTGGTGTGATTGTCAAGACATAAAACATTAGGCATCAGATGGTATTCACACGCCCATTCACGAGAACAATTCACACCGTTTCAAACACTTACAAACACAATGCAGCTATAGAATTGAGTGAGGGAGAATTATAGTTCTGTCGGTACATTTAACAGCACGCTATGAAGAAAGAGTGTCCAAAGTCACTTTCTCACAAACACAGCTTCACTCCACTGTCTCTTACTTTGTGCTCATATTCCTTCAGGCAAAGACATTAGCAGCAACCTTCTGACAGCTTAATCATGCATCATAAAGATGTGACAGACTCGAATTAGAGGGACAAGTCAGGATCACTGACTTCACAGGACTATTCAACATGTCGGTTCCTTATGCTTCATTAAAGGTACTTTAGCGAAGACACTTTCATCCTCACTCTGTGTGTTTGTTGCAAGGACGTTGAACCGACTCCTCTCAGGTAGTTTAGATCATTTAGGGTAAGAATGTGGTTTATTTTAGACATTTTATGTAGATGGTTATAAAGATCTCTGGGCGTTGGGACAATGATTTCTGACCAGCATTTCATCACAGACTTCAAATAAAATAAAAAAAACACCTCTGTATATACATTAGGAAATTATGATAATTTGGATTTCTAAGTAGACCAGTTCCAGAGGCTCTTCCTCGCAGGATGTCAACTCATAGCATACCTCATAGCACACCTCATCACTTTCTCCTTTTAGATGGATGTGAGGTAGCACAAGAGTTTGTGCAGGTTTTTGCAAAGTCATCAATTCAAGTGCAATTTCAGCTCGAATAAGACAGAGCAGGGTGTTTTGAAAATCAAATTCAGTGATTTAAATTTTCAGATGTTTTGCTTTGTGAAAAAAATAATAACCAGCCAGACAGTGCCATGAATACATTACTGTTTAAAAGGAACAGATCAGTGTCATGTTTTAAGGAAACCAATGACAGTTGACAGCTTTTACATGAGGACACACACAAATATAATAATATTGTTGTCATTTTGAACTATATTCAAAGCTGGCATAGAAAGCATCTTTTCTTTAAAGTGATTCCCTTACACAGGATTTCCCTATCCCAGCGTGTAGCTGAGCAATAGGCAACACAGTGAACAGATCCCCAGTATGTCATAGGGGTAACACACACGATTAACAATTCATTCACATGCATTTGCATGTCTTTGGACTGTTGGAGGAAAGTGAAGCACTCTCACGCATCCAATGCAGACTCGGACTTGCATCAATGCAGCCAGGAAACCTGTTTTACAGTAGGTTCCCGTTTTACATTTTATTTTAGTTATTTTACTTGATGCATTCTTGAAACATTATTGTACATTAATTTATAAGAAAGGCCTGTATGAACAGAAGCAGAGCAAACTAGGTTTAAATTGTTATTGGTGACTCATGTCTAGTCAGTCATGTGTCCTGTGGTCAGGACCAAACACGTCAAACAAAACAAAAGCAAACAACTGACCGACCCCGGGGGGTGTCATGGAACTTAATGCGTTTGATGACAGTCTTCACAGAAATAGACAGACTAACACAAAGAGTGTAGTACCAGAGAGCCCTTTCCTGAGCTCAGCTGTGACCCCAGCACTGCACTGCCAGTGGCTGCCTGTGTGTCTGTGATGCAGAGCACACCATCACTAATCACAAATACCACCTCGGCAGCTCTGTCATTATGGGATACCAGCGGCTGTTGTGCCCCGTTCGGGAAGGTTGGGGATCATTTTTTTCATGAAGGTAATCCTTGTGCTTTTCAGACAATTGGCAAAAACCCTTATTGGCCTGGCAACGAGATGGAGAGACCGAGCAGCAGGGATTGTGCAGGAGTCTGCAAGTTAAAAGGCGCGAAGGAAAGGAATGGGGTGGAAGAGAGACAGACGAATGGAAGAAGGATGGCTGCATGCATGGGCTGCAGAAAAAAAAGGAGCAGGAATCATAGATAGAGAGGTGGAATAATAGGAGAATGAGGCAGCAGCCAGATGGAGGGGAGGAAGAAAAAGAAAGATATGAACAGGAAGGGGGAGCATGTGCCATACATGCACGTGCCAGTGCATGTGAAGTGTGTGCATCTGTGCTCCGTTGCCTTCTCTAGTGTGTATGCTTGTGCACCAGACTGAGTAAGCCTCCTTTTATTTGCTGTAAGGATTTAGAGGACAGCTCCAACACATGCACATTCTCCGGCTTAATGCGGTGCCAGACTCTGAGCCACACTCACAACTGCGGGTGTGTGAGAAAGCTGTGCACGCAGGCATGCGGCTGCAGAAATGATGAGCATATTCAACGACGCTTGTTGAAGGCTCCGCCACAGGTTTAGAAGTGAAGACAAAAGGTGGTTTAATTCGCGGACTGGGACGCTTTGAAGGCCCGAGACATACCGATGACACTTCCAGAGGGTTGTGATGTGATTAGCAGTTGGTGTCCCGCGGAAATTTCATACCCCTTAATTTCTCTCTCAAATCTTCCATGATTTGGTTTGTGTTTCCCCGAGGCGGAGCTGTGTGCTTCCGCATGAGGAAGCTTAACCCAGTATGGTCACACAGGTCAAACACTATCATACCAATTCCCTGGGTTTGAGTAGCTGCTAATCTCAGCTGGCTCGGGACTGGATTATCCAATTAAAAAACCCTGACCCTTGAAATGACCCACTCAGCACCAAGCGCAGAAGCACATATGACTGCCACTGTGAAAGATAAAACCACCAGAATTGGATTTTTTGGGGGAAGAACAGGTAGATATTGGAAAGATTCTCAGCAATTACTTTCAGCACCATGGTGGGCATAAAGTGGATGAAATTACATCTAAATTCAAATCTCAAGAGGGGTTCTTTTAATCTCAGAATTGTATGGTGCCAAGTAAACCCAAAATCCTTAAATTTCCTCCCCGTCTTTGAACTCAAGTTTAACACTAGTTTCAAAAACATTAACCATTTAGAGTTAGAACAATTGGTTAATTTATTAGAAAGTTAATCTGTAACTAATTTGATGATTGATTATCGTCTGTTTCCAGCTTCAATGTGAATATCTGGGCTAGTTTCTTCCATTACATTAAAAATGTATATCTTTGAGTTTTGGACTGTTGGTCAGCCAAAACAAGACATTTGAATAAATCAATCTAGGCTATGAAAAGTTTTCTGGGATTTTATAGATCAAATAACTTATTCTTGGTGCATTAAGTTTTGAGTTTAAGCTCTTAGTGCTGACAAGTTGATTCATTCTGTAGTTGATCAACTTAAAAAACAATCATCCATCGATCCAAAACACTAATCCTACTCAGGGTCATGGGGGGGGCTGCAGCCGATCTCAGCTGACAATGGGTGAAGGAAGCGTACATGCCGGACAGGTCGCCAGTCTATCACAATTGTTGTGGCAAGTGTTTTTTCGTTCTGGGATAATCAATTATCAAGTAAAATAGCAACAGAGCTGGTTAACGTTGTTAAAATATAAAAAGGATTTGCTGTTTGACTGTAGGCAATGGGAACTAGTAAGTAATGAGCATCTTTCCCGTTTAATGGCCTGAACTAAATCTGCACTAACAGTCAGTTGCAGCTTCACTTTTTATCCCAAAGCCATGGGGAAAGGATTTACACTATTGAGCCCTCACTGGAAGATTTGTGATGTTGTCAGTGTGCAGCTTTACACACCATACAACGAATCATAAAGAACATGCAGGCTGATTTTGTGGATGTCACATCAGAGTCATGAACTTTAGATGTAAAAGCTATACAAACCTCTATTGATAACTTGACAGCTGCAAAAGTGGTTACAGACAGGCTGGTTACATCAGATCTCTAGTCTGCACTTGGATAAAAGACTTAAATTCCAATACATAATCATCTATCCAATGTTTACCATGCTGCCTATGAACATCTTCAAGCATTTAGAAACTTGTTCTATTGGTTACGTTATTAGCTCAACTTATTTATTTTCACAATTTAAAATTCCATCTCTTCTTGTTCACCGTTTTATTTTGCCTAAGAAGACGGCATCAGTCAACTGTGCACTCACTGATTTGATCAGAGGAAATTGTTTTCATTTTATTAATCAGAAAACAATTTCAGAGGCTTCCAACGGATTCACGGCGAGGCTGCTGCATGCCTTCTCTGTTCACTGATGTTTGTTTACTGCACTCACTTCATAGCGCAAGAGATTTGTCAGTCAGACCCACACATCATCTTCCCATAAACACAAGCTCATGTCTCTGACCTATATATGAGTAATTTGGCAATGCAGTAACTCGTTCACCTCAGAATCCAAATAGACTGAGCAGATATTCTACCTTGTGGAGCAACGACATCCCCGTTTGTAAAATCCTTCCGGATATAAGCTATTCATTCAGAAATACGCAGGCGTAAAAGAGGGTTGTCCTTCCTTCACTGCCGCCGCTGTGGGACAATGCTTCTTCTGCCGGGCATTGTCGTGCAATAAAACAAAATACAATACAAGAGAATACAATAAAAATCAGTCGCATACCATAAATTGGCAGTTAAATAAGTGCTTTTCAGAAATGTTCTTCGGCATCCACCTGCCTGACCCAACGTTAGGAATAATTGTGTGGATTCATAGAATATATGTGCAAAATTCTGGAACAGTCAGGAGTGTACCAAAGTCATGTTATCACATTTTCATCTCCATTGTCCTCCTCGCACATGCAAATACCAACGCACGCACGTTGAACACTCACAGCGTGTATTTAAACACAAATTAGAAGGCACTAAAGGTGCAAACATCCGCCAACGCTGAAAAGTGCTCCATATCCCATAACAATTCACGTGGGTTCATTGTTTGACTTTCTGACAAAACAACACAGGACTAAAGCGCCTCTTGGCTGCAGACTAGACATTTTCTGATGTCACACCTTTTCCCAAGCACACAAACGCAGCATAAAGCAAAGGCTATTAAAACAGCAGCCACGTAAGAGGATGAAAAAGATCAGTTGCTCTTTAAGGCCAACATAAAGGGATGGAAATGTGTGCACTATGTTTGTGAGCACAAATAAGAACTCAACTGAGGGGGGAAAAAAGAAGGTATGCACACACTCTGCCAAGACTCGCTGTGTAAGAGTGAGCAAGTTAAAAGTGCGCATGATTGTGTATATGTGATGCAAGCAGGATGTAACCAGAGCTGAGAAGTTTCCTTTAACTCAGAGTGTCATGCTGGCTTCTTGTCCCGCACCTTCTTGCATCAAAGGCAAGCCAAGATGAACAGACGCATGCGAGGATAGGAATGAGAGCCAAGCTGCAAACAACAACAACAACAACAACAACAAAAAAGACATGGCAAAAAGAAAAACGGATGCAACGCTTTTTCTATGAAAGATAGCTTAACCTCTTCCTGTGACAACTGCCAATTTTAGAAACCGGCAACGTAACTGCAGCTAGATTTGAGAAATAAAACACTTTCCTCTGCCGTTTTTGAGGAATGTTACAAGCACAACATAAAGAAAAGTGAGATTCGACACAAACTAAAGGCTAAAATGTACACTTTCATTCTCAAGGTTCTCCTGTTGCACCTTTATAATACATAGTATTGAAGCGTTGAACACTGAGGATTCCTTACAGCGAAATACATCTGCCGTTACTCCCCGACTTTCACTGAAGGTCAGTTCAGGTCCGTTCAGAATGAGTTTGAGCCACCTGACAAAAGGCCCCAAAAATAGGGACACAAGTTATGGTTTTCTCCATGTTATTTTTGGGTCACTGTGTTTATGAGTGCAAGTTTTTTGGCCTGGAGAGAAAGAGAGGCGGTTGGTGGACGGTGAACAAAGGAGCAGGAGAACAAATGAATAGAGGAGCTGAATAATTTAATTTGGAGAGCAGAAATGTCATCTCAATTAGACCGTGAGATGAACTTGGCACCTCGCGCACACACACACACCGAGCGGAACGTTGCTCGGAAATAGAGGTGACCCGTGTCGGAGGGATAGATGAAAACATTAAGAGAGAAAGAGACGGAGAGAGCCAGCTGCCTCTTGCATTAGTGCATTAGGAACTGCAGACTGGCTCCAAGAGAGCAATGCTTCAAGATAAAACAAACCTCACACACTCATCACTCTCCACGGAGCCCCCGCTCGGCAGCGCATGCATGTAGGCAGACACTCGTGCACAGTGAGAGACCTATGAAAGCATGTCCAGCCCTCCAGTAATAAGCCTCTATTTGACAGCTCAGAAACCACATTTACAAAATCTCAGTCTCTCTCCAGCCCTCCCTGGCTCGCAGAGCTCGGCGCAGTATATATTTTAGGCAGGGGGGGGGATGAAGGAAGCAGCAGAGGATGAATCCTCTGATTAACGCAAGCCAACTCATCCCTACTCTAATCCCTGATTCAAGCACCTGTCAAAACAGGAGATTTCACTTGTGAAAACCTCCACTTAAATCACTCACTCTCTCACACACTCTCTCTCTCACACTTTCTCTCTTACACACACAAACACACACACAAACACACACACACACCAGTATAGACAGTACTTATGGTTTACTTTAACCACGTCATGGTATGATATGATCAACTTTGTCTCTCTCTCCCACCTGCCCCGTTCACCCCCGTTATACCTTGTTATCTTTTCATTTTAATACAATTTAATTTGCAGTACTTTGTAAAACCAAGTGATGGCTTTTTTTGCTCAGCATTAAAGAAAGACTTCCAGTCATAGAGATTTCCCCAAAAGTCTGATGTTCTTCATTCACAAATATGGGAATAAAAAAATTTACAGTTTTTTGGCATCATTGGGTGCTCAGCACACCTAAAGCTCTGTTCCTAGAATCACCCCTGTCACCAAAAGACGTAGGCTTAAGATTAAAGACTTTATCCAGGAGGACATAACATGGATTCACACATCGGGGCTACAGAGTTCAATCAGGATGTCAAACCAGCTGACCCCTTCTCACCTGTGGCATCACTTATACTGCTTTACAACCTGTGGTGCATTCTCGCTTCATGTATACGTATTGGCTCCTCTGTTTCCAGGAGACCACGTCTCATTGACAAACCCCAGGAGGTTGTGTGTGCGGAACACTGTGTTAGCATGGGACAAATCCCAGGCTCTGGGGCAGTTAAGTGGCAGGTTACGTTGGCTCCTTGGTGGAAAGGCACAGTAAATCTGTGGCCCTCACAAACCAACTGGCACATGTTCTATATCGGCATCGGCCTAGCACGGGATTTAGAGATTGATTCATGGCCTGGCTCCACTACAAGCAATTGTGACGGAGGGACTACCAAGCTTTAAAGATAAACCCTTACATTTGATAGAGATCACAAGACAGGAGAGGCAACAGAAAGAAGTTAAATAAGTATAGAGAACATGCAGTTAAGCAACCTGGTTATTGTCAGCTTTATGCCCTTACCTGATTTCTTTAATGTCATGTAAATGAAGTTTAGTTTATTTTTTATTGGCGAGTTATCTGGATAATGTTCTGAGTAAATCCCAGACTCCGCACTCATCTGGGACATAAACAGATGTTAAAAGAATCAATTCAGGCGCCATTCTGCTAAGCAGTCAAGTCATGGCAACATCCCAGAGCCTTGTTTTGCAAACAAAGTGATGGACTGCCAAACAGATATCATCCTCCTGAGAGACACAGAATGGATAAAAAGCAGCGCTGTAGAGATGGGTTTCTTTTTTTACACTCATTCTTAAGATAAAGACCATCGTAAATCATGTTGCAATTCTTGTTAAGCAGAGATGCGAGAGGAAAGCTAATTTATTATTTGTAAAAACCCAGAAGTGATATTCATTTTGCATGCTAGGGGTAATATACAGAACAGTCACGTTACATTAAGTATTGAAATCAAGGTTATGAGCCTGCCAAACGGTGATATTATACAGGATCTCAAAGAAACTAATGACGAAGTAGAATAACCAACGATTCTGTTCTCTGTGGGGATTTTTTCCAGATTAGGAGATACAGCGGATATCGTACCATGGGTGAGGTGTTTCTTTGGGATGGAGAGGAGAAGGGGGGTTGGTTTCATGACTAAAACAAGCCCCCAGGCCTCTCCAGATGCCTCATCTGAATAAATGAGTCCTTTTAATCAATAAGTCATCTACCCTCTGTGAAGAGTGCTGGAGCTACACAATCATCCAAGATAAAACACATCACATCCATAGATGCTCGCATAGAAACACATTCATACTTGTGAGAGCGTGAGAGAGAGAGAAATACATACTGTCAAAATAAGGGACAACGGCTTTTATCATGAAACATTCCTCCAAGATAAAGCAAGCTCCTATTCATATATGATGGAAAACTGTATATGGAGGTAGTTTCTCACTGGGAATCATTTTTCTTCTGATCATTTTCATTCGAAACAAATCAAAGCTTGTAGGTAGCTCTGTTAATCAGAGCTGGAGTTATAGGCAGTCAATAAATACGGCAGATAATTTGATTTTTCAAGTTCAGTTAAACTCACACAGCGCATTTCAATCATTTCAATGATGATTAGACTGAGGCTCAATCCCATGTTCACTCACTCACTCTCCCATATATAACAGACACTACACAACAGCAGTCATGAGCGATATGAAAAAGCCGCCTCGTTCTCTATCATGGAAGTGAGTTAACACATGAATAATGATGAATTACAGCTAGTATAAACATTTAATTTATGATTTACAGTCAGATTCCACCACGTTATAATCTATCAAGAAAATTAAGTACTGGCAGATGCGTAGATTACGTTAAATAAAGCCTAAATAGAATTTTAAAAAACTAGAAGAAAAGGAGTAAACTTATTGTCTATTTTTTTCCAAAACTTTATAACTACCGCTGACATATATTTCAAAGATAAATGTCATAGTCTGCATAAGCACACACAATTATTTCTAGCTCCAATAGATTAAAATCTAGGCTCTTCTCTTTATTTACCCGTCACCATGGTGAATCATAATAGCGAGCTCAATTAACGGCTTTTTTCATTCTCCATGCATGTGCTTAACATACTGATGAGTCGATGGAAGTATCCCTGATCAACTGTTCTCAAAACTCAAAGAAACAGCTTCTAAACATCATTTTATGTACTTTACTGATGACAAAGAGCAATTTTACAACTATTAAATCTTCAGTAGTCATTCAGTTGCATCTTCATTTTAACCAGTATCCCAATATAAACTATGACAGTGTGACAAGGGGCCAGCATGCACATTACCAGGATCCTGAAGAAACTGAAGCAGCTAAATGGAATTCAGCCACCATCAAGTTTTATTATTTACACCTGTGCATTTCCTACTGTGACATGTCAAAATATCTTCCATAAAAAATGTTTAAATGACAGCTGCCACAGACACAAGCAGGATGTCCACAATAAAACACTAAAATAAACCAGGCAGAGGTGTACACATGCCAAGCATTAGTTCAAATGTTTGCAAGCAAGCAATCCAGCTCTATGCTAAATGTAGTTGTGGTTGGTTGTTTGTTGATATTTCACCATTAGTTCCAATGAGAAAATGTGGCTGTTTACATGACAGTTCAGTACAGTAATAATAGAAGTGTTAAATCATTAATTAATTCATGATAAATGCTTTGACAACAAAAATATCTAAGGTATTTCTGCAGAAATCAATATTCCTTTCTTGGTGTTTGAAAGCTTTTTTGGAGGTGTAATGTGTCTCTGAAAGTGATCCACTGGTTGAACCTCTTTAAAAAAAGCAATTATAGTCGTGCATGTAGCATCACCCCTTAATGCATCTGCTCCGTCATTCAAAGCTATTTTGCATTTCCTTCACCTTCTATCTGTCAGCTGGGAAGTCTTTTTTACTCTCTGCCACAGAGATATCACCAACATTGCTGAAGTGACAGCTGCCGGAGTAACAGTGGAAAGAGAAGAGGAGAGGAAGATGAGGAGTAAAAGACAGACTGCATTTAAAAAAAAAATACAATTTGTTATTTTTCCTCACGATCTATTTTTCCGGACCGGTTCAAATGGCCAACAGGTGCAAGAAGAGTGCAGCTGTCCCAAAAGAGGACACAGACACCGTGGAAATTTGGATGGAGGCATTTGTCAAATTGACAACTGTTCCCCATCCTCCTCTCTCTCTCTCTCTTCATCCCTCCCTCTCTCTCCCTCTCGTTCAAAGAAAGCTCTCTATAGTCATGAATATTTCATTTTCATACTTCTGAAAAAGAGAAGCGCGTCGTTTGTACTTCTGCTGCTCTGCATACTAATGAGAAGCTCTTCCCTTTTAGTGAAAAAAAAAATCATTTCGTGAAGTACATGGATGTGATGAAGAATGAGGATGAGGAATGGAGTAAGGGAGCGAAAGGCAGGGGAGCTTCATCAGTGAAATCAAATTTGTGCTGTGTGCCATTGATCGAACAACTTTGCAGCATTAATCTCACTTTATCGTAAAGGTAGTGAGTGAAGGCATTCCCCTGCCTGGCAGGGTTACAGAGTTTTATAGGAAAACTCACACCTTGTAAATCTCTAAGGATAGTATGAACAGTCTAGGCTTTGATTGGGGTCATGCCCCGTCTGTGCACAAGGACACTGAGCCATCTCTTTTTGTTACCCGAGACAGTCGTGCTATACTAAAGAGGGTTTTAACTTGAAGAAAACAAACTGTAGGCTGGGAGTGCAACACTCATGATTGCAGCCTTAATATTATGTAAATCCTGCCTTACATCTAAGCACCTACCACTCAGCACAGCCTTGATGGTTACATGTTTCAACCTACTTCTCTAGGTCAAAGTCACACCTTCACATTAAGCAATATGAATAGGCCAGATGTGAAAATCTTTGAACGTAGGAGATTTCATATCTTCCTTTGTCCCCTACTTTCTCCACTGCAATGCATTGTCGCATTGTGCCCCATCTTACTATTATTCACATTATCATTTAAGCCCCCCCCCCTCTAAATAATGTCCTTTATTCTTTTGCTTTTAGTCTTTTTATCTCTAGGATCTACCTCTTTTCCATGTACAATTTTCTTGCAAAGCACTCATCTTATTTCAGAGGTATTAAGAGTGTGATTCATAAAACATCCAAGGACATCCCTGTGTGTGTGCATGCGCGAGTGTGTGCATGTCCAAGGAGAAGACCAGCATGGTGCTGCTGAGGCCTAAATCTGTCTCTAACTCTTAATTAAACCCTGGTCTCCAGCGGCCCTAACTTATTAAAGATCCAGAGTAGTTAACACACACACACACACAGCCAGGCCAACATACTCGCACACTTCCTTAAAGCACACAACATCCCACCTTTAAGCTACCAATGATTTAATGCATCTCAATATTTCACCTTCCTCTGCTGCTTAGTGACCCACTTGCAGAGAAATAAATTATTTCCTGGACTCGCTCAAAAATTCTGAAGGAGTTTCTGGAGGACGGTTACTGGGAGGGGTTTACAGATTTAATGGAATTTTTGCTTTAAATGCAACTAGGTGAGTGGCAAAGCATGAGTATGCAACAACCTTAACTTGCAGGAAACTTACTGAATATGTTTAGAAATGCAACATGTGATGGACATTGCCACCAAACATTTACTGCCAAGACCTGAAGGAAAAATTATTCTCCTGGTTGAATAATAAAAAGGTCTATGCTCACTTAGGTACAGTGCAAACCAGGCTACCAACAGGCAAAAGCTTATTCAGCCATCCGCAACTCTTGCTCCTTGCATTTCTATATGAAAGTGAAACAGCACGTTGAAATATTAACATTCCTATCAATTCCCAGCAGTAGAGCATCAATATTCATACAAATATGATAGATTCCAACAATCGAAACACAGCGATTCCCCCACGATGTATTTGCTTCTCGACTGTCACTATGAGCTGCAAATCACCGATGACAACATCTGGAAATTGGAAGAGAAAATGACTTAGTACTCACTACTTGTAATTACCATTGTCTTATTAAAATGACAAACTAATCCTCAATCTTCCATCCCACAGTGTTCACACAGAACTTCTCTACAGATATTGATCATCAGTTTAATTCATATTATAGCCCATCAAATACTATAACACAACGAAATGAGGGCCCATTTCATCCCATAAAGCCATCCCTGAGAAAGTTAATGCAATAAAATAAAATCGCTATCAGGCTAAGTTGAGCGTATATGTTTAAAAAGTATCGATAGGCCTAATCATTCACATTTGCAGCTTGCGAAAAGGCTGGTTTCACACACGCAGTAAAGAAATTACACAGAGGCACAAAAAACACATAAAACTCCAGCTGCTCTAGTGTCCTGCAGAGTCTCAGACTTAAATATAAAAAGAGATGAGACTTAAATAAAAGAGATGAGGTTGCATCCATAGATCAAAAACACAAAGCCAACTCATGCTGTTTGCCAACAAAAATAACACACACAAAGAGATGCGTGGTGCAAAAGCACATTAGGCAATGCTTTGATATAGTATTTAATTAGCAAACAAGAGTGGACCACCTATGCGCACTCGTGAATCAGTCACCAGTCACAACAGTTTACGTCCATTGGTGACCTCCGCCCAACCGGAAATACACTGACAGTAGTATGCACAGATTAGCAATTAGCAAAGCATTCATCTGCAGACACAAGCCGACTTTTCCAAACGCTCGTGAAACCAACAATACACACTGAAACACATCACTGTAACTGAGGGAACCTTCTTACCTGAAATGACAGCAACAACTTGTCCGAAAGCTTTCATGGCCGTCACTAGCAGAGCTAAAAGTTAGCTAACGCTAGCTAGCATCGATGGCAGCGCGAGGGTCTCGCGCCTGTCTAAAGTGACTCTCCCCGCCTCGCAGTCGCCGTCCTTCCTCGTTTCTACATTTTCTTCTTTCAATACTGTAGCCGGCGTTTTTCCACCAACTTGGATTTGGTCAGCCCGCCAACTGAAATCAACCGGAACAAGCTACGCGCGCATAACTCTGTGCGCGCAGCAGCGCCACCCTCTGGTGGTCAGAGTAAAACATCTTGTTGTTGGCAAACCAATTTAGAGGTGCATTACCGCCACCTACTGGATTGGAGTGTGGATTAGTGGATTCATAAAAATAAACAACAAACAAAATCTTCTTCTGTCAGTTTACTGGCGGATTGAAAACATCTTCATCGTTACCACATTAAGGCATTTTACAGATAACAAGACAAAGTAGGAAAAGCACAGGTGTAAATGATCGTATTAATGATGTCTGATTTCCATTTAGTTGCTTTGGTTAAGACTTACAGTAGGCCTTCTGGGACACTTGAACAGAGTCCAGGCATCATTAATGTAATGTGGAACACCTGTGCTCTTCTGACATAGTCAGTCTGCTGTGAAACAAGCACATAAAGAGGGTTTGAGGCTCGTTTGAACAGACTTGTGCTTCATTATCGCCAATATGCCTTCTGTGATTCTGTGAACTCACAAACCCGCAAGCAGCAGCTTATTATTAGGTGTAATATTTTCGCAGCAGAGATCTTGACAATCATGTGCACCGCTATCATATCAAGCACAGGTGTAATTAGTGCCATTATGACTGGACTTTTACTCAGGCACTTAAATGTAATTGATCCATGCCATTATAGTACTGTAACAACTGTGCCTTTCCTGCAATTCAATGTAAAATGTCTGCTGTGAAAAAGGTCTAAAGAGTTAAAAAAAAAAAAATCCATTCAAAATTATCAGTTTGACTGTGTGAATTAAATATTATATTAATTTTTTTTTTTTTTTTTTTTTAAATAGTTATAAATATTGTAATCCAATAAATCCTAATACAAAGGTGTTTTAAAGCCCACAATCACTGCATAATTCACTCAGCTGATGAGTGTTATCATTTATTATTATCATCTTTTTGCAGGTGATTATAAAGTCATCCAAAAAGCTTGCCAATTAATCAGTGCTAACACAAATCACACAAATTTTCTCCAGGAAGTGCTTTTTTTTATTATTAAAATTGCCTTAAACAGATTGATAATGCAGAGGACTTATAAGTACAAACACTTCAGCATATGCCTTCCTCTTATTTTTATATTCCTATTTCGTTAGTGAGCAGAATCAGGTGCAAAAAATTGAAATGAATCAAACACTGTCAGATTGGCATGCTCTCTGCTGATTTCCACGTTCTTAATTTAAAATGATAGTTGCAAGTGAGAGCCGAGCCACAGGAAAAGTGTCAAAGGCGGGAGAGGAGACAGACAAGGGACGGTTCCACATGGGAAATTGACTGACCCAAAGATGAATCATCTTTGCACCAAGAATGAATTGGCCACTTAGCTCCATGTGTGTTGAGTGGGGTGGTCGCGTGTGTGTGTGTGTGTGTGTGTGTTTGTGTGTCATGACACTGCTCGAGGAGACAGCAGCATTTGCCCTGTGATGGGGCCGTGCAGATTGGTGTGAAGTGAGAAGCCAGTTTAGATCTGCATGGCATCACTGTGCATGTCACATTGGATCTGATGGCGCTGAGTTAAAGGGGAAGCAGCGGCGCCGTCACATTAAATAGCCTGCTGATGACGATGGAGGGACGAGTCCAGCAGAACACAAACTCTGTCCACTAGGTATGAAGCCAGAGGTCTAAAGGTCCGATGAAAGACACCAAAGTTGTACAAAATAAAACTTTAGTGAGCAGCGGTGGAAAGTAGCTAAATGTTCTTTGGGTTTGACCCCGGTTCCACCCCATAGTCCCTAGGGTCTACAGAGAACCCTTCTCTGGTGTAATGTCTCCGCCCTGAACCCTCTCTGGAGCTTCTATCCAGAACCTTTCCACCTTTGGCTGCTAATTGGAACACACCCAGGGGGGTTCTCGCCTACTGCGAACCCTTTTTATATTCCAAGGATTTAATCTAGAATCCACAGGAGAACCCTTTATATGCCATAGATCTTTCTCCACGCTAATCAACGTTTTAGCTTAAAAGGAAAAAAGGGTTTGTTACAGCAAAAGGTTCTGAGAGGAACCTCAGCCCTTCAGGAAAAAACATTTTGGAACCCTTATTTCTAAGACACATTTATTTGTCAGCAAGTAACTGATGACTCTGCAGATTACGATATTATACACAAAAGTAAAAAGTAAAAAGTAGTTATAATCTGCTCCTCCTCAACGTTGTAATCATAATACAATAATGTCAAATACATAACAACACTCTGAATGGGGCCATTGTGTAACAAGTCCTTTTGACATTTATAAGCCTTTTAATATTTCTGTACTGTCTCATCGCCTCCAGACATCCAAGAATGCTTCAAAAAATAACTGGTCTGATGTGTTTCCCACAAAAATTTCAATGAAATACTCCTCTCTGTCTGTCTCTCTCTCTGTCTCTCTCTCTCTCTCTCTCTCTCTCTCTCTCCCTCTTTCCAGACAAAATATGAGTATGCAACTTTTGTTCATTTCAAGTTAGAATAAAGGTTAAAATCTCCCAGATCCAACGCAGACTTAGCAGTCAAAAGTGCAAAGCTGTGAAGACATGATGCAATTATGTGAAAGCTCACAGCTGTCAATCATACCTCTGACAGCAGGAAAGAGAGAGTGAGTCGGAGCTGGAGAGAAGGCGAGAGATGGGGAGAATGAGATCAAAGAGGCATAATGGGAGAGGATGGAGGAGAGTATCAGCTGTTGTGCTGACTATTCAGACAGTGGAAAAGTAACAGAATCTGAGGGTCTGATGAGGCAACGGTCGCTGCTGTAACGCAATCGCGCGCTGGCTCGCCCCTGCTGGTGTCATTGATCAGGGTTGGAGGACTCAAGGGATCACACTGATAGTATTAAGACAAACTGACATGGGCTGCAAACGCATCATCCTTCATCCTTGTTTTGTAAACGTCCTTCACGACTAAACGTGCGCAACCCTCTCTGTGATTAAGCGTAAACAGAGTTGTGAATAAATGGCGCCGGCTTCTTCCAGAGAGTTAATGAGGAAAGGAAGTTCAGTGTTCGTGATTGCTTGAAGACACGTGGTGATGCGTGCCCTCGTCCATCATTTGACGACATTTGGCCACAGATTGGGACGGCGGGTGGTGGGGGGGGTTGTTGTTGTTTGTTCAAATAACCAGCCTGCGTACATGCATGAGCAAGCTGGTTGATTCACATCCCAAACCTTGTGAATATGAGCCATGTGTGTAACGCAGTGATCTAGAACTACACTCCTGGATCTAATTCTAGAACATAAGGACTTTGCGTGTTCAGACCAGAAGAGAAGCTGGGAGGAAGGTGTTAGTCCAACATAAATAGCATCAGTCATCCGAGCACAAGGGTTTAGACAACACATCAATATGCATGTATAGGTCTGAGTGAGAGAACCAAATGAGAAAGTCTCCCGACCTTTCACCTGCGCATCTTCGCCGCCACCAAAATATCCACCACATGTGATTTACATTTTCTCCCCAGCATACATCGCTCTACCCTCTTGGCCCGCCGTTGCCGTCTCCAGCACCAGGCTGAATAATTGAACGGCGAACAGAAGATTCGTGAAAAAGATTGGCTGCCAGAGAGCTGCAGGGGCCCGATGCTCAACACAAATCTCCAGAAACACTGTGAGAGAAAGCAACAAACTCATCCATATTTACTGTCTCGTCCCATCGCTGCACACTGGGGGGGGGGGGGGGGGGGAGGGAGAGGGCTGTGTGCTCCGATGGAGGGGCGTAGCCATCGTTTCAGAAGTGAGGGGGACAGATTGTTCAGGTGTAAGCCAACTTCTATTGAGTGATTTATCATCTTCACAGTCAATTGCACCTCTCCTTAGCAGCCGAAGAATCAAATAACTTCAAACAGCTACAGTACAGCCTGGTCTCTGTCCTGACCCCTGTGAGCTGCTCTCTCCCTGCTCTGTCTTTTGCAATACACACAATATGCGCAAATACATTTTAGAGTAGAAATAAGAAGAGTAGCTGTGGAAATTCATCTCAGAGTCACTCTTATCCTATAGACAGTTCCTTGACCAGATATAATCTCTCCTCACCTGTAAAGCCTCAGGCTGATGGTCAGTGCTGCTGCCTGCTGTCTGTCCTGACCCCTGTGAGCTGCCCTCTCCCTGCTCTGTCTATTGCAATAATACAGATTTTTTTTTAAAATTGGCTAAGAAAATGTTTTGTATAGAATTGAGAATAGTAGTTGTGAAATAAAAGTTTTTTAAAGTTGCTCTTATGATATAGAAATATTTTCTTATTTATTATTATCTCTCCTCACCTGTGAAGCCCCTGCATGACTGTCAGTGCCTTCTTCTCCACATTCTCCTCCCTGCTAATTCTATTAACAATAAAGATTTTTTATTATTTTTTTAAACTGGCAAAGCAATAGTGAGCAAAAATTCTGAGCACAAAATAATGAACGAGTCTATTCCGAGCATTAAGTAATTTAAGGAAAAGTCAGAAACTTAGAAATGTAGGAGTTGTATTTGAACACATTACATGTATTTGAAAAAAATGTGGGGGACCACATCACATCATTGTCATCATTTAGCTAACATTATCAACAGGCAACAGCATGACTCAACTTACACAGTTTGTTTTGAAGAAAGAGTGCAATGTTTTCTGCCTCTTGCTGGCTGGTATACTGAAAATTATTACAATTACAGCGCTGCCACCGAACGTCTCACTTGTGTGACGTGATCAGTATGTCGCTGTCTATTCATGGTGCGACATGTAACAAATGAATCGAAGAAGAGTCCTCGGGAAGAAGAACAGATGAGGGATCCTTCTTGATATGTCTCATGTGTACAAATAGAACAAAATGACAAATTGACAACTACTATATGGAAAACCCGGATGACAGTATTATAGATTGATTGCAAACATGAATATGGATCCAGGAGGATGTCAAGAAACATAGTCAGACAGACAGGACCTGCCATACGACCTTCTCTCCACCATGTAACGTCTTAATTATAGAAAAGTGACTGAAATAGAAACAATAGAAAGAAATTAAACTGGTGTGAGTGGGAAAATCTACTGCTGGTAGAAGCAGCAAAGTTTGCAAAAAATTCAGTGCCCGCTTTATTATTATTGTTCATGAAAAAGCAATGCTTATGAGAGAGGGATTGTGAGAAAGGGAAGGGGGTGTAGAGACAGGGCAATCATCTTGCCACCCATTTGCTGATTTGTTCCCCTCCTCCATCCCCTCTCACTCCGCCCCTCTGTTTATACCCCATGATCAAAGTTCGGTCCCCTGAGTCTAATCCACAGTTACGCGGGCCCGTCTGCACATAACGTGGAAGAAAATAGATCAACGCACTGAGCATAAGAGCTTCGGCAGGTTTCTTCTGAAGATCCACGGGGTTTAATGAACCACAGCCAGAACACTAAATCATTCACACACATCCACGTACACTAATGTGTGCTACATCTTTCAGTATCTTTGGGACAGATGTTAGGGTTGGGTTGGTTCAGGATTTGATTTTTATGCACTATTGATCCGGGAGGTGAATCTAGATGAGTCCAAGAGGCCTGGGTGTTGGGTGTGTGGTGTGGTGGTCGGTTGGTTAAGCTCTCCTCCCCAACCCTGTAAGCCAGGGTTCGATCCCCAGGAAAAGCATGTCTGTGGGGACCAAGGAGCAGAGGGACAGGGTGCACCGGCAATATATTTTATATATATATATATATATTGTGACGCCCACCATGTGAAGGAGGGCGCCTGGGAATGTGGAGTGGTGATAGAGGAAGTGTGTATCTCGCCCCGCTTTGTCTCTGCTGTCGCCCTGGGAGAATTTATGATTTCTTGGCCATTCTTCAGAGAATATGAATGATAACACCAAAGCCTTTCTTCCACTCATGGTTAATGGTTGGGGGAAGCTATTTATTGGCAAACAACTGTGTTTACTCTTTTTAAATCAAAATGACAAAAGAAAGTACCCTAACCCTAACCCAACAGTCAAAACAAAAAAGGAAGTAACTCTAACTACATATCCGCTTATATCTCAGGAACGGAGGGTCGTAGAGACTCGGGAGTAGGTGGCGTCTGACCTAATTCGACCCTTCTGAACACACCAGCCTCCAGCCCGTGTCTCTACGACTTACCGTTCTTGAGATACGGCCAAAATAAAAAAAGGAAGTAACCTAACATTAAAGCTAACACTAACTCTAACCCCAACTCTAACCCTAACCCTTTAAATTGGGGTTGGGGTTAGGGTTATGATTAGGGTTGGGCTGTCCTTGTGTGCTTTGAAAGGCATCTTTAAATAAAATGCATTATTATTATTATTATTGTTAAACACCCATAAAAGGTCACAAGATTAAAACAAGGAACAGAAGCAGCAGTCTTTTTCAGTATAACGGTGGGAAAGGGTGGAAGCAGATATAAGAAATGGTTCACTGAGTTGGCAAGTGTTGTCATATGTGGAAGCCTTTGTAGCGAAATATGTGGTGAGGTGGGGAGTACATTTAGAATGCATTGTTAATGTGGACAGATTTTGAAGTGAAGTGCATCTTTGGATATCGTCTGATACCGGTGTTTAATTAATAAGCCGTATGCCTCACTGTGGGGAAGTGACTTAGATCATTCTTTTATGTCCAAGGCAAAATCAGGCTTGACATAAACAATTATTTTCTAACTTTGTAAAACAAAATGTAAAAAAAATACATACATATTAATGTACTGAGTTGTTATTTATCTTAATTAATATAATATTAAAGTAATAATATCTGATACCAGATCAGTACATTTGATTGGGCTGAGGCCTCTGACTGGAAGTTAGTTTCTTTAAATGATTTACCCATTGTGCATAGCAATGTTATATAATTTGAATATTCCCAACTTGCAGACCAACAATCAGTCAGTGTCCAAAGACACTTCAACAGTGGTTTGGTTGACTGCTGGCTCTGAATCTGGGACATTTGAAGTTATGCAAGTCTTTCATTCGCACATTCTGTCAATAATCACACTATATAATTGTTCGTTCCTTTGTCCTCTCACTTTTTTTTTTTGCAAAGCAATGTGTAAAAATGGACAATTATGATGTCCTAAGTAAACTTGCTATTAACTAATCAATGCAACATGTCATTTCTGTAATTGTCTTCAGCTCGTCAGCCGCCTGCTTGCTGCCACCACCACAAAGAGGGCGTCAGTCGCACACGCTATTGTGTTTCACAGAGCAATTCAAAAATATTAAACCATCACAAAAGGTTCCCTTTGTGGCTTTGACAGACAGAATCAAACATGATTGGATTTTTTTTAACGTCTCTGCATTAGTGGAATCTGATTAGGTTTAAGTAGTAAAAGAAAATTGAGTGTTAATTGGAGGGAGGCGGGGATGCACTCGTTACTTGACAGCGTCTGAACAACAATAAAAAAGACATTTTCATAGTACACTCAAATAATCGCGTCTTCACATTGATAAGCTGATAACTGCTTATGGTGGAAAGCTGCTACACATATAGGACGACGGCCTCACACTGAACATCTCTAATGTCCTATAGGCCCTCATGACATCTGGGTCTAATAATTGATTGATGCAGCTCGCTAAGAGGCACCGAAGTAATAGTTATAATTAATGCAGGGATCCATTAGGGCCATCTAAAAGTGTCATAACTAAGAGATCTGGTGCATTAAATGAGTCCCAGCAGAGGTGATGCAGGTTGAACAGGGACATGACCTACTCTCTTTCCAAACGATTCTTTAAATGATCAACTTTCCCTCAGACTCCTGCGGATCTAAATCTCGATAAAACAGACAGTAGGCCGCTCCCTTCTGTTGCAGCCCTTGTCTGTCAGTCATTTGTTACACCAGACACCTTTTTCTCCTAATTAGCACACCAGACCACTCACAGTGTCTTATACCTATTAAAACGTGGCAACATTTTGCCAACCTAGCCCCTTTACTGTTGCTTAAATAGCCATTTTAGGCACCACCCGCTCACTTGTCTTCCGCACTGCATCTCAAATAAGTTCTCTCTCTCAAAGTGACAATGGCCCGCGGGGAGCCGTGTTCAGACATATTTGCGTTTGTAGCATTTCAATTAGCCCCTTTGAAGAATTTTATGTGAATGCAAAGTGATGGGAAAAGGAGGCGTCTGCAAAAGGGTGCAAGGTTTCATCCGCCACGCATGTTCTCCGTGTCCTCACGTCGGATAGAGGCGGGTTAGAGGGCTTCGGGGATCTTTTTCCATTAAGGATTCCATTCGTTTTAGCCCGCCGTCACGTCCTCCCTGGGAGCTACGGACTGACTTCAAAGCTGTTGGTGGAAACAGCCTTCAATGGGTTCTATTCTTAGGCCTCCGTTCCTTTTAAGTGCTGGCTTAGCATGTCACATATCCCACACTCACACTCAAATATTTACTCTTGTTCTTATTTCTGAATTACAGAGTCTGTCGGTGACAAGCAGAACATTCACTACCTGTAGTTGCAGAATTTACTTCCTAGGACACAATAATGAAGAGCCATGTTAGCAGCTCTGTAAGGCCGGCACACTGGTGATTTTAGCAACATGCTAACGAGCTCACAATCGCCATGGTAATCAGGGGATGTTAAATTTACCATGTTCTCCATCTTAATTGAGCATGCTAACATTTGCTCATGAGCTAAAAACACAAAGTACAGCTGAGGCTGATGTGAATTGTGTTAGTTATTACGTTTATTGGACGAATTGAAAATTTGGGGATTATCAAAGTTATTACAATTCCTTCAGAAGAGAACATTTCTTTATTTACTAATGATGGCAATGCTTTCAATCATTATGGAGACATTCTAACCAAAACCACACATGAGCACCTTGTAGTGGTGCTTGAGGAAACTTGGGGGGGATCGTTAAGTTTCATCCATGTAAATACGCTCCGTGGAACATCTAAGAGCTGTAGCTCTTGGGTGTGCTACGGGACTACAGAGGGATTATGAGATGACAATGATGCCGTTCATCTTTGTTCTTTCTCTATTTTTTTCTCTCTTTAATGTTTGTCCTTGGCTAATGGTTCTTCTGACTTTGATGTTTAGACCAGGACGGGGATGTTTAAAGTGTGGCAAGGCATAATACATGCATAAATGTATTGGTCCCATGCTCTGTCTGACGGTGTACGGAAAGACTTTAGGCTGAGAAGGGGGATAAATGAAAAACAAAATCCTCTGAGGGACCGCTTTTTTATGTAGGCTACTCCTTTGCCATAAAAATATGAAAAAAAACAAGAAGAAGAAGCAATGACTATGAGCCACCCCACTATATCACTTGTGTCTGCCAGTAAGCACTTTCAGTTTCAACAATTCAGCAGCACTTTTCCCTCTGAAAAATAACTAAATCATCACAGTTGCTGAACCACTGCAGAGCTGTGTTTTTCGTGCTCACAAGAGTTCATGCTTGTGTCTGAGCGAATGTGCGTCTCTTAGTGGTTAGCTCTGCATGCAAGTATCTGCATATTGCATGTGTGTTACAAAGTGACCCGTCCCTGAGGTTTTGTTGCTGCGACAGACTCTGTGAAATAAAAAAAAAAATGAAAAAGGTCACTGAACAAACTGCTGCATGCGTTAGGCTGGGGTCTGTCACATTTTTTAACAGGTATCATCGTCCGCCGCAGAAGAAAACAAAGCTGGAGGAAAGCTGAACTCTTACGTAGCAGGAGGGTGTTAGCTGCATGATTTTTAAAACTGTGCACCCATGCATGTTACGGCATGCGTGCAAAGCAAAAAAAAGCACTGAGCCTGCATGCCACTTTCTTCATTTACTCAAGGTTACTGTGCATACTGGCTCTGAGGTCTGTTTTGAACTGAATTATTCAGATGTGCTTTCCCTCTTAGTTCCGACCCAGTGGTACATGCTAATGCAAAAATTAGTCCCTCTTTACCCTGCTGATCTTTATGTGCACATGCTGTTATTGCACATCACAATAAACCAGCCCCGGCAACCAGATCTCTGAATAAATCAAGGGTTGCATCATGTCAAGTTGCGTGAGTTGATGGGCTTACGAGTGCAGAGACTTGTCCTGGTGTTGTTTGGAAACAATTTGCACTGATTGCACCCGGCGATGCTGCATTTGCACACGCAGTAAAGTACGTAGACTATTCGTGACCTAATGGTTGACATGTCCTTAAAAACAAACAGTGATGTGTAGTTCAACTCAAATAACACAGGGGTTTTGCACTCCGCACTGGCATTTTACTATGAATTCTCCTTTGAATGAAACACAAAAGTACAGTAAGCATTGTGACGAACTGACTGAGAGCCTCTTCTTCTATTTCGCTTGATCTTAAGGTGGTGAGGCTCAGGTGCGATGTAGTTGTTCTGTCTTTTGCCAGGTTGAGCCACCCCAACCATGAATAACCTTTTTGTGCTCCCATTATATAATTTCCTCTGTTAATTATGTAACAGTTGAATTTATTTAAAATGAATTTATATCAATCATTTATATCTACAGTTAAGCTGTTTTTGTAACAAAAAGGACGAAGCACTGCTTTTAAACTTTCCTCGACTTTTAGCCAGAGGAGTCTGTCATATGTAATTTGTATTAGTAATTAACTCTGTTGATACTACAGTTGCAGACCCAGGAAAGCAACTCCTCAATATGTTTCTCCTCATCCTCACCACCGGCAGATCAATGTCAGTTTATCTATTTCTACATCAACATGGTTTGGTACCAGATTCAGCTGAGGTCTGATTCGCTCCCACTGATTAACCAAGAAGATGTTAGCGCTCACTTGACCACCCTACTGAGCCCAGGCAGGAGGCAGGAGGCAGGAGGCAGGAGGCAGGAGGCAGGAGGCAGCAGGCAGGAGGCAGCAGTGGTGTCACCAGGTAATTTTGTTGCGGCTTAAGCCCTGAGTATAATTTTAAATGTTATGAAGTTGGAGAGGGAGGACTTAATAGCATGGCAGGAACAGACAACAGGAAAACAGGAGATCAGTCAACATAGCAACCAGAGAGGATGAGGCAAAATCGCATCCAAGAGAAAACAGGGAAGGTTTAAAAACACTCTGTTACTGACAGACGGAATGCTGGAACACTAAACACAGAGCTACTAAAACGACCTGGCAATGAGAGACAGGATACACAGGGTTTCTATACACAGGGAGCAGGGGTTATTAGACACAGGTTAAGGAAACTGGTCAGGAAACGGAACATCTGAAACGAGAGGAGAATTTTGGATAATAATATTTTAAACATCACAATTCATAATTAATCTGGAAAGTAAACCGTTTTTGTGGTACACACAATAATTAAGGCATGTCATTTGAATGTAAAATAAGGTGCCAGAGTGCAGACAAAATCCCCCCCAGACCGAAGTCCCGAATGTCATCAAGTCCTGGAACCACTCCAGCTAGGCAGCATGTTGAAGGTGCCCCACTTAAGGGATACAAACAACTAGTCCTGTAGAGCAAATCTACTCATTATTATTGTATGATGTGAAAATAACAGTACTGTAACAAAAGGAACAATCGAATCTCTAATGTGGGTTCAGAAAATGTCAGAGGAGCAACGCAGCCATCTGAAGCATGACCCTACCTATTGAAGTACAAGGAGGCTGCTTTTCAAATCCCTTCCTCCCCTGCCTCTGTGAATGGTTCGGGCCGCCCCTTGTGAGCATTGCAATGTAATATGATGTGATGTGAAGTTGGCTCTACGTGTTTCTCCACAGCCCAGAAGGCAGCAGGGCACGATGGCAGACGGTAAAAGGTCTCAGATCTGGAAAAGCAGTTTGACCTTGCGCATGCATATCGAAGCCAACGAGGTCGTTACATCGGTTGCGATTTCCATCTGGAGGTGCGTGGTTTCAAGGAAATAATCTTTCATCCGCATCCATATAGCTGTTTTCATTTCTAAAGAGCTTTTTGTACTCGTGTCCCTTTTAAATTGAGTAAAGTGAAAAGGTGCTGGCCTTGGCTCAGCGGGACACTCTTGTTGAATCATGTTTGATGTTTGTGCGTTCACCTCAAAGAGGGGGACAGGGAGGTGGTGCTACGCCAGTGGAGTTGAGACTGCAGAAGCCAGCGAGAGCCTGAGTTGTACAGTACTGAAAATAAGAACAAAGGCACACAATGACACAGAGGAAGGAATAACAATGAGTGCTGCGCCGCAGTGTTGTGTGATTCTCGCGCGTGTGTGTGTGTGTGTGCGGGTTTGGGATTATTATCAGAGCACGAGGAGCATGTACTGTATATATAATTTCACTAATTACTGTTCAGCGCTCTAATTACAACGTAGCAGGGACACATTCAACTCTCAGATCCTTCTCTATGTAAAGTCTTCATACGGCTTCTGTTGTCAATCCACACATGGGCAGACACAAGCCCAGAAAACCCAGAAATAAAAAAGATTCTTCTCCCTTTCTTTTGAACATCCGATCTGCTCCCCATGCTCCCCACACAGCTGTCGCTCCTCTCTTCCTTCATCTTTTGTCAGCTTTACCTTGACTCGCCCTTGCCGAAAGTCTGGAAAACAGTACAGAGAATTTTTAAATGTGGGAAGACGTTTCTGTTTAGAAATATATACATCGTAAAAATATATATTGTCACTCAAAATGACAGTTATTTGGCTGATTTAGGGGACAGGCTGTAGGATAAATGCAATATATGAGGTCCAAAAGAGGATTTAATAAGAGTGCAAGGTCCAGCTTTTAATGCTGAAGAAGTTATGCTGACTGAGGCTATGGACATGTGTCTTAGACACCATGAAAAATCCTAATGAAAATACATTCACCGCAATAAACACTGGAAAAAGCCTTTACTACTCAATTTATGCCCCTGTATTAAGCATAACTGTGTGCCAGAGTGCATGACATCCATTTTAAATTTGCACATGAAGTCTGTCATTTTTCATGAACAACTAAATTGGGCGTATAATTTTGGACACATGAAGACATTCATTTATATGCACAGACACAATTTGAGAAAGAGTTAAGATGTGCATGTGCATCTCAGTTCACCACCACGGTGCCATTGTGCACAGAACTGTAACAGCTACAAGTGCAGAAGTCAGCATGATTACATTCTTTCTGCAACTCCGTGATAATTTAACCTAGATTTAGACGCTACTTCATCCGGAAGAAGTATATTCAGATATTCTCCAAGGAAAAGTACCAACAATGTATAAATACTCCAGCACAAAGGCCCTGTGTTTAAAACGTAAAAATAAATAAATGTAAACATAAAAGGGAGGCAGGCAGGTGAAATAGAACAACGTGCAGGATTTAATGACCAAGTGGAATGAAAACTGGACAGGTAACTGGACACAGACGCAGGGAAAGACAGGGACAAAATACACAAGAAACTATCAGACAAGAAGACACAGGTGGGCAGACAGCAGGGCAGGAGGGCAACTGAGTGGTGGAAACAGAGCAAGGCAGACCAGACTAGGCTATACAGGTTACATTTCTTTTTTTTTTAAAGGTCAAAGGAAACCCACAAAGGTAGGAAGTCAAACAAACAGGACTCAAGTGTCAGGGAATTTCAAAATAAAACAGGAAACAAATAAACAACACATGGCCATGACAAAAAAAAGTGTATAAAAAAAGTATCAAAAGTAAAAGAACTCCTTCCGCCAAGAAATGGCTCCTGTGTCTGAGAGATAACTAGAGGCATTCGGTTGTTGGTGCTGATGCAAGAATGTGTAAGCAGCATTTTACTGTCGCAGCAGGTTGAGGTGGAGATGATGTATCTACTTCATATACAGTTTGGTAGTTTAGTTCGGAGGTGGCGATATGATAAATGGAGAAGTCATAGACAAGTTTACCTCTTTATGTTTAATGTGAAATCTTCATTTAGTAAGTTGCCAAAAACATATACAAGTTATATTCCCCACTGAAATGTAGTGACGTAAAACAGAGTAGCATAATGTGGATATTCGCAAGACAAGCAAAGTACCTTCAACTTTCCACTGACGGCCATAACAGTGAAGAATGAGCCGAGGCTCGATGCAAAAAAACCCTATTCCAGCTGCAGCTATATTACTGCTGGATCATCATTCCCCATCTACAGACATGGGATTTATGGAGCGAATGAAAAGTTAAGATAACCTATATAGGCACTAAAATGAGGTTTCCTGTGCAATGGGCTTACTTCACACAACATGCTCAGCGATTTGAGGATTACCTTCAGAGCCAATCTGCGGCTTTCATTTCACTGAGGGAGGCCGCTGAGGTTTCAGCACCTTATAAAGCTGCCCGACCGATGCCTCCGTTTTGCCGCTGCACTGCTGAGTAGATCCAGAATGCACAGAAATGACTTTATCTCCCAGATGACCTGTAAAGCGCTTTTGCATCAGCCGGGAAGAGATGGAGGAAACTGACCGGGAGGTGAACATCTGGTGGATGCAGGGTTAAAAAAAAACACTTCTATGTAGAAGATATTTCCTGTGTATCCGGATTCAGGTGATTTTATAAACTTGGCAGAAGTCAAACATGGCAAGCAAAGACCAACATGATCACCTGTGTGTTACTATCTTGTCAAAATAAGACAATGACATTGAATTTGACAGTTTTCTGTGAGAAAGCTGGTGCAAGTGTGAACCTGACTCTTTTAGAGTGGTGGTTTTCTTTTCCAAAACAAAACCTTTTGTGCCATCTAGTGCCCATAAGCCTACTTACACAGTGGCTTCTTTACTCGATGTGACCACTAGAGGGCATCATTTGTTGGGTTACTACTGCAGCTCCACCAGCTGTCACCAAGCAGTCCTCTCTCCTCTTTTATAAAGTGCCATTTCTTTGAGAATCTTTGTGTGACAAGCAGCTGGAAAACGGATCAGTGTAGTGCTCTTCTATTAATCAAAAACCGCTAATGAGGTGCCCTTGAGCAAGGCATTTAACACCAGCTAGTCCAGTGGAGCTGCTCAGTGGTTAACAGCCGCAGACTGTGGTGACAGCTGCAGGTCCCGGCTGTGAAAGTGTCTAAACCGTATGTACAAAAAAATGAAGGAGAACAGTGAAAATGAGCCTGACGAATATTTTACTCTTTATGAAAACAGATGTTAATTAAAAAAAGAAAAAATGGCAGCACATAAGCCATTTCAGTAAACATATGCTACTATCTCAAAATGTTTTACTGATTTAAAATGGTAACCGTGTTTAGAAAAAAACAAGACAACATAAAAACTAATTCTTTATTACCACAACTCTAAAAATGACACAAACGGTATAAACAAAAAGCTTCATGGAGCTTCCAGCAGTCTGCTAAGGTTTGTGACATACAGCCTTTTCATATGCAAAGTGGATATTTCATAATGTGACCATGAACGTTTATTTTTCAAGTTGCCCTCGACAACGAGGGATCACTTATTATTGTTGGTCTCAAGGCAACACTGATTTCGGTCACTACATACCAGTGACTGGCAGAGGTTGCCTACATGTGCAATCATTAAGCAACATCACTAAATGTTTAGTATATGTAATTCTACATCTCATGTTATATTTCTACCATCACACATACTCATTTATACTATTTTATAACACAACCACACACATAGGGACATACAGCAGCTGGTAGAACGGTTTCCATCGGGCCATTTGAAAGTGACTTCCTTGCCATACAGTGATCATAGTTACCAACTTAAACTACAAAACTATTAAAGTGTGTAGCTTTTACTGGGATCTATTAGCAGGAATGTAATATCTATTATCTCCAGTGGAATATTATAATATGCAAACACTGGACACTACACACATAAATATCCCACAATGCAATATGGTAGTGTGGACGAGGTTCATAACAGACAATGGCAGTGCTGTGATGGCAATAACGCTCCAACGTAAGTGTAATTCTACTTAACTCAGCGTACTATATTTTTAAAATTACTTCAGACTTTATGATTCTCACAAATCATTGTTTGGTCACATGAGGTTGGTTACCACGGTTACGCTTCTCAGAAAGTTTGGTGTCTGTTGAATGATAAAACACATTTAGACTATGTAGTGAACAGTATGTAACTGGCCATTCCCATTTTCACCTTTTCATGTCGGGCCACTATTCTCCTCCATGCTTGGCACTCGGGCGGAGTTTCAGTTGGTTGCAATCTGCCAACATCACCGCTAGATCTCGGCAAATATGAAACAATGCATCTATAAAAAGTCACAAAAGTGTCCATAATGATCCGTATGCATGGTCAGTGTGAGGGTGGGTTAGGAAAACAAATAAGGCAGTTCTGTGTTGTTAGATGGGCTACCAGGAGCCAGTGAGAGGTTTTGTGCTACCTTCCTTATTCAAGTGGTGATGTGTCTGCAACAAGTCACAGACCGATGTCAGTACACTGCCGTCTGATCGCTGCCATTTAAAGGCCAGACATCACGTAATCATGAACTATTCTACTCTTTCAACCTAAAACACAGTTTCACTTGTAACTGTAGATTTTTTCCCAGAAGTTAATTAAGCCGCCGGTTTGTGGACAGAGAGCAGTATTCAGGGCAGAATGAGCAGGCTGTGCAGTCTGAAGCGCTGGTTTACTGTCACATGTACAGTCCTGAGATCAGATGCTGTTGTTGTTGTTGGTCCAGTCAGTGGAGTATTCTGTGGAGGTATCTCTCTGGGTTGTTCTCTCCTGTTCTCCTCAGTCCTGAGCTGGTTCTTGCGGGTCTCTCAGAAGACCCCGCAGGGCCCTGGCTCTCAGCTAGAACCGCTGTGGCCCCTGTACCTCTCCCTGAGGTGTGTTGGCATGGCTCTGGACTGTTGTGTGCTCCTCCTGCCTCAGAATCGCTCTCCTTCGCGGGATCCTTCCCCAGGCCGCTTGGCGAGCTCTCCCCGATCCTGAACAACATAAATAGGGTTGCTGAAAACAACATTACACTACACGTCACTATTACAGCTGTGAATGTATATGAATTCATATCAAGTCAGCAGTTTTTCTACCTGAGATGATTGAAGGCTCGTAGCCAGTGTGAGCCCAGCACCTCCCTCCCGTTAGGCCTCAGCCCTCTCCTATGACTTCGGGCCCTCAATCCTATCAATGCCTGAGCCAGTTCAGCCTCATCCCCGTGGCCCCAAACCAGCTGGGCCCTCTGCTCCGCGTCCTGATCCCCCGCCGCCCTGAATAGTCTCTGGAGCTGCCACAGATTCACGTTGCTGAAAATGTTGGCCGAGCCAGCCTTCCTGCTCCTCCTGTCGGACAGCCGCCACAGCGAGGAGGGGCCCGCCACCATGGAGGAGGGGGGGGAGGCGGGTACGGCATCCATCCGGAGAGGCAGGGGAAGAGGTGGCATACGCTGCCTCTGCTCTGTGGAGAAGTCAGTAGGAGTTTCCACTCCTTGAGGATATGTTTGCAAAGTGAAAGACCCTAAAAAAAAACACACACAACAGAAGACAACATGAAGCACGTGAGCTCAGCCTGCGTCACGACACCTACAGACAGCTGCCACCATGGAGACCAGTCAGCCGTGAGTCTTCTGCTCTGATTCTTTAATCCTGCTTTAGGAAGTGAGTGACGAGCCGCGCTTCAAAGCCCATTAAACTGCAGATGGCAACTTTATCTCTCTTGACTGTGGTTTGTAAGCGGGGGCCACTAAAAGATAAGTTATTCGCCGAGTGACCGCGGCCGCATATAAGCCAACGACCTTTCCACTGAAATGATCTTTCTTGCAGCTTGACAAAATAATCTTTAAAGTAAAAGCTCCACCTGCGGGCTTTCGACGACAGATTATGGAGTTTACGCAGATGTACAGAGACCGTTGAGATCATACTTAAGTCAAGAATGAAGTTTCACATCCTCTTTTAGTGAAGCTGCATTCTACAGGTTTCAAACTGCTTACTTTCCTCATTACACATTTACTATCTAGTCGTGTATATTTAATTAAAAATCCAAAACTAGAGAGGAAAACAACGTTTGAAGAAGAATTAATAAATACTGATCTGAGGCACCTCACCAGGGCTGAGAGACAGTTTATTTGAACTGGTTCTGTAGTTATGTGTGGACGGATGTTTTGTTGTTGTTAAGTAAGAGGCTGTCTTAGTCATCCGTGACTTGTATGACAGAGGATGTGACAGTGACTATGTACCTGTTTTGTGTGGACTTTTGACATGTCAAACAAATCAAATCAAATGTACACCACAGTAAGCAGGTGATTTGAGGACACGCTTGTGATTTCCCCAGATCATTATGGGATGTCTATACCATTACCCACACACTCTTATACATACACAGACCGACTCCCTCCTCTTTTTTTTAAGTGGCCTTGCTTAACATTGACCAAACGCCACAGGCTTCTCCATTAATCCCCTCCCACCGGTGTCTCAGATCTACTGTTTGCACAACGAACAAACTGGTGCACAGACACCCGATCCCTTTGCAAAACCCCTCTTTGCTAAACTTTGCCCAGGCTTCATGGAGTCTCTGGAAACAAATAATGTAGGACATTTCAAATAGGTTCACTATTTGACGAGATGCAGTGACTGAACTACTGACTGTGCCACCGTAAAACAGTGAACCCGTGAGGGTCATGTGATATACGAGAGGACTTCTGCTTACCCGAATATTAACTGCTGTCTCCGGCGCGCTTGGAGCTCCTACAGCATCTCCCTTCCCTCTCCGTCGCTCCTCTTCCAATGCAACGCTCCCACAATGGCTGAAATGCAGCAGGACGTCTGTTTGTTGTCCGGCTTCACTCGCAACCGATTTCTGTCCTTGAGCCCGTCCGTCCATCACGATGTGGAATGCAGGCGAGCGACCAATGAGCGCGGAGAGATCCTCCGGGTCCCTCCTGTCGGGGCAGGGGCTGCGGCTCCGTGTGGACCAATCACAGGCGTGGGTGAGGAGGGGGAGGGCAGTGGGCCCCGCCCTCTTGGGCGCGTACGCTGATATCCATTGACGTCAATGGCACGAGACGTTTTCTGTCAAATATGTACGAGGGAAGTTAACATGTGAGCATCCTGCGCACAAATCTACGCAAACACGAGCGTCACTGTCTCTTTGTTATGAAGCACTTCCAGTCATATAATAATAATAATAATAATAACTACAATAAAAAAAATAATAATATAGTGTTATTACCATGATAATAATAATATTATGTTGTATTTTTGTTTCTTTGATTGAAGAAAATAATATTGTCATTAATAATGTAAATGTTTTATTGTTTCTGATAAAGAAAAAAATATCACTTTTATTTTGAATTATGGAAGCCTGAGACTGATGTCATTTTTTATGTTTTCTTTGCACAGATTTTCAGATCGGGAGAGAGGTCACACGCCCCAGTGGAAACAACACCGTGGGGACATGGATGAATCCCGCGAGTCCGGCAGAGGAGGAGCAGGCTTTGAATTACAGGCCGCCCCCACCCCCCCCCCCCCCCCCCCCCCACACTCCACATTCAACAGAGGAAACGGAAGAGACGAAACATACAAGACGGTTTTTCATTTCAAAACCCCGGGGCCGTGGAAAGAACACAGAGTTCCTTTTTGTATACCTAAACTTG